>NC_079495.1:85361246-85689996 GCF_030052815.1 Hevea brasiliensis
CAATTGAACTTTTCTACACTGAGTTATGACCATTTGAACAAACACTGTTCATTTGGTCATTTTCCAGGGACAGCCTATTGGTCACCCGGATTAGGGTAATTTTTAGGTCAACTTGGTTTGGTTTTCTGGGCAGGGTTTCTTCACCAAAGTTGTGCCATTATGCCTTATAAAACTTTTTCCATTGGTTTCATTGCATTTGGATTTTTATAGACCAAGTTATGGCCATTTTTCCAAAACTGGTCGGGTGAGCTTTAGTCCAGGAAATTCTGGGCAGAATGGTTTTGGTCAGTTTGGTGACCTCACTTGGGCCAGCAATTTCATTTGGTTAGAGGCATTTCTGAGCTTGGTGTTCTCAATGAAAGTTGTAGTCCTATGTCTAATCTTTCCAATGACCAAAAATCAGGTCATTTGGACCTGTCTAGAGGAAGTTATGGCCAAATGAACATGTACTGTTCATTTGGTCAATTTTCTGGGTTCAGTGTTTGGATTTCTGGATTGGGACAGTGATTTGGTCAAGATTTGGACAGAATTTGGGCATGATTTCTTCATGAAAAATTGGGCATTTTGTCCTAGGTTTAATCTCCAATTGGCCTCACACCAATTGGTGCAACACAACTCCAGTTATAGCTCAAACAATACATTGGACTCAAAGGTCCGAATTTCCTGCATAAGAATCAACACTCCCAAATTCAATTCTCCCAACTCCACAAACTTCATTTGACCAACATGGCACTTCTAATGATCATTAAATCATCTCAACATCACCAACTTCAAGACACACATCAATTTCCCCAAAGTCAGGTCAAAAACCCTAACTCACATTCCTCAATTCATGTAAACACATGCCAATCAATTTGTTCATCACAATTACTCATCAATATCACTAATGAACACAAATAATTTCATCAAAACCATCAAACCACAACTCTTATCATGGTTGCTGAAATTTAGTAATTTCCTATCCCTATGAATTTCTTTTAATTTCATATCAATCTAACTTAATTTAGCAAGCTTGTCATGCTTAGAAAAGAAATAAAAATGAATTAGTGCACTAACCTCACTTGGTGACTTAACAACTTCACTTCTACTCCTTCTTTTTACTATTAATGGCTTCTTTATGAGGTGGGAATAAATTTTAGTGAAGGCCAATTAGGGTTTTAAGTCGAGAAAAGCTTAAGAAAATAAGCTTAAAAGAAAAGAAAAATGGGTTTGGTTAAGGGAGCTACGGCTATGGAGTGTTGGAGAAGAAGAAGTGTTATTTTTATTTCATTTTAAGTCTTTTTAAATACATAATTATCTCCTCTTATTTGTTTGTTGAATTTCCATTGGCTACAAATTTAATCTTTATTCATTTATTACATCATGCTTATGTCATAAATCAAATTAAACTTCATTTTCTTTTCTTTTCTTTTCTTTCCTACTTATTTTTAATTTAATTTTTAGTAGTATTTATTCATATTTTATGTCATAATAATTATTTACTTAACTGGACAAGTCGGCAAAAAATCATCTCTGAAGACGAAATGACCAAAATGCCCTCCATTTGGCTTAACAGACTAAAATTGTCTCTACCAATTGAAAAATTTTTCTAAGCATTTTCTTGGCATTCTATTGCCTTAGAAACCTCAATGACTCTTCTCTGGAGTCCCAAAAATTATTTTATGAATTTTCTCTCGAGTTTAGGGCTCCTAGCTGCGAAGTCCGCAACTTCTCACTGGGTTACCCATCGCTAGGGCACCAGCTCATTTAACTTGGTTGTATTTTATTTCTAAAATTTTTTCTAAATTTTTCTTATTAATATTTAAGTTAATTATAGTTCCTCACTTTAGTTTAAATATTTTTTCAAGTGTTCTAGCTGTCCAGACCGACACCGGTCACCGAAACAGTATAATGTGCAGAATTGCTACAGTGAGGGTGTTACACTGTCAACCTATTGCAATCAAGTATGCTTGCAAGGATATTGGATGGTGGTGGTTGTTCTGTGCTCATTATTATCAGAAAATTAGCTGCAGAAAATAACTAGATTAATTAATAAATGTATCATGCAATTAACCAAAATAATTATGGTCTTTTAATCAAATTGGTCCTCTCACTAATTTAGCAAATCCTACACTTCCAAAGTAGAAAACGGAAATCCTAGTTGGATAGATTTCTAGTAGGTGATTGAATTTTTATAATTCTATTGATCATCCTCAGGTACATCCATTATTAGAATTACAATAAACTATAAGTGAGCAACTCCTTGCCCATCACATCTCATGTGAGGTTTAATCCTTTACTTAGCCCCTAATGCTCAAAATCTCAGGTACATCTATTATTGACTTATCTTGCATTAGTTAAGTTGATCCCATTGAGCCAGTAATCATGCAAATAATTTTAATGTCCTCATGTACATACAATATTGGCCACCAAACCATTTACATATTTACAACATCTCATGCTTAACAATTATTCTTAAGAAAATCTCTTAAATTAATTGTATCATATGCAACTATTTAAAATTTCTTAAAATAATTGCCCCAATGGAGGGCCCATGTTATAATTACTTTAATTATAGCATATCCAACTTAATCATTTGTTTTGAAGATTTTATGGTCATCCTAATTACCATTAAGGTCTCACTTTACACATTATCCATTTAGCATGCATATATCATATAATTGCATACATTCCCATACATCTCATGCATTCATGGATAAACAGTAAATATGGTAAAATCATGGACTTTCTAAGGGATTCAATTCTAAGCCACCAAGAATTGAATCAGGGCATTCCTAGGTGCATTTTATTCATTCATTTTATAAGAGTTGCTGAAGGAGTACAAAATCAACACTTAATCTTGAATTCCTCCCTCTGGTCCCACCAATGCTCTTGACCTCCTTGAACTTCTTGTAATCCAATTACATAGTAATCCTTGGCATACCAAGGCGAATTTACAAGAACTTAAATAAATGAAATTACAATCCAAAAATTATTACAACCTTAATAATAAATGCCCAAAATAAATTAAAATAAATTAATTAATTTACAATTCCAAATAAACATAAAAGAAATAAATCCAATCATATTGGTCTTTTATAGTCTATGATCATCCATCATACATATCACTATTTAACAATTAAATAAAACATACATACTCAAATTAAATTGAATATCTCATATTCAACTTAAAAAACAAGATTTGAATATGATTCAAACAAATTTAAAAATTTAGATTTGAATCACATTCAAACAAATTTAAAAATTTAGATTTGAATCACATTCAAACAACCTTAAAAATTTAGATTTGAATCACATTCAAACAATTTTTTAAAAATCAAATTTGAATCACATTCAAATAATTTTAAAAATTCATATTTGAATATCATTCAAACAACTTTAAAAATTCAGGTTTGAATATGATTCAAACAACTTTAAAAATTCAGATTTGAATCACATTCAAACAACTTTTAAAATTCATATTTGAATCACATTCAAACAATTTTTAAAATTCTGATTTGAATCAAAATTTAATTGTGTGATTAGAACTCTAATTAAACAATTTAATTAGACATAGGATGAGCTTTTAGATCATACAACAATTGCAAATTAAAAAGCCAAACCTTGCCCCACCCACGAAGGCCAAAGATGGCACACCCATGATGGCGTTCTTCACCCAAGCCTCCACCTTTCTTGCAACTAGCAATGGATCTATCATCTTATGATTATTCCACACAATTAAATCATTTAATCAACAATCTAAATGGCAAATATAGTAGCTCTGATACCAATTGTAGGAGCGGAAGCATGAAAAACACAAGTTTATATCATTGAATTCAAAAAATTTTCACCTAGGGTCACATGCATCATGCAAGATTTATTTTTATCTATTTGATTTCAATGATAACAACATATTAAAAATCTTTTAATATGTTTTTGGATTTGTATTTGCCATTTAAGATTTTAGAATTAATCAGATTACATCAAGAACAAATACACTAACCTTTTGATGCACTAATTGGCAATGTGTGTGACTTACTAGGCTCATCACTAATTGGCAATGAGACATGATATCAACTCTTAATATCATTAGAACTCTTTCTTACCATAAATGATTTCTCTAAATCATTTTATGAACCTCATAGACCATGGTTAACACCTAACATAGCATGCCATGGCCACCCAATCTGTAATAAGGTTTACCTTAAATGAACCTATAATCATATGTTACCATGCACTAGAATCTCTCTATTACAAAATCCCAATTCAAGCTGGAGTCATAGTTTATGTCAAACCCCATTTGCTATGAATATTATGTTCTCTTTTAATTCCAGTTCTTGATTAAAAAGATTTTCTTATCAGAAACTCTTTTCTGATTAAATCTACCTGTCCTGGCCAGGAACTTGAAACATCAAGAAGAATTAAATGAACATAGGATTTTATCCCTATTTACTTAGAGGAGCAAATTCCATCTTGATCAACACCTACCTCCATATATAACTAGTAGGAGCCAACACATGCCCATATACCCATACATAGTACAAGTATGAAAGTAGTATCAAACTCAAACCACCTATATACAAGATAACTGTGCTATCTCAGGTCTAAAGATTATATGCACTGATATGATTTATGATAATGCATTAACAAGAGTAAACTCCGTGTGCTTGTCATAAGCGTCACTGATTCGACCTACTTATCATGTATAAGTGCCTATCATGTTTGTTATATGGCATGAGACTCACCATTTCATCTTTTTTATATCTCATATAAATAACTTGGGAACAAACATGAATACAATCTTTTTGGATAAGTCATGTCCTTATTGTGAAGTATCCTCGATTGTGAACCTATTTATGATACTTTGTACTAGAAATACTATCATTCATATTTTTAACAACTTAAGAATAGAATTTCTAACAAAGTATCAATGGACCTTCTCTATTACACATAAATATATTATGTAAATGGAAAAGTGGAAATGCCTTTTATTAATAAAAACATGTACAAGATACAAACTGAATGATATGCTCTAGGGAATACTACTAATACATTCTATGTCACAATCACATTTTCATCATTCACTCTCCTTATCCCATACATGAAAATTTTCCATTTCATTGATTTACAAGATATACATACTTGATTTCATAAATGTACAAATTATTATTACACAATTTAGAATTTACATTACAAATTCTATATTTAATTACAAAGTACAATGACAAAATAATATGGCTCTATGGACCCTACTAAAAGTGCTGAGATGAGGTGACACAACACTACTGCAGATTAGATTTCAAAATCCCAGTCCAGCGTCAACTGGGCTTTATCTCTAGTACCTACGTGAGAAAAATCCCTCACGCTAAGCTTATTGCTTAGTGGTGCAAAAATAAAAGAAAAATAATCTAAATAAATAAAAGTAAATGTTTCATGTGTGTAGTGTCATAAAAGAAATGCATTTCCATTAATTATGAGTCATTCCACATTTTTGTTGATCTTTAGGAGCAATTTAGTTCATTTGGATCTTTTCCATTCATTTTTGGACATCCAATTTTCTTAATTCATTACAATGACCAAGTAACGTATAACAGACTGTTAAGACTGGATACACGAGAGTATACTAGTTAGACACCCCATGTGCCTATCAGGTATACATATGTTAGGCATAAAGCTAGAAGAATAACCATATCAGACATACATTGTCCATCAATGATCATTCGTGAAGTAGACTCGAAAGCTATGGGTAGTACTGCATCTATGGTTCCTAATTGACATGCCAATCGATCCAACCCATACACTAATGTCTAGGCATACATGGGAAATTTAATATTAATTTACTCATTAATTCATTTCATGTGTTATTCATACTCATAGCATTTTCATTCCATTCATGATGGGAACATAAGTCCCAATTACATATTCATATGATATATGTGTTCTTCAAACCATTTATGTTCAGTACATATCACATTTCAAGTCATTTTGTGAAAGTTTAATGAATTTCAGAATTGATGCTTTAACTTTCCCTAGCAATTTGGCCAAGATGTAGAATCAGTTTGCCCTCACTTTCTCAATGAAAGTTGTTCCTCTATGTTTTAACTTTAATTCTCCTCTTTGAATCATTCAATTTGAAGCTTTGGAGCTCTAGTTATGGTCAAATTACCAAGTACTGTTCCAGGGTACTAAACCCAGCCTTGGAATTTCACCCAATTTTTACAACTAATATCCGAGCACCTTAGGCTTAGAATTGGCTTAAGATCCCTAAAACAAAGTTTTGGACTTTGTCTTAGGTTTCCTAATCTTTTTGAATCACTTTAATTGGAGTTTTGTAGAGAAAGTTATGGCCTAATAACCATTCGGAGGTCATAAGGCAAAATGCTTCAAGTGCAGGAATTCCATATTTGGCATTCCTGACTTATCCTAACAATTCCCTTACTTTGCTCTAAGAACTGGGTTTTGGTCCAAAGAGAAAAGTTTTAGTTCTATGTCTTATGACCATTTTGATTTGGAATTACTACATTTGCAGTTTTATAGCTTGAGTTATGAAATTTTTGCTAAAACTGATCGGATGTATAATGGTTCAGGATTTCAGGTTTAGTCCAGAACCAAGACAGGTTTTCTATACCAATATTTTCTAGTAATTTAGTTTGAGTTAGGGTCATAATTTGGCTTTAAGTTCTTCCTATGAATTTTTTTCCTATGTCTCAGAATTCCATAGGTTTAAGAATCACCTAAATTGGAGTTTCCTAGAATGAGTTATGACTAATTTACTAAGTACTGTTCATATGGTTATTGTGCCCAGATCCATAACTGCCATTCCGGATTCAAGGCTTAATTAGGGTAACTTATGGTCATTTTCTAGGTAGGCTCTCTTCATAAAAATTGTAGCATTATGTCTTAGGTTTCATCTCCAATTGGTTTCACACCAATTAGAGCTATATAGCTCAACTTATAGGCATTCAAACACACTGGACAAATGCTGTCTAGATTCAATACCAGGATTCAATGTCACTTCTATTAATGCCTTTAACCAACCAACATCAATTCTCATTACTATGCACACCTATTGGCCATTATACCACATCAACACATTAATTAGACTTCATAGATCAAAAACTCTAATTCCTCAAAACCCTAACTTCTTAATTCACAATTTCATGCTAATTCAACATACAATTCATGTTTACACATCAAGCAACCCTAGTAGGCATGTTCAATTTCAACCAAGCACATCAAACCCTAATCCCCTAAACTGGCTGAATTCTTCCTTCCTCCATACATGCATGATTCTTTCATTTCTCAATCCAATTCCTCATACTTAAACTTAATTTCAAGAATTGAAGAAGAAGGAAAGCTAGATTGAGCACTTACCTCACTTGATCAATTTTCCAAGCTTCCAAAACTTCAATTTCCTTGATTCTTTTTGCCACCAATCTTCCAATCAAGGTCAAATAACAAGTCTTTATTCTTGTGGCTATGGAAAATATGGGAAAAAACTAAGGATTTTGGAGTTTAGGAAAGAAAACAATAGTGGAAGGATGGGGAGGATGGTGATCTAGCCACAAGGTTGAAGAAAGAGAATGGATTAGTTCAACTTTAATGTTATTTGTCCTTTATATATTATTGTCTCACTTTTTATAATTTTAGTTTTAATTATAATTATTATAATTACAACAATTTCACTAATTCCATTCATGTCCCCTTTTAAATTTTCATACATACTTCATATTTTTAATTCATTTTCAATATTTTAATCTTAATGGACATTTAGGTCAAAAGTCAACTCTTAGAGTGAATGGACCAAAATGCCCTTCATCAGGTTATAGTTAATCTTTTTCGATAATGACAATTAAGTCCATAATCCGATGGTCACTTTGATTTTTATTCTACTTATTTCAATTTATTTTCCTCTTATTTTTAGTCCTGAAACTGGCGAATATTACTATTCACTAACTGAAAATAGTACTATTCAGAGCTCAGAAGTTCTGGGCATTACATTAAATGCATCTCTCATCAGCTAATGGGACACATAGTTAATGGAGGCCTTATTATAGCCATTGCCCTCCACTTTGTCTTTATACCTGCTCTTGTGAGGTTGCATCCCATTACAGGGACAATGAGGACTAATGTAACCATTCTCATATCGATAGGATTATGCAAATGAGTAGGGGATTGGTGCTTCTTAGTGGATGAGGATGGCATCATTATTGTAAAAGTAGAACAACAGCAACAAGGAGAGCCATCCCATCCACTTAGACAATCTCAGTATGAAGAACCATCACAATAACCTAGAGAACACCAGTAGAAGGAAGCAGATCCTATTCTTCAAGCCTCACTAGCCTGTGTTCCACCAATCACACCATCACCCATAAACCTTTTTCTAGCTTATCTACAGCATATGGAGGTAATATTTGCACAAAGGTCTAGGAACCTTGAAGATATTCTTTAAGAAGCACACAACAAATTGAACATGCTTCTAAAATAACAAAGTAGTGGACCATCCTCCCCTCTAAAGACTTTTACATTAGACTTTAACTTTTTGAACTTTCTGCTTGATGTAATGGCTTATAAGAATATAAAGCCTACTGTTAGTAGAAAAGCCCAATTCTTTTTTTTCCATATTATTTCTTGACATTGTTAATAGATATGCATTGCTTTTGAATTTTGACGTTTGCCATATTTCTATTACAGACATGCATAATCTGTAGTTGACATTAGGGACAATGTTAAAAATGAGTTTGGCGGTATAACAAAGTCTTGCCTCTCTTTTATTTTTGCATTTTATTTTTCCATTGCTTTCTATTTTTATGCTTTTATTTTTCTTTTATTTGCTTTTTTCTATTTTTGTGTTTAACTTTTTTTTTTTAATTTTTGCATTTCAGTGCAATTATATAATTTTTACACCTAATTTTGCATTTACACCAAATTTTAAGTTTTTATTCTTACCTCTAAAAACATAATTAAAAACTCCAATAGCAAACAATTTTTCTCTCATGCTTAGATGGATTGAATACACTATGTAGGAACAAAAATTTAAATGGGTTATTTGTAGAGATATAATCATTTTGGTGGGATAAACATAATCAAACTAACCCATAGTTATTATTTTGTCACAAATGAATTTTGATAGCTTAGAGAAAATTCTTGAAGCTTGAGACAACTAAAGCATGTCTCACCAACCCTAGAATAGACCTATTTGATCTATCAAGGCAAAATCCTAGTGTAAACTTGATTAAGAGATGATTTAGGTATTCCTTGGCTATAGCCTCATTATAGCTTTGGCCACCCTTAGTTAAAATTATCTCTTATAGCCAACTTGAGCCTATATTAATCCTATAAATTTTTTTCTTTATAACCCACACTATTAACCTAACCTTCAGCCTAAACAATAGTCCTAACCCTATGAGAAGAGTTAAAATGCAAAAGTGAGAAACATGCCAGGTGTATAAAAAAGAAAAAAAAAAGAAGAGAGAAAAGAAAAAGGGAAAAATGGAAAAGAAGTAGAAACATAAAAAGTGCAAGATATGCCTATTAGTAAAGAAATTTAAAAAAATGTCCTCCCAATTAGCAAAAGAATGTGTTTGGGGGTAGACACTAAAATGTGACAAAAACTTCATGTTCAATGATGAAATGCAATAAGTCCCCATTTGATAATCAAAGAAAGCATACGAAGGCACTAAAAATCAAATTTGCAAAAGTTTATTCTCACCATAATTGTAAAAAAATAAAAGAAAAGAAAATAAGCATAATATCTAGTGTGAATTGATCATTTGTAGGATATTTCTTCTTACACTTTGAACATCCTAAGATTTTTTCATTGATAACCACATTACTCAACCTTAAAACCCCATTACAGTCCTTTAGAAAGACTTTTTGATCTTTTGATAATGCATGCTACATTAGTGGAGATAGAGAATTGAGGTATGGCTATGGGGTTGGAAACACATTATTTCATTCTTCTTACATTCATTTGCAATAGAGGCACTTTGAGTTGGTGATTCCTTCTTTGAATCTATTTAAGCAAGTCAGATTCCTTGTGACTTATTAATAATTTTGCAATTGGAATAATTGGCTAAAACTTCATTAAGGAGATGGATTTTCTCAAGTAACCATTACTCTCCTTACTCCTTGAAAGAAAAAAAAAATTGAAATGTAAAGATTGAGAGTCCAATTGGGAGCTAATGGATTTTTCTTGTGATTTATGAGATAAGGAATCCTTATGAGTTTTTATATTCTAATTTGCTCGAGGATAAGCAAATATTTGAGTTTGGAGGTATTTGATGCACTTATATTATATAGGTATTTAAGGTTAGTAATTACTACATTTCATTCACATTTAGTTAGATAATTACATGATTTTTAGTTAATTTCATTATATTTTAGAATTTATGTTGATCTAGCTTAATTTCTTGATTTTTGTGTTATATTAGGTGACTTGATGCAATCCTAAGGCTTAGAACAAGTATAGAGGAGTTTAAAAGTCAAAAAGTGAAAGTTAGAAAGCTGGAAGGGTTACACAAGTTATGTAATCAAGAACAATGATTCATGCAACATACTTATGGGAGAGAGCCAGTACACAGGCCGTGTAACCTGACCCGTGTAACCATCCTCACCTCATGTAATTTTCTATTCCTCCATAAGGTGCAAGTTTAAGGTGTCCAGAGAATTACATAGCCTTATCCTATGCAATGTGACATCGGCCATGTAATGGCTGGTAGCAGAGAATCCTAATTCAACTTTTCTTCCTTTTTGCTCAATCCAGAAGGACTTCTAAGGCTGCTAGGACCTTAAATTGAGTATTTTTACATCAAATATAAATATAAGAAGTCAGAAACAAAGTGGGGATCGATTTTTTTACATTAGAGCATAGTAATTCCACCTTGGGAGAGATCATTAGCAAGATTTCTGAAAAGAGATTCTTAGCCGAAGTTCCAAAATTTCAAAGCTGCAAAATTCTCATTTTTGGTTTCTTCATTCTATTTCTTCTGATGTGTTTCTTTTTTTTTATTATTTTTTTTTTTAGTTTGATTGTAGAACTCACTATGAGTGAGTAATTTCTTTATTCTGGAATTAGGGATGCAATACTTTCAATTTAGTTATGAATTTTATTTAATTCTATTTTAATAAATTTGGGATTTCATTCTTTGATTTAATTTGAGTGCTAATCCTATACTAATATTTCTAAAAGTCTTGTTTATTATTCCTTTATCAAACTTCTTACCTAAATATGCAATTTCTAAACCTACACACATAAATAGTTCAAATAGGGGTTATTGTTTACAAACAATTTTTATGTACAAGTATTCCCTATCTATGGGGTTGCTAAATTTAATTAACTGACATTTACTAAGTAAGTAAAATTAATTAATTATTGATAATTTAATTTGCAAATAAATTTAATTTACAAAAAAACCCTAAGTTTCTATTTAACTAATTAATTTCTTAATTTATCAAATTACCCTAAAAATAATTAAACTAATCAAATTATATATGTGTATTTTATTCTAATAAACACAAAAGGCCCAAATAATTACGACATAAAATAATTTATTTCTAGCATGCCAATTGATTTTATAATTTGCCAAATATTGAATTTAATTTATTTGCATGCCAAAATTGTTTTTTTTTTTCAAACAAAATTAATTTTAATTTACCAAATATTTGTTTAATTCAATTTTCATACAAAAGTGATTAAAATGTAAATTTGTTATTTATTCGATAAAATTATATTATTACTACATATTACATACAAAATTATTATTTTAAAAATTTAGAGATACTTACTTTAAAATAATTGCAGTTGCCATTGTGGCAAACTACCCTTGAAAAAGGGCCTTCTTTTCTAATATGACATGTTTTTCCCTGTCTTGCTCCCATTAAACTCCGCTTAAGCTCCATACAATTATTGCTCTTTTTGGTACTTATCTTAGGGCTACATATCAATTTTATTTATAAAATGAAATAAACTAATAATTTATATTGAAATCCAACACTTATATCCTAATTAATTTAGACTTCTATTTTGCTAAAGCTGCCTAATGGCAAATGGTCTTTTAATCCAATTGTAACACTACATAACACTATATCACATTATATACAATATTAAAATTGGTTCAAAATATAATTTAAAACTTGAAAACAAAAAAATTATATACCAACATGAAATTTTCAGATTTGAACAGATTTACAGTGCTTTAAGATTTAAATTTTTAATGTTAACAAAACATGTACAAAAATTGCACAAAAATTCCATAAGCATGACAATACATCATAAAAAAATTATAAAATTAATAACTAATGAAAAAACCTATCCTAATAATTTACAAAAATTAGAGTTCACTACTATTTCACATCAAAGATAGATTGGCACTATTTTTGTTTAAAATTAATGTATCTCACAAACCATAAAAGGTATTGACATGAAACCAATGGGAAACGTTAGCCAAGATCCTAAAATTTGTCCCTAGAGACATGAAATGCAGAAAAAGATTAAAAATCAGGGAAGATATAGGCCCCAAATTCTAGCTGTTATGCTGATTGGATTCTGTAGACATTCTAACTTTGAATGGCCATAATTAACCCAAATCAGAAGCTTCGTTTCATGATTCTTGAGCTTAAAATTATTATAATTTGATGAAGAATACAAATATAATTTTTATAAAATTTTTATAAAAGAAAAAAGGCATGGAAATTAATAAAAAAATAAACGTAGAAAAGTGATGTGTGCAAAGTTGTTGATTTGCCACCACATAAGCATGTATGTTATGAATATATAAGATAAATTAGAAGTATATGTTAGTAGTATGCCCTAGAGCATATCATTTAGTATGTATCTTGTACATATTTTATTAATAAATGGCATTTTCACTTTTCTGTTTATATAATATATTTATGTGTAATAGAAAAGGTCCATTGATATTTTGTTAGAAATATTATTCTTAAGTTGTTAAGAATATGAGTGACAATATTTTTAGCACAAAGTATCATAAATAGGTTCACAATTGAGGATACTTCATAATAAGGACATGACTTATCCAGAAAGATTGTATTCATGTTTGTTCCCAAGTTATTTATATGAGATATAAATAAGATGGAATGGTGAGTCTCATGCCATATAACAAACATGATAGGCACTTATAAATGATAAGTAGGACACTTATGACATGCACATGGAGTTTACTCTTGTCAATGTTTTGTCATAAATCATATCGCATATAATCTTTAGACCGAGATATATCTTGTATATAGGTAGTTTGAGTTTGATCGCTTTCATACTTGTACTGTATGGGTATATGGTCATGTGTTGGATCCTACTAGTTATATATGGAGGTATGTGATGATCATCATTGCATCTGTACCTCTAATTTAATAGAGATAAAATCATATGTTCATTTTATTGTACTTGATGTTTCAAGTTCTATAGATTTATTCGTAAAAGAGTTTCGATGAGAAAATCTTTTAATCAAGAAATGGAATTAAAAGAGAACATAATATTCATAGCAAATGGAGTTTGACATAAACCATGACTCAAATTTGAGTTGGGATTTTGTAACAGAGAGATTCTAGTGCATGGTAACATATGATTATAGGTTCATTTAAGGTAAACCTTATTACTAATTGGGTGGCCATGGCATGCTATGCTAGGTGTTAACCATGGTCTATGAGGTTCATAAAATGATTTAGAGAAATCATTTATGGTAAGAAAGAGTTCTAATGATATTAAGAGTTGATATCATGTCTCATTGCCAATTAGTGATGAGCCTAGTAAGTCACACACATACACAAGTTATCACCTAATTAAATATGATTTAATTAATTAATTAAAGAGTTTAAATTGATTAATTAAATAGGTTTGGTTTGCAATTAGATTACAAAGTCCCTAGCATGACTTGAAACCAAATCTAGATTATTGGATGTATAATATAAGTTAAATTTATATTTAAAGTGTTTAAATATGAATTTAATTAATGAGAAATTAATTAATAGAGATTAATTAATTAATTTATATTTGATATAAATTAATTAGAAGAAGAAAATAATTATTTTGGGTTAAGAACTCAAAATTAAGACACAGGGGCATTTTGGTCATTTTGCAGTGTGACACGTGGCACCATGAGATGGTGACACATGGCATAACACATAAGCTCGCTAAATGTTTTTTTTGATCATGTAAGATGATTAAAATTAAGATTAAATATAGGTTTGACACTTGGCACAATGTGATTGGGTCACTTAAACCTAGAGCTAATCGTGACATGTGGCAAGGGTTTAATGTGTTAACCTAGCTATTTAAGTGTTGTTATGAGAAAATAAAATACAACCAGCAGCCACACTCCTTTGTCACGCCACTTTGAGGGTTTTCATCTCTTCTTCTTCATCTCTTATCAATTCAAAGAGATTAGCCATCAATCTCTTGAATTAAGAACACTAGAAATTGTTTCTAGTGTCCTGTTTACATCTTTAATCTCTTAAAAGGCAGAACTTGATTTTCTAATTAATAGAAAAAGCTTTAGAAGCTATTAAAGGGCTGCCATAGGTGTTCTTGGTGTGGACAAACTAGAGGGACAACATCTGGTGTCTTGAAGACGAATCTCAAAGGCATCAAGAGGTTAGTGTAATCGTTCTTGATTTAATCTAGGGTTCTAAAATTAATCTGATTAATTTTAAAATCTTAAATGGCAAATACAGATCCAAAAACATATTAATAGAGTTTTAATATGTTGTTTATCATTGAAATCAAATAGATAAAAATAAATCTTGCATGATGCATGTGACCCTAGGTGAAAATTTTTGAATTCAATGGTATAAACTTGTGTTTTTCACTCTTTCGTTCCTTCAATTGGTATCAGAGCCACTATATTTGCCATTTAGATTGTTGATTATATGATTTAATTGTGTGTTTGATCATGAGATCAAAAGTTCATTGCTGGTTGCAAAGCAAGTTGGCGGCATACTTGAAAAAACACCATCAATGGTGCACATGTTTTGGCTTCCATGGGTGGTTTAAGGTTTGGCTTTTAATTCTACAATTGTTGTATGATCTAAGGCCTATTCTTTGACTAATTAAAGTGTTTAATTAGTAGTTTTTATCACACAATTAAATTATGATTCAAATCAGAATTTTAAAAATTGTTTGAATGTGATTCAAATCTGAATTTTAAAAGTTGTTTGAATGTGATTCAAATCTGAATTTTTAAAGTTGTTTGAATCATATTTAAATCTGATTTTTTAAAATTGATTCAATAAAATTCAGATCTGATTTTTTAAAAAATGCTTGAATGTGATTCAAATCTGATTTTTTAAAAAATGTTTGAATGTGATTCAAATCTGAATTTTTGAAGTTGTTTGATGTGATTCAAATCTGAATTTTTAAATTTGTTTGAATGAGATTCAAATCTGAATTTTTAAATTTATTTGAATCATATTCAAATCTGGATTTTTAAGTTGAATATGAGATATTCAATTTAATTTAAGTATGTATGTTTTATTTAATTGTTAAATAGTGATATGCATGATGGATGATCATGGACTATAAAAGACCAATGTGATTGGATTTATTTCTTTTATGTTTCTTTGGGATTGTAAATTAATTAATTTATTTTAATTTATTTTGGGCATGTATTATTAAGTTTGTAATAATTTTTGGGTTGTAATTTCATTTATTTAAGTTCTTGTAAATTCGCCTTGGTATGCCAAGGATTACTATGTAATATTGGGTTGCAAGAAGTTCAAGGAGGTCAAAAGCATTGGTGGGACCAGTGGGAGGAATTCAAGATCAAGTGTTGATTATGTACTCCTTCAGCAACTCTTGTAAAATGAATGAATGAAATGCACCTAGGAATGCCCTGATTCAATTCTTGGTGGCTCTTGAATCCCTTAGAAAGTCCATGATCATACCATATTTACTGCTTATCCATGAATGCATGAGATGTATGGGAATGTATGCAATTATATGATATATGCATGCTAAATGGATAATGTGCAAAGTGAGATCTTAATAGTAAATAGAATGACCATAAAATCTTCCAAACAAATGATTAAGTTGGAAATGCTATAATTAAAGTAATTATAACATAGGCCCTCCATTGGGGCAATTATTTTAAGAAATTTTAAATAGTTGCATAAGATGCAATTTATTTAAGAGATTTTCTTAAGAATAATTGTTAAGCATGAGATGTTGTAAATATGTAAATGGTTTAGTGGCCAATATTGGATGTACATAAGGACATTAAAATTATTTGCATAATTACTGGCTCAATGGGATCAACTTAACTAATGCAAGATAAGTCAATAATGGATGTACCTGAGATTTTGAGCATTAGGGGCTAGGTAAAGGATTGAACCTCACATGAGATGTGATGGGCAAGGAGTTGCTCACTTATAGTTTATTGTAATTCCAATAATGGATGTACCTGAGGATGATCAATAGAATTATAAGAATTCAATCACCCACTAGAAATCCATCCAACTAGGATTTCCGTTTTCTACTTTGGAAGTGTAGGATTCGCTAAGTTAGTGGGAGGACCAATTTGATTAAAAGACCATAATCATTTTGGTTAATTATATGATACATTTACTAATTAATCTGGTTATTTTCTGTTAATTTTTACGATAAAAATGAGCACAAAACAACCACCACCATCCAATATCCTTGCAAGCATACTTGATCACAATAGGTTGACAGACCTAATCATTGGCTAAGAAATTTGAAACTTGTCTCAACCTTGAACATATAGGATATGTTCTAGAATCAAATGTTCCTGGGCCCTTACCTCTATAGGCCACACAAGATGAACATGAAACTTTGGACAAGATGAAGGAGCATGATATGAGAGCTAAGTGTTACATGCTTGCTTCCATGAGTAATGAGTTCTGAAGCAACATGAGAACATGCAGAGTGCGAGTGAGATCCTCCTTCACCTACAAGAGTTGTATGGTGAGCACAAAGAGAATGCTAGGTATGAGATATCTAGACAAATATTCCGTATGAGGAAGTCAATGTTGGGGATCATGTCCACAAGATGATTCGGATGATTGAGCGGTTGGAACATCTTGACTTTAACATGGATTTCCAACTATAGACGATTTGATCCTTCACCTTCCTGAGTCTTTTGGGAATTTTGTGACAAATTTCCATATGACTAGACAGAATGCACCTTAGTTTACTCAACATCTGGTTATTGCCCAAAAGAATATGCCAATAAAGGAAAAGAGGTAGCTTTGGTTGCATCTTCTTCTCTGGAAAGTCCAACAAGAAGAAGGAAATAAGAAAAAGAAACCTCGTCCTTCCAAGAAAATAGCTAAACAGAAAAGAAAGACTAAAGTGATGGTGGCAAAGGAAAGTGTTTCCACCGCCAATAGGAAAGTGTTTCCATTGCCAACAGAAATTGTTTCCATTCGAAAGTGTTTCCGTATAGCAATCTAAATGAATGCAATGCCATGGTGAAAACCAACTCAAGTTCAAAATATATTTGGCACTTAAGGTTATTTCATGTTGCGAAGATAGGATTACAAAATTGGAGAAAATGGGGATTCTATCCTCATTGGGCTGAGCCTACTCCAATTTGTGAATCTTGCCTTCAGCAAAATGACTAGATCACCCTTTGTTGGACAAGGGCTAAGAGTGAAAATATTTTAGAGCTAATACATAGTGATGTATGTGGTCCATTTAAAGAAATGGCTAGAGGGGCTTTCATTATTTTATTACCTTTGATGATAAATCAAGATTTGGGTATTTGTATTTGATGAAATACAAACATGAATCTTTGAAAAGTTCAAAGAATTTAAATCAAGTAGAAAATCAAACAGAAAGAATATTAAAGCTCTTCGATCGGATCGTAGAGGTGAATATTTGAAATTTGATGAATACTTGAGAGAGCATGGCATTGTTTCTCGGTGACTCCTCCAGAACGCCACAATGGTGTATCTGAAAGGAGAAATCGTACCCTATTGGATATGGTACGTAGTATGATGAGCTATACTGATATGCCAATCTCCTTTTGGGGATTTGCATTAGAATCAGCTTTGTATATTCTGAATAGGATTCCGTCAAAATCAGTTTCTTCCACACCTTATGAGATATGGCATGGAAGAAAACCAAGTCTTAAGCATGTTAAGATTTGGGGTTGTCCAGCTTATATCAAAAAGTGATAAATTGGAGACCAGATCAGAAAAAGGTCGATTTGTTGGATATCCAAAAGATAGTTTTGGATATTATTTTATTTGCCTACTTCACAAAAGTTGTGATAAGTAGAGATGCCACATTTCTTGAACATCAATTTATCCAAGAAGGAGGCAAAGGAAAGCAAATAGAGTTAGAATTGGAGAATTCTGACCAACCAACAGATCAGATGGATATAGATTCATCTAGTCAACCTATACCCGTTGATGAAACATCTCCTCGTAGAACAACCGTGGTATCTCACCCACGAGATATGGTTTTCTTCATGAAGAAGAACAAGAGTTGTCTACTCATGAAGAAGTAGATCATGGAGATGATCCACTTACCTATGAAGAAGCTATATCAGATATAGACTCTTCAAAATGGATTGATGCTATGAAATTCGAGATTGATTCCATGTATGAGAATCAAGTTTGGGATCTTGTTGACCCACCTGAAGGTATTGTACCTATAGGGAACAAATGGGTTTTCAAGAAGAAAATTAGTTCTGATGGAAAGGTAGAGACCTATAAAGCAAGGCTAGTAGCGAAAGGGTTTCGCCAAAGGCAAGGAATCGACTATGAGGAGACATTCTCCATGCTTAAATCAATTAGGATTTTATTAGCAATACTATGATTATGAGATTTGGCGGATGGATGTCAAAACTTTCTTAATGGATACATTGAAGAATACATTTTCATGGAACAACCTAAGGGATTTGAATCCCAAGATGGTTCCAAGGTATGCAAGCTAAAGCGATCCATTTATGGGTTGAAACAAGCTTCGAGGAGTTGGAACATTCGTTTTGATGAAGCCATTAAATCCTTTGGTTTTATCAAAAATGAGGATGAGCCATGTGTATATAAGAAGGTTAGTGATGCATATCACTTTCCTTGTCTTATATGTGGATGACATCTTGTTGATGGGTAATGACACGTATGTTGACGACTATAAAGGTATGGTTGTCAAATACATTCTCCATGAAAGACTTAGGGAGGCAACCTATATTCTTGGGATTCGCATCTATAGAGATAGAGCGAAGCGAATAATTGGTTTATCCCAAAGTCTATACTTGGAAAAGGTGTTAAAGAGGTTTAACATGCTTGATTCCAAGAGAGGATTGTTACAGTGAGACATGGTATCCATCTTTCTAAAGAGATGTCTCCAAAGACACCAAGAAAGAGATAAGATGGCCAGGATTCCATGTGCTTGGCTATTGAAAGTTTAATGTATGCAATGTTGTGTACTAGGCGGCCGATATCGCATATTAGTTTGATTAGCGGTATCAATCCAATCCAGTTTGGAACATCGATAAGAATATTCTTAAGTACTTGAGAAGAACTAAGGATTTATTCTTGATTTATGGAGGTGGAGACTTGCAATTGGATGGTTATCACGATTCGATTTCCAATCGGATATCGATGATAGAAAGTCTACCGATATGTGTTCATTTGTAATGGAGGTGCTGGAAGAGTTCCAAGCGAGCACGCAGATTCCACTGTATATTTTGGATTAAAAGTTCTCCATTACACTGTGACAACAATGGAGCAGTCATACAGGCTAAGGAACTAAGGTCTTACCCAAAATCCAAACACATAGAAAGGCACTACCACATTATCAGAGATATAGTTGGGCAAGGCGATTTAGCCATGCAGAAAATAGCATCAGCTGAAAATCCAATGATCCATTCACTAAGCCTATGTCACACATCTTGAGAAGATAGGTCTAAGATATTGTAATGAATGGCTCTAGTGCTAGTGGGAGATTGTTAGTAGTATGCCTAGAGCATATCATTTAGTATGTATCTTGTACATATTTTATTAATAAATGGCATTTCCACTTTTCTCTTATATAATATATTTATGTGTAATAGAAAAGGTCCATTGATATTTTGTTAGAAATATTATTCTTAAGTTGTTAAGAATATGAGTGACAACATTTCTAGCACAAAGTATCATAAATAGGTTCACAATCGAGGATACTTGATAATTAGGACATGACTTATCCAGAAAGATTGTATTCATGTTTTTTTCCTAGTTATTTATATGAGATATAAATAAGATGGAATGGTGAGTCTCATGCCATATAACAAACATGATAGGCACTTATAAATGATAAGTAGGGACACTTATGACAAGCACATGGAGTTTACTCTTGTCAATGTTTTGTCATAAATCATATCGCATATAATCTTTAGACTGAGATAGCACGATTATCTTGTATATAGGTAGTTTGAGTTTGATCTTTCATACTTGTGTATGGGTATATGGGCATGTGTTGGCTCCTACTAGTTATATATGGAGGTAGGTGTTGATGAAGATGGAATCTGTTCCTCTAAGTAAATAGAGATAAAATCCTATGTTCATTTAAGTGTTCTTGATGTTTCAAGTTCGATAGATTTATTCGTAAAAGAGTTTCATGAGAAAATCTTTTAATCAAGAATTGGAATTAAAAGAGAACATAATATTCATAGCAAATGGAGTTTGACATAAACCATGACTCGAGTTGGGATTTTGGAGATTCTAGTGCATTGTAACATATGATTATAGGTTCATTTAAGGTAAACCTTATTACTAATTGGGTGGCCATGGCATGCTATTCTAGGTGTTAACCATGGTCTATGAGGTTCATAAAATGATTTAGAGAAATCATTTATGGTAAGAAAGAGTTCTAATGATATTAAGAGTTGATATCATGTCTCATTGCCAATTAGTGATGAGCCTAGTAAGTCACACACATACACAAGTTATCACCTAATTAAATATGATTTAATTAATTAATTAAAGAGTTTAAATTGATTAATTAACTAGGTTTGGTTTAATTAGATTGCAAAGTCCTAGCATGAATTGAAACCAAATCTAGATTATTGGATGTATAATATAAGTTAAATTTATATTTAAAGTGTTTAAATATGAATTTAATTAATGAGAAATTAATTAATAGAGATTAATTAATTAATTTATATTTGATATAAATTAATTAGAAGAAGAAAATAATTATTTTGGGTTAAGAAATCAAAATTAAGACAGCATTTTGGTCATTTTGACACGTGGCACCATGAGATGGTGACACATGGCATAACACATAAGCTCGCCAAATATTTTTTTTAATCATGTAAGATGATTAAAATCAAGATTAAATATAGGTTTGACACTTGGCACAATGTGATTGGGTCACTTAAACCTAGAGCTAATCAAAGGGTGACATGTGGCAAGGGTTTAATGTGTTAACCTAGCTATTTAAGTGTTGTTATGAGAAAATAAAATACAACCAGCAGCCACACTCCTTTGTCACGCCACTTTGAGGGTTTTCATCTCTTCTTCTTCATCTCTTATCAATTCAAAGAGATTAGCCATCAATCTCTTGAATTAAGAACACTAGAAATTGTTTCTAGTGTCTGCTTACATCTTTAATCTCTTAAAAGGCGAACTTGATTTTCTAATTAATAGAAAAAGCTTAAGAAGCTATTAAAGCGCAGCCATAGGTGATCATCCTGAGGACAAACTAGAGGACAACATCGCATCAAGAGCTAAGTGTAAACGTTCTTGAATTACTCTAGGGTTCTAAAATTAATCTGATTAATTTTAAAATCTTAAATGGCAAATACAGATCCAAAAACATATTAACAGAGTTTTAATATGTTGTTTATCATTGAAATCAAATAGATAAAAATAAATCTTGCATGATGCATGTGACCCAAGGTGAAAATTTTTGAATTCAATGGTATAAACTTGTGTTTTTCACGCATCCGTTCCTTCAGTATATAATCATGGAAATACAAAATATTTTTCTCTTAGGTCAAAAATTATATGGAAAGTTTATATAATCGAAAAATAAAAGGATTTAAGGAGCCTTAAAGATGTAAAATATATATATATATATATATATATATATATATATATATATATATATATATATATATATATATATATATATATTTTTTTTTTTTCCTTTTCAAGGAGAGAGAGAAAAACTTCCTATTTAATTTTTATTTTCTTTTAATTTTCTTTAATTGCCGAAAATAATATAAAAAGAGTGGTAGGCTTTTGTTTATTTAATTAAAATTCCTCGTTATGCCTCATTGGATCCACATTGCTCAATTAGGCTTAGTTACGTTTTTTTTAATAAATTTCCATAATTAAATTTAGACAAAAAAACTCTATTTAAATTTAATTAATCATTTTTTCCTCTTTAAAATTATCTTCTCCAAGAAACATGCTATATATATAATTATCTATTTTTAATACCTCTAAATATATTTCACAGTCATACAATTTTTTCATTATTGAGTTCCTCATGGCCCTAATGCACATCCCATAAGGTCACACAAATAAGGGTCTACAACCAATCACTTGAAAGGGGGTTATAGAACAGAAAAAGGGAATGAACTATAAAGCCTAGTAAGTAGAAAAGAAAAACATATTAAAAACATATGTTAAATTTATTTTTCTCTATATCTTATGCAATATACATGTGTAGGGATGGCAACGGGTTAAGTATTTGAGGGTACTTGACCCAACTGAACCCTAAAAAGACAAGCTTGGGTAGTATGTATTTGGGTTTGGGTTTGAGGAATAATACCTGTGTTGGGTTTAGGTTGAGTTTGGGTTTTATATATTGGGTATCCGTTACTCGAACCCTTTTATATAAATAATTAATTAAATATAAATATATATTTTTTATAATTGTGACACCCCTTACCCGTCTACAGTGTAGCCGAGTAAAACATACCACATAGTGTGCCAGAGCACTTCCTTTATCTTATTTTATTACCATTCGTAATTTTATTAATTAAAACGCCTTTATGTAAAATTCACATATATAAGTCCTTTAAAAAAATTTTTGATTAATTTAAATTTTCACGAACTTTGTCAAAAATCAGACAGAGTGCCGGCTATAAATTAGAAAAAGAAAATATTCTGAACCTGTTAAAAAGACACTCCCAATATTTTTCAAGTCCACAACTCCAAATATATCATCATTTCTCAACTAATTCTCATCAATTTCACAAACTTTCAATCATTTAATTCACATCATATTCATACTCAAATTTTATTTATAAACACAAATTTACAGATAATTACATTAATACAAAATTACATTACAGAAGTTTCAAATATACATGATAAACTAAAAGTTTAATTGCAAAGTTTGCAAAAATTACAAAATACAAAAATATAACCTAGTGTCCTACCAATGCACTGTAGTTGTGAGGTGACACAGGACACTCGCAGATTTGATCCTCACCCGGACTGGGGTCTACTGGAATCACGATCTGTATCTCCAGTACTTACGTATGGCAAAAGCAACGCGCTAAGCAATACTGCTTAGTGGTGCCAATAATAAAATAAAAAGACTAAAAAGAAATAAACATGCAGTGTATATGTTGATTTCTCATACGGACAAATTTTTTATAATTATTTGTAGTATTATTTATTTGGTACTTTTTATATCAATAATTGATTAAAATTTATCACTATTTATTTTTGGTTGCCCAAGTAACCTATTCCAGTTGAGTGGATTGGATAACGGGTAAATTAGCACTGGGTACTAAGTACCTCGGGCCGTCACACCATCGGTTACAATGTGTCTCCCGGTGTGCAACAGAACAGCTAATAAGCTGTAATAAATATTAGGTACAAGGCCAAGCATCACAATAAGGTTAGAATGGCTAAAAGCCATAAAATCACAGAATGACCATTTAAGCCATGAATCACAGAATGGCATGATGCCATATGCATTACTGCTAACAGAACCCTATTGGCATGCCAATCTATCCAAACCAATCACATTAGGCCTACTAGGGCATTTAACATTTTTAATTATGCAATTCTTTGAAATTGAAATTTAATTGTTACTATTCATTCCATTAGTCAACTAAAATGTTGACTTTTTCATAGACATTAGTTATATTGGTTCTAATATCACCAACATACCACATTTTGCATTCTAAAATTGTTGACATTGGTTGCCAATACCATTATAAAGCTTAGTGTTGGTTATTTTAAAATTTTCAGATTTCAAGCATTAAGTTTACTATTCCATTGGTCATTTGTACAGTAGGAATTTGATAAAATTCTCTTCATAAAAGTTGTTCCTTTATGTGTCTTCTTTAATTCACTTTTTGAATCACTCCATTTGGAGTTTTCTACCTCAATATATGCCAATTTGAACAAGGCTAGCCGGATTGGTATCTGCCTAGAATTTCTGGGCAGAATCCCATTCTGCCAGATTTGGTAGTTCAAATTTGGCTAATAATTTCATTTGATTAAGTCAAGAATTAGAGTTTGTTTCTACATGAAAGTTGTTGTAAATTGTCTAAGCTTTTCATTGATATAAATTTCAGGTCAAGTGGACCTTTCTACACTGAGTTATGACCAAATGAATGAACACTGTTCATTTAGTCATTTTGCCTAGGCAGAATGAATGGTACCCAGATTTGGTCAATTTTAGGTCAGTCTATTGTGGTTTTCTAGGCAGGGTTCCTTCATCAAAGTTATGCCATTATGTATCTAATTTCATGTCCAATTGGCCTTGCACCAATTGAACCTTCACAACTCTAGTTACAGCTGCCCAAATCTGCCAGACTCACACCTAGTCCTGCAGGTCACACTAGGCAGCATACCTAACTTCAATTCCCACGCCACAAATCACTTCACTTCCTAATCACACATAGCCAAATGGTCACTAATTGACCATTAGAACTTCCTTTCACCAATACATGAGCAAAATCTCAAATTTGTGCCCTAAACCCTAACTCCAACCATTTCAATTCTTTAAACATATACAATCAATGGATCAATTCATCAAATTCATGTCCAATTGCATGCATCTTCTACTATAATTCAATTTAATCATTGAAACCCTAATGTACCCTAAAGATACCAAAAATTGAAGGAACTCAATCATGCAAAATGTGTTTAATTTCTCTCAAATTCACACTCAATTCATACTCCCAATGATGCCTACACAAATTTTAAAGGATTAATTGACACTAACCTTGAATAGAGTCACTTCTAAGCTTGCTAAACCTCACTTTTTCTTCTTCTAATTGCTGCCCAAGTCTTGCTCTAGTGGTAAGGGAAATTTTTAGTGAAGGGAGGATGAGGTTTTGAGGTGAATTGAAGTGGGAAATGAAGCTTAATGAAGCTTTAATGGTGGATAGGGGTTTTGGGATGGGTTTCAGCTGGTAAAGGAAGACAGAAAGTTCTTTCTTTTTTTTCTGCCCAATTAACTCATTTTAAGTGGTTTTGGTTCAATTTGATTGGTGGAGGCACTTTTTAATGACATAATATGATGTCATATTTCCAATATTAACTCATTTTCTTTTCTTTTCTTTTCTACTTATTTTTAATTAAATTTTTAGCATTATTTATTCATATTTTATGCATATAATTTATTTAATTAATTGGGCAAGTTGGTCAAAAATCATCTCTGAAGACGAAATGACCAAAATGCCCTCTGTTTGGCTTAAGGAGCCAAAATCGTCTGTACCGATTGATAAAATTCCAGAAGCATTTTCTTGGCATTCTATGCCATCGAAACCTCAATGACTCTTCTCTGGAGTCTCAAAAATTATTTCACGAATTTTTCCCTGGGTTCAGGGCTTCTAGCTGTGAAAACAGCAACTTCCTGTTAGGTTACCCATCGCTAGGACACCGGCTCATTTAACTTGGTTGTATTTTATTTTCAAAATTTTTCTTACTATTATTTGAGTTATTTATGACTCCTCACTCTAGTCTAGATATAGTTCCAGATATCTGGCTGTCCGGACTGACATCGGTCACCGAAACAGTAGAATGTATGGAATGGCTATAGTGAGGGTGTTACAAATCTTCCTCTCTAATTTAAATTTCTTCCTCGAAATTTACCTGATGCAAACAGTTGAGGGAACTGTTGCTTCTTCGTCTCTTCACTCTCCCAAGTTGCCTCCTCAGTGTTGTGGTGCCTCCAAAGTACTTTCACCAGTGGAATTTGCTTGTTTCTCAGTTCTTTCACTTCCCGATCCAGGATCCGTATAGGTTCTTCTTCATATGTCAAGTCCGATTGAATTTCAATTTCTTCCATGGAGATGACATGTGAAGGATCTGATTTGTATCTTTTCAGCATAGATACATGAAACACATTGTGGATCTTGTCCAGCTCTGGTGGTAAAGCTAGCCTGTAGGCCACTAGTCC
This sequence comes from Hevea brasiliensis, assembly GCF_030052815.1. Classification (NCBI taxonomy): domain Eukaryota; kingdom Viridiplantae; phylum Streptophyta; class Magnoliopsida; order Malpighiales; family Euphorbiaceae; genus Hevea; species Hevea brasiliensis. The sequence goes on from NC_079495.1 coordinate 85,387,567, forward strand.
CACACGTTCAATGACTTCATATGGGTCAATGAACCTAGGGCTTAACTTACCCTTTCTTCTAAACCTCAGTACCTTCTTCCACAGTGATACTTTGAGGAACACTTTGTCACCAACTGCATATTCTATTTCCTTTCTCTTCAAGTCGGCATAGGATTTTTGTCTGTCTGAGGCAACCTTCATGTAACATCCTCCCGGTAGCAACTCCGTACATTCTACTGTTCCGGTGACCAGTGTCGGTCCAGACAGCTAGAACGTCCGGAAAAATATTTAAACAAAAGTGAGGGACCATAATTAACCCAAATATTAATAAGAAAAATTTAATAAAAAATTTTAGAAATAAAATACAACCAAGTCAAATGAGCCGGTGCCCAAGCGATGGGTAACCAGAGGTAAGTTGCGGTTCTCGCAACTAGGAGCCCTAGACCCGGGGGAAAATTCATAAAATAATTTTTGGGACTCCAGAGAAGGGTCATTGAGGTTCCTATGGCATTAGAATGCCAAGAAAATATTTAGAAAAATTTTTCAATCGGTACAGATAATTTTGACCCGTTAAGCCAAACGGAGGGCATTTTGGTCATTTCACCTTCAGAGACGATTTTTGGCCGACTTGTCCAGTTGAGTAAATAATTATTATGACATAAAATGTGAATAAACATTACTAAAAATTAAATTGGAAATGAGTAGAGAAAAGAAGAAAAGAAAATGGAAGAAAATGCCTAATTATGACATCATAATGATGTCATTTATAACCTCCCACCAATCACCATTTAACAAACCTTTTTAAAACAATTAAAAGAGAGAAAATGGACAAAAATTTTCTGGTTTTCATCCTTCTTCTTCAGCCAGCCGAAATTCTCTCCCTTTCCTCCATAACCCTCCATTTTTCTCCTTAAATCAAGCTTAAAAATCTCTCAAACCTCACCTCAAAACCCTAAGTTATCTTCACTAAAATTAATCCACACACCCTAAGCAAGCTCTAGGCAGCCACAAAGAGGAGAAATTCTAAGGGAAATACAAGTCCAAGAAGTGGCACTTAAAGGTTAGTGCATATACACACCTTAAACTCTTTATTTCCATGATAAGAGACTTGAATTAAGTAAGAAATTGTAGCTTAAATGAATAAAAATTGTGTGTATGTCCACCATGAATTTCGGCTGCCCTAATGAAGGAATAGGAATGAGTGTTTTTGATGAACTTAGAGTGAACTAGAAGTCATGTTTAAAGTTTATGAATATAAGAATAATGAATTAGTAGCAAACTAAGGTGAATTGTGTAAACCATGAATTTGAGCTAGGGTTTTGGGAGTAAAGTGTGGACTTGGCTTATGAAATGATTAATGGACATTCTAATGGTCAATTAGTGACCATTTAAGGCAAGTTAATCATAATTTGAAGTGAGCTAATGCATGGCAAACTGAAATGGGAAGGCTGCCTAGAGACAGCAGAAATGAGGCTGTGAGTCCAGCCTGTTTGGACTGCCATATCTTTGGCTGTGTAGGTCCAATTGGTGTTTGGCCAATTGGACATGAAACTAGACTTATAATGGCACATTTTTACTGAAGAAACCATGCCCAAAAGACTAATGCAAGTGGACCAAAAGTTGGCCCCAATCCGGATACCCTGCAAGCCAATTCTGCAGAATGACCAAATGAATAGTAACTGTTCATTTGGCCATAACTCACTGTAGAAATGGTCAATTGACCTGAAATTTTTACAGAAACAATTTAAGACCTAGACAAACAACTTTCATGAAGAAACCTACCCCAAATTATGACCAGAACCTAACCCAAATGGCAGTCACAATCACTGTTCATGGTACTGTAGATTTGGTAATTTCTGCAGAATGGAAATCCGGCCAGCTGTGGTTTTTGGACCATATCTAGAGCTAAAAAACTCCAAATGGAGTGATTCAGAAAAGGAAATTCAACTAGACAAAATAAGGAACAACTTTCATGTTTACCATTTCCTCAAATTCCCACTGCAACAGTGGTTAATGGAACAGTAAAATTAGGCTTCAAAAACTAAAAATTCTGCCCTCTTGTTTTAAGCTTAGAAATGGTAATGGTAATCAATTCCAACAAGTTTTAAATGTAAAATGTGGTGCATTGGGAGTGTTAAAACCAATGTACCTATTTTCTATCCAAAAGTCAACATTTTTGTTGACCAATGAGGTGAATAGTGACACCAAAACTTGAAATTCAAAATTTGAAATTAGAAATGCATCTAGGGGACTTTAAATTGCAATTGGCAATTAATACTAGCAAATGTAAAACTCAAAATGTGGGATCTTGGTGTAATTAGAATTAATATATCCATTAAGTATAAAAAAGTCAACATTTTGGTTGACTAGTAAGGTGAATAGTAATCAAAATGATTAGTAAATTAAGACGAAGACCTAGAATCAATTCTAAGCTTAAATGCTTAGAATTGTATGACAAATGTGGACTATGCATCCTAGTCAAAATTGTTAAAAAAGAAATTAAGGCCATAAATTTGAAATCCATGAAATATTCATGGATTACTTGAAACATGAAAAAAATGAGTCACCTAATTGATGTGAATAGATAGTTAGGGCTTATATGCCCATCACAAATGGAATTCATAAAATATTAGTAACTCAACTTAAAATATAAAATTTGTAATTACATAAGTAGATTCTTGAATGTATAAATGAGAAAGGAAAAAATGTTTTGAATACAATGGTACATGTGAACCATTGTTTAGAATTGTGATCAGTATGAATAACATAATGAATGAATAAATGAACTATATTAAAGTATGAATGAGACATTAGTTCTCATTATTATAGAAAAGAGAAGTATTTTGAGTACAATGGTATAAAAGGATAATTGATGTGAATTGTGATCATATAAATGATCAAATGAATGTATGAATTATAATTGAAATTTATCATGAAATAATGAATTCATAAGACACAATATATTAATATTTAATGATATTATGTGCCCTTGTATTGCCTAGACACGTGTGTCAGATTGGATAGATTGGCATGCCAATAGAGTATTGTTTTAGCAGTACTGCGAAAGGCTTTATGCCCGTATTTAAGGCTTTATGCCCGTATTCATGGCTTTATGCCCGTATTCATGGCTTTATGCCAACATTCATGGCTTTTATGTCCGATTATGTGTTATCATGGCTTTTTAGCCATACTGACTGCATACGTGGTTGACGTTCTGCATCCCATGGTATGACGGCCCGAGGCACCACGGTGTCCAGTGCCAATGACCCATTATCCAGTTTAGTCAGCCTGTCGTAGGTTACTTGGGCAGTGTAATTTATTGAAATAAATTAAGACTATTAGTAATTAAAAATATTAAAAATCAAATAAATGAGTTAATAAGACTTCAAAAGAATTAGTTAGAATTATGAAATGATCCAAACCACATAAAAATTGTTAAGTAAAATGATAAAAGAGTTGCAAAAATAGGTATAACTTAACTAAATATTTTAAATGTACCTTCTATTGCCATATGAATATAAATTGAGTATTTTTATTAATTCTGTATATTGTACATTATCTCTGTGAATTTAGGAATTAAACGCTTCCAAAGCGGAACAAATTAGAACAAAAGATAATTAATATTAGACACATTGTATTAAATTAGATTAATTCTTAAATATTCAAATTATGCTTCGTTCTTTCTTTATTTGTATATTTTATTTTCTTGTTCTATTATTGCACCACTAAGCAGCAATGCTTAGCGCGATGGAATTGTTTCCTCGCGCAGGTACTGAAGTTTAAGCCCAGCGAATACTAAACAGAGATTTTTGGAGTCCAGATCTGCAGAAGTGTCTGAAGTATTCAAGGTTGTCACCTCCTCAGCAATGCATGTAGATAGGGCCCATATAGATCATATTTTGTATTTAGTATAAAATGCTAGATATTGTATTATAATGTAGATTATGAGCAGGGAATTTATAGAAATGTAATGTAATCTAATTTAAGTAATGCCACACACTCTAATATTCCTCAATTAATTTAGACAATGCTTTTGCATATAATTTATGAAATATAATCTGTTTAAGCCATTTATCAAAAGTATTATTCATTTAAGGTTCAAATTTTAAAGAAAATCAAAATGGAAAAACACTTCCAATATTTTTATTTCATCATCTCTATCTTCAATATCTCAAAATCTCAACAATATTTCTCAAACATCCATTATCAACACCATATTCAATATCATGATTTCCACATTTCAATTTACATTTTCATTAATCATTCACATGTGATGTTCGCATGTAAATCACAAGTAAACATCTACTTTTCCATTAACAAATACAATTTTCATAATTTACATATACATCAAAATATATTACATGAGTTCAAATACATATGAGAAAATACAAATCACAAAATATCAAAATGACAAAATGACACCTAGTCTAAGCAATAATGCTTAGTGGTGCAATTATATAATAGCAGAAAATAGCAAGAAAAAAAATGAGAAAACAATGTGACTGCTTTCTTTGTTTGGTCTGGGAATATTCATTAAATCATTAGCTTTATTCACTTTTATTCATTTGGTTGCCCCAGTAACCTACACTGTACCTAGTACCTCGTCACACCATCGGTCACATATGTATCTCCACAAGGCCAAGTCTCAATACAAAGCCAGAATGGCTAAAAGCCATGAAATCACAGAATGGCATTTTTGCCACCTATTGGCATGCCAAACTATCCAAACCAATCTTGTTAGGTATAATAGGGCATTTGAAACTTATAAATTCTACAAAATGTGAATAAAAACTTTTTAATTGTCACTATACATCATTGTTCAACCAAAAATGTTGACTTTTAGCATAAAAATGTGTACATCAACTTTGGCACTCCCAACATACCACATTTGGTGTTTAAAACTTGTTGGCATTAAGTGTTTTTGCAATTTCAAAGTGCAACCCACACTAGCAGAAAATTTCAGTTTTGGTGCCCTTACTTCACTGTTCCATTGGACACTGTTACTATTGGAATTTGAAGAAATGTAAAACATGAAAGTTGTTCCTTATTTTGTCTAGTTGAATTTCCTTTTTTGAATCACTCCATTTGGAGTTTTGTAGCTCAGATATGGCTCAAAACCCAAGCTGTCCGGATTGCATTCTGCAGAAATTTACCATATCTACAGTGCAGGAACAGTAACTTGAGTCACTTGGTTGGTTGGGTTCTGGCCATAATTTGGGGTAGGTTCCTTCATGAAAGTTGTTTGTCTATGTCTTAACTTATTGCTGTAAAAATTTCAGACCAATTGACCAAATCTACAGTGAGTTATGGCCAAATGAACAGTTACTGTTCATTTGGTCAAATTCTGCAGAATTCAGTGCAGGGAATCCGGATTGGAGCTGGGTTTTGACCCTTTTGCTTTGGTCTTTTGGGCATGGTTTCTTCAGCAAAAATGTGCCATTATAAGCCTAGTTTCATGTCCAATTGGCTAAACTTCAATTGGACTACCACTGCCCAAGTTATGGCAGTGCAAAGGGACTGAAATTTCAGTCCCTATGCTGCTGTCCATAGGGCAGAATTTTACTTTCACTTTGCCATTCTATTTTTAAGTTCTAATTATGGTCAACATACCTAAAATGGTCACTAATTGACCCTTATAATGTTCACTTACCACTTCATAAGCCAAAACCAAATTTCACTCTCCAAAACCCTAGCTTCACATTATGTTTCCTACATAATGCCTTAGTTAGCATACCAAATTATTATTCTTATGTTATAAACTTTCAACTTAATTCTAGTTCACTTCAAGCTCATCAAAAACACTCCTTACTATTTCTCCACTAGGGCAGCCAAAAAAAATTCATGTACACACACACATGAATTTTGTTCATTTAAATGACATTTTCTTACTAAATTCAAGTGCTCATTCATGAAATTAAGGAGTTTTAGGTATATAGTGCACTAACCTTGTTGTATGCCAATCCAAGCTTGAGAAAGCTTCACTTTCTTTCTTCTTCTTGGCTGCCAAAAGCTTTAGCAAGGTGCTAGGGCAAATTTTTGTGAAGATGACTAAAGGTTTTATGGTGATTTGGTGGGTTGTCTCAAGCTTCCATTAAGCTCCCATGGAAGAATAGGGTTTTGGGAGAGAATGTAACGTTTTTGGGTGAGGAAGATGGCTGCTGAAATTTTGTTATTTTGGTCTTATTTAGTCTCTTTTAATAGTTAGTCAAACAATGGCTTAAGTGTGATTGGTCCAACTCCCTTAATGACATCACCATGATGCCATAATTGATCTTTTTCTTCATTTTCTTTCCTTTCCTTCACTACTCATTTTAAATTTCATTTCTAGTAATATTTCTTTATATTTTATGTCATGTTAATTATTTACTCAACTGGGCAAGTCGGCCAAAAATCACCTCGGAAGGCGAAATGACCAAAATGCCCTCCGTTTGACTTAACGGGTCAAAATTGTAGAAAAATTTTTCTAGGTATTTTCTTGGCATTCTAATGCCATAGGAACCTCAATGACCCTTCTCTGGAGTCCCAAAATTATTTTATAATTTTTCCCTATTTTATTTCTAAAATTTTTACTAAATTTTTCTTATTAATATTTGAGTTAATTTTGATTCCCGACTTTAATTTAAATATTTTTGGAGGGTGTTACACTAATAAATTAGCTTTTTCATATGTAATTAATTTATATATCATGTAAATTATGAAATTATGTAAATTAAAGAAATTTGAAAATTTTACTTATGTGATTTGAGCATGAATGAGATTGTATGGATTCGAAGACAGATTTGAAATATATAGATAATGCATAGAAATGAATATGAAATTGAGATATATGAATGATATGTGAATTATGAGATGGTTATGAAAATAATTGATGAGATTTTATTTGCAAAATATTATTGAAACTTTCAAACAGGTAAATAGTAAAATACGTCAATTGGTAATAAAATAGGGGAAACTCCGCTGGTTTCTCCGTTGAAAAATAATTAATATTAAAATATAACGAGATCAAAATATGAAAGGAATAAAGTAAGAAAAGATAGGGTGCTCCGACACCGAATGTAGCACACTTTGCTCGGCTACACTGTAGTCGGGTGAAGGGTGTTACACTTCAAATTAGCTTTTATCAATTTAACCTTCTCTTTAGTCTATTTCACTAGGTCTGGTCCTACCAGTTTGTCTTCACCCAATTCAGTCCAACACACTGGGGTTCTGCACTTCCTCCCTTACAGTGCCTCATACGGAGCCATTTGGATGCTAGCTTGATAGCTATCATTGTATGCGAATTCTGCCAGTGGGAGGTATCTATCCCAACTTCCCTCAAACTTGATGACAGAATTCCTCAGAATATCCTCAAGGACCTACCATATATTTCATGTTATTATTATCATTTCAGTTTAATATTTGTACAAATTCAATTGGTTTCAATGTTTACCTGGATTACTCTTTTTGATTGCCCATCCGTCTGAGGATGAAAAGTTGTACTAAAGTGGAGTTGTGTGCCCATGGATTCTGGCAACTTCTTCCAAAATCTCGATGTAAACCTTGGGTCTTGATCAGATATGATGGAAAGTGGAATTCCATGCAGTCTAACTATCTCGCTGATATACAATTCTGCTAGCTTCTCCAGTGAGTAGTCAGTCCTAATTGGCAAAAAGTGTGCTGACTTTGTCAATCTATCCACTATCACCCATACTGCATCATGCTTCTTCTAAGTGAGAGGTAGACCACTTACAAAATCTATAGTGACCCGATCCCATTTCCATTCAGGTATGCTTATAGGTTGTAGCAATCCTGATGGAACTTGATATTCTGCTTTAACTTACTGACATGTCAAGCACCCGGTAACATAGTCAGCTATATCCTTCCTCATACCAGGCCACCAATAGTGAGGTTTCAGATCATGATATATTTTTGTGCTTTTCGGATGCATAGCATAAGCACTAGTGTGTGCCTCTTTCAGAATACTGGTCTTCAATTCCCCATTATCTGGTACACACACTCTTCCATTATAGTACAAACACCCATCTGCTTTCACCTCATAGTCAGTTTCCTTCCTTTCTGAGATTTTACCCATAATAGCCATTAGCTTCTGATCTGCCTTCTGCCCATCTTGTATTTGCTGTAGCAGGCTTGGCTTCACTTGCAACTCAGCCAAAATAGTTCCATCTCGAGCCAAGGACAGATGGGCATTTAGTGATCTCAAAGTTGTGATGGACTTTCTGCTCAAAGCATCAGCAACTACGTTTGCCTTCCCAGGATGATAATCAATCACACAGTCATAGTCTTTTAGGAACTCAATCCATCGCCTCTGTCTAAGGTTGAGCTCCTTCTGGGTTGGCAAGTATTTTAGACTTTTGTGGTCTGTGTAAATATAGCACTTTTCCCCATACAAGTAGTGCCTCCATATCTTCCGTGCGAAGATAATTGCTGCAAGTTCCAAATCATGGGTAGGGTAATTCTGTTCATGTGGCCTCAACTGCCTGGAAGCATAGGCGACCACCTTTCCCTCTTGCATCAATACACACCCTAACCCATTATGCGAGGCATCACAGTAGACCACAAAGTCCTTTCCTGACACTGGCTGTGTTAACACTAGCTCCTCTATCAATATAGCCTTCAATCTCTCAAAACTGGCTTGACATTTGTCATTCCAGTCAAATCTGACATTCTTGTGTAACAACTTGGTCATTGGAGCAGCTATCAGAGAAAATCCCTTCACAAATCTTCTATAGTAACCAGCTAACCCCAAGAAACTTCTGACCTTAGTTGTATTTCTAGGAGGTTTCCATTCCATCACTGCTTCTATCTTCTTGGGATCCACTCTAATCCCATCAGCTGATACTATGTGTCTAAGAAAAGAAATCTCACTCAACCAGAATTCACACTTGGACAGCTTAGCATACAACTTGTTTTCTCTTAGGGTTTGCAGAACAGTCCTCAAATGCTTATCGTGTTCTTCCCTGGTCTTGGAATACACAAGAATGTCATCAATAAAGACCACTACAAACCAATCTAGATATGAATGAAAGATGCAGTTCATAAGGTCCATGAAAGCCACTGGTGCATTTGTTAACCCAAATGGCATCACTAGGCACTCACAATGCCCATACCGGGTCCTGAATGCAATCTTTGGCACATCTGCATCCTTTACCCTCAGCTGATGATACCCTGATCTGAGATCAATTTTGGAAAATACTCCTACTCCCTTCAACTGATCAAACAGATCATCAATTCTAGGCAACGGATACTTGTTCTTCACAGTCACTTTATTTAACTCCCAGTAATCAATGCATAGCCTCAAAGTCCCATCCTTCTTCTTCACAAATAGCACCGGAGCTCCCCATGGTGACACACTCGGGCATATAAACCCCTTGTCCAGTAACTTCTGCAACTGGATTTTTAGCTCCTTTAATTCTGTGGGTGCCATCTTATAAGGAGCAATGGAAATTGGTATTGTACCCAGTAATACCTCAATGGCAAATTCGACTTCCCTTTCTGATGGTAACCCAGGCAATTCTTTAGGAAACACATCTAGGAAGTCTCTTACTGTGGGTATATCACACAGGTTTAGCTTAGCCTACCTAGTATCAACCACATGTGCTAAGGAGGCTTCACAACCCTTTTTCATCAGTTTTCTTGCAGTAGTAGGTGAGATGACATTGGACAAGAAATCTATCCTTTCCCCCATAACTGTAATCTCAATTCCCTCATGAGTTCTCAAAGAAATCCTTTTCAGTTTATAGTCAACCATTGCCTGATGACATGACAACTAGTCCATTCCTAAAATCACATCAAACTCGTGGAAAGGCAATTCAATCAGGTCTGCCGAGAATTCATACCCCTGAATCCTTAACGGGAAACCTTTGTACACCTTATTCACCACCACACTGTGGCCTAATGGATTAGTAACTAAAATGTCTTGATCACTCTCCTCTACTAGTATCCCCTTTTCTACAGGTAGCTTGATGCAGATATATGAGTGGGTAGATCCTGGATCCACCAATGCATGTACAGAGATGTTGTAGAGGGAAAACGTACCCCTGATGACATCTGGGGCATCTTGCTCCTCCTGAGCTCTCATGGCATAAGCCCTGGTAGGTACTCTAGCCTCTGGCCTCTCGGCTGTCTCAGATGTACGTCTCTGTGATGGACCAGCTACCACAGATTTACCGAGCCTTCTACTCCTTTGAGGTGCAGGGGCAGGCCTGTCTACTTGGGCTAGAGCAGCTGTAGCAGTTCTGTGTGGATAGTTTCTTAGCTGATGCTCTGTAGACCCACACCTTAGGCAAACACCCATCACTCTCCAACACTCCCCCTTATGCCACTTCAGGCAGTGTGGACAGACAGAAGATGCTAGGGCTGGTCCCTTGAACACTGTCCCTAGGGAACTGCCCATTGATGGGGTGGACTGGCCTCTCCTAGGTGTGAGTTGTGGTCTGGGCCCTTGGGACTGACCCTGACCTTGAGACTGACTCGAACTCTGAGTAGGTGGACCTTTAAATTTCTTCCCAGGTGCAGAGGATCAATTGAACTGAACTGGATCCCTCTTCTGCTGTCTCTCCCTTCTGTTCTTCTCATTTATTTTGAATTTTTCAACTTTTAATGAAGCTTCAACTAATTTGGTGAAGTCCGTAATCTCCAAGGTGGTGATCATTATCTTAATGTTGTCATTGAGTCCTTTTTCAAACTACTAAATGTGACACCCCTTACCAGTCTACTGTCACACCCTACTCCCCTGTAAGATGTAACATGATTCCATAGTATACCTAATGAATTACCGTACTTCACCTACCGATAATCCATTAAATATACTACAAGGGATTTTAAAACAATTTTCATAAAATTTAAATCATCGATTAAAATCTGGTGTTATAAAATTTTTTTATAAAATTTTGGCAAAGTGCCGGTTGTATTTTGAGAAAACAGTTCTTCAAAACCTGCAAAGAACACACTCCCAATATGTTTTCTCAAATACAACTTCCATAACTTCATTTGCACTCATAATTCAAATCTCAATAATCAAATCAATCTCCTCATAAAAGAAACATTTCATTAATTACAAGACTCAAAATTAATATTACAAAACTATTCAGATAAATGAAATCCCAAACTTACATTTACAATAATTTACATTTTATTACATACCAAAATATTTTACAAGAGTTTTTATACAACTGCTAAAATAATTTACATACATATTATTACATGCATACATCAAAACCTATGTACATGGGTATACCTATGATATATCTGGAGCTGATCTGAATGTGTCTTCAAAGAAACTTACTCACTGCTCTATGCTCTTCTTACCTGCGACAGCATACAAAGCTATCGCTGAGGGGTGAACTCAGTGGTGCACAACTATAATTTAAAACATAGAACAATATACATTGACAAAATTTATAGTAAATAATTTGGAAATTTGAATACTCATCAAATTCCAAAACTCAAAATATTCATTGCCAATAATGTAAATCATTTGTATACAATTACTTTGATCACAAAATTCAATTTATCAAATCATGACTAACCATTTAAGGTAGTTCCAACAAAATCAATTATACATAAATCATAACTGAAATCACAATTCTTTACTGTTCAAAACATTATGTGTCTCAAAAACCATGTTGTATCTCAAAAACCATGCTGTATCTCAAAAATCATGCTGTATCTCAAAAATCATTCTTTATCTCAAAAATCATGCTGTATCTCAAAAATCATTCTTTATCTCACTAATTATGCAAGACTAATCCGAAAGGGCCATGTTCGAAGTGATTCTAACTCCCTATGGTCGGGGAGGTCGAATCATCGTGCACAGTACACACCACAATAATGAATCTTTCGCAAGGGCCATAATGATAAAAAACTTAGATCTAACCTCAAATCAGAGGAAAATCTAAGCCTGTGCACGTACCATGGTAATCAAAACACAACTAACTCCATTGTCTTCTCAACAAATGAGAGAGACGGGTAATAACCTAGTCAAGCATCTATAATGAGATATAAAACAATATCACAATCCTTTTAGTGAGCATAAATCACAATATAATTCGATTCAAATTCAATTCCAATATCCAATAATTTTTATGCTCATCATAATTCATATCATAAATTTGCATTTTTCCATGAAAATTACCATCACAATTCAAAACATGTTCTATCACAATTTTCCAAAACATAATTTATTCAATCCATAACAATGCTTAATACTTGTGGAAATACCATTTTACAAAGCTAAATTCATACATACTATAACAATTTCAATAATCATTGAATTAATCCAATGCTTGTTAAACATAATACATAAGAAAAATATATCATTTAATCATATGAAATATTCAGAACAAAATCAGTTAAAAACTAGTTGTGCACAAACCTCTGATGACTGTCTCTTGGCTCTGACTCAGTGTTTCCTTCCCTTTCCCTGAGTCTTTGCTAACTGAGAAACACAATTTTGAAGTGTTTCAGTACTCATTTAAACTGTCTCTAACGATAATGCTTGATAACTAATTCATTGAATTCTATTATTTTCTTAGTCAACCTAATATGTCGACCCTCGATGCATTCTAGGTAAATTAGGTTTTAATGTTACTAATATGTCACATTCAATAGTCTTTTAGGGTTGGTACATGTTACCAAATTCATTTCCAAGTATACTGCGTTTTATTGCAACTTGCTAGATTTCGGGATACTAGTTTGACCTAGCCGGACGACCTAGTTCCCTTGGTTTTCGGGTTTCGGTCAAAACTACAAACTTGTAGATCTATGTCTTATTGCACGCGGGGCAAAATTTTAGGTCATTCTGAGTTATGTAGACCAAGTTATGGTCATTTTACTATTGCTGGTCAAAATGCATCAAAATTGGTCACTTTAGGTCATTTTAGGTCAATTTTGGTTCGGCCAGTTTTTGGACCCGAACTTTTGCAAGCTGTTTGACTTACTTATGGTCATTTCTGAGCTTTGGTGTCTTCATAAGACTTGTAGATATAGGTCTTAACTATTCATGGTCAAAATTGCAGGTCAATTGGACCTGTTTTGAGTGAGTTATGGCCTAAAAACTAACTGCTGCCCAAATGGTAAATTTTCAGGCCTTAAATGCACTAATCCGGATTTGGTCACTTTTCAAGTTACCTTACAAGCAGAATTTTGGTAAGCTTCCTTCATGAAAGTTGGCACATTTTGTGCCTAGTTTCACCTCCAATTGGTCTCATACCAATTGGAGCCACACACTTAAAGTTCTAGGCCAAAATGCACACTGCCCTATTGCACATTATCCATCACTCATCAAGGATACGTTTAACACCTACCAAATTACACATTCATGCCCATTCTAGTTTGTACCATAACCTAAACACAATTGACAACATATTATTGGTCATTTTGGCAGCTTACAATCACCCTCAATATGCACCATTTAGTACAGAATTTTTCAAACTTAAATTACAACCTAACCTAGCTCATTTACATGTCCAACCTCACACCATCATACATATACCCAAGCTGCTATAACAACTATCACAATTCAACATTAATATCCCATATACCAAACATGAAATAACATCTTTATGGTTCACCAAACCAAGCTTCCGATTCATGCATTACACTCCATTAATTTCCAAGCTTCTAATTTCAAATACACATTCACATATACTAAGTATACATCACCCAAATTAATTCCTACACACAAAAACATTTAATCAACCTTTTAATCTACCATTTGTTAGTAGTATGCCCTAGAGCATATCATTTAGTATGTGTCTTGTACATAATTTTATTAATAAAAGGCATTTCCACTTTTCCGTTTACATAATATATTTATGTGTAATAGAAAAGGTCCATTGATATTTTGTTAGAAATATTATTCTTAAGTTGTTAAGAATATGAGTGACAATATTTCTAGCACAAAGTATCATAAATAGGTTCACAATCGAGGATACTTCATAATAAGGACATGACTTATCCATAAAGATTGTATTCATATTTGTTCCCAAGTTATTTATATGAGATATAAATAAGATGGAATTGTGAGTCTCATGCCATATAACAAACATGATAGGCACTTATAAATGATAAGTAGGCCGAACCAGTGACACTTATGACAAGCACATGGAGTTTACCCTTGTCAATGTTTTGTCATAAATCATATCAGTGCATATAATCTTTAGACCTGAGATAGCACAGTTATCTTGTATATAGGTAGTTTGAGTTTGATACTGCTTTCATACTTGTACTATGTATGGGTATATGGGCATGTGTTGGCTCCTGCTAGTTATATATGGAGGTAGGTGTTGATCAAGATGGAATCTGTTCCTCTAAGTAAATAGAGATAAAATCCTATGTTCATTTAATTATTCTTGATGTTTCAAGTTCCTGGCCAGAGAGATAGATTTATTCGTAAAAGAGTTTCGATGAGAAAAATCTTTTAATCAAGAACTGGAATTAAAAGAGAACATAATATTCATAGCAAATGGAGTTTGACATAAACCATGACTCCAGCTTGAGTTGGGATTTTGTAACAGAGAGATTCTAGTGCATGGTAACATATGATTATAGGTTCATTTAAGGTAAATCTTATTACTAATTGGGTGGCCATGGCATGCTATGCTAGGTGTTAACCATGGTCTATGAGGTTCATAAAATGATTTAGAGAAATCATTTATGGTAAGAAAGAGTTCTGATGATATTAAGAGTTGATATCGTGTCTCATTGCCAATTAGTGATGAGCCTAGTAAGTCACACACATACACAAGTTATCATCTATTTAAATATGATTTAATTAATTAATTAAAGAGTTTAATTGATTAATTAAATAGGTTTGGTTTGTAATTAAATTGCAAAGTCCCTAGCATGACTTGAAACCAAATCTAGATTATTGGATGTGTAGTATAAATTAAATTTATATTTAAAGTGTTTAAATATGAATTTAATTGATAAGAAATTAATTAATAGAGATTAATTAATTAATTTATATTTGATATAAATTAATTAGAAGAAGAAAATAATTATTTTGGGTTAAGAACTCAAAATTAAGACACAGGGGCATTTTGGTCATTTCATTACAGTGACACGTGGCACCATGAGATGGTGACACATGGGATTACACATAAGCTTGCCAATTTTTTTTTTAATCATGTAAGATGATTAAAATCAAGATTAAATATAGGTTTGACACTTGGCACAATGTGATTGGGTCACTTAAACCTAGAGCTAATCAAAAGGTGACATGTGGCTAGGGTTTAATGTGTTAACCTAGCTATTTAAGTGTGGTTATGAAAAGGAAAAATAACCAGCAGCCTCTCCTCTCATTTGTCACGCCACTTTGAGCCTCTCCAGCTATTTCTCTTCATCTCTCATCAATTCAAAGAGATTAGCCATCAATCTCTTGAATTAAGCACACTAGAAATTGTTTCTAGTGTCCTGTTTACATCTCTAATCTCTTAAAAGGCAGAACTTGAATTTCTAATTAATAGAAAAAGCTTTAGAAGCTGTTCAAGGGCTGCCATAGGTGTTCTTGGTGTGGACAAGCTAGAGGGACAACATTTGGTGTCCTGAAGACGAATCTCAAAGGCGCAGACACGCTGCAGTGCATCAAGAGGTTAGTGTAATCGTTCTTGATTTAATCTAGGGTTCTAAAATTAATCTGATTAATTTTAAAATCTTAAATGGCAAATACAGATCCAAAAACATATTAAAAGAGTTTTAATATGTTGTTTATCATTGAAATCAAATAGATAAAAATAAATCTTGTATGGTGCATGTGACCCTAGGCGAAATTTTTTTTGAATTCAATGGTATAATCTTGTGTTTTTCACGCTTCCGTTCCTTCAATTGGTATCAGAGCCACTATATTTTCCATTTAGATTGTTGATTATATGATTTAATTGTGTGATTTGATCATGAGATGATTGATTCATTGCTGGTTGGATCAAGAGAGGTGTGGCGGCACACATGGTGAAGCCACCATTGGTGGCAGCAACAATGGTTCCATGGGTGGTTCAAGGTTTGGCTTTTAATTCTGCAATTGTTGTAAGATCTAAGGCCTATTCTTTGACTAATTAAAGTGTTTAATTAGTAGTTTTAATCACACAATTAAATTATGATTCAAATCAGAATTTTAAAAATTATTTGAATGTGATTCAAATCTGAATTTTAAAAGTTGTTTGAATGTGATTCAAATCTGAATTTTTAAAGTTGTTTGAATCATATTTAAATCTGATTTTTTAAAATTGATTCAATAAAATTCAGATCTGATTTTTTAAAAAATATTTGAATGTGATTCAAATCTGATTTTTTTAAAAAATATTTGAATGTGATTCAAATCTGAATTTTTGAAGTTGTTTGAATGTGATTCAAATCTGAATTTTTAAATTTGTTTGAATGAGATTCAAATCTGAATTTTTAAATTTATTTGAATCATATTCAAATCTGGATTTTTAAGTTGAATATGAGATATTCAATTTAATTTAAGTATGTATGTTTTATTTAATTGTTAAATAGTGATATGCATGATGGATGATCATGGACTATAAAAGACCAATGTGATTGGATTTATTTCTTTTATGTTTCTTTGGGATTGTAAATTAATTAATTTATTTTAATTTATTTTGGGCATGTATTATTAAGTTTGTAATACTTTTGGGTTGTAATTTCATTTATTTAAGTTCTTGTAAATTCGCCTTGGTATGCCAAGGATTACTATGTAATATTGGATTGCAAGAAGTTCAAGGAGGTCAAGAGCATTGGTGGGACCAGTGGGAGGAATTCAATATCAAGTGTTGATTATGTACTCCTTCAGCAACTCTTGTAAAATGAATGAATGAAATGCACCTAGGAATGCCCTGATTCAATTCTTGGTGGCTCAGAATTGAATCCCTTAGAAAGTCCATGATCATACCATATTTACTGCTTATCCATGAATGCATGAGATGTATGGGAATGTATGCAATTATATGATATATGCACGCTAAATGAATAATGTGCAAAGTGAGACCTTAATAGTAATAAGGATGGCTATAAAATCTTCCAAACAAATGATTAAGTTGGAAATGCTATAATTAAAGTAATTATAACATAAGCCCTCCATTGGGGCGATTATTTTAAGAAATTTTAAATAGTTGCATGAGATGCAATTAATTTAAGAGATTTTCTTAAGAATAATTGTTAAGCATGAGATGTTGTAAATATGTAAATGGTTTGGTGGCCAATATTGGATGTATCTGAGGACATTAAAATTATTTGCATAATTACTGACTCAATGGGATCAACTTAACTAATGCAAGATAAGTCAATAATGGATGTACCTGAGATTTTGAGCATTAGGGGCTAGGTAAAAGATTGAACCTCACATGAGATGTGATGGGCAAGGAGTTGCTCACTTATAGTTTATTGTAATTCCAATAATGGATGTACCTGAGGATGATCAATAGAATTATAAGAATTCATTCACCCACTAGAAATCCATCCAACTAGGATTTCCGTTTTCTACTCTGAAAGTGTAGGATTCACTAAGTTAGTGGGAGGACCAATTTGATTAAAAGACCATAATCATTTTGGTTAATTACATGATACATTTACTAATTAATCTGGTTATTTTCTGCAGTTAATTTTCTGATAAAAATGAGCACAAAACAACCACCACCATCCAATATCCTTGCAAGCATACTTGATCACAACAGGTTGACAGGACCTAATCTGTCTGATTGGCTAAGAAATTTGAAACTTGTCCTGAACCTTGAACATATAGGATATGTTCTAGATTCAAATGTTCCTGGTCCCTTACCTCCAGAGGCCACACAAGAGGAACATGACACTTTGGACAAGTGGAAGGAGCATGATATGAGAGCTAAATGTTACATGCTTGCTTCCATGAGTAATGAGTTACAGAAGCAACATGAGAACATGCAGAGTGCGAGTGAGATCCTCCTTCACTTACAAGAGTTGTATGGTGAGCACAGCAGGAATGCTAGGTATGAGATATCTAGACAGCTATTCCGTATGAGGATGTCTGAGGGATGAATGTTGGGGATCATGTCCACAAGATGATTCGGCTGATTGAGCAGTTGGAACATCTTGACTTCAACATGGATTTCCAACTACAAACGGATTTGATCCTTCAGTCCCTTCCTGAGTCTTTTGGGAATTTTGTGACAAATTTCCATATGACTAAACAGGAATGCACCTTAGCTGGTTTACTCAACATGCTGGTTATTGCCCAAAAGAATATGCCAGGCAATAAAGGAAAAGAGGTAGCTTTGGTTGCATCTTCTTCTACTGGAAAGTCCAACAAGAAGAAGGGCAATAAGAAAAAGAAACCTCAGATTCCTGGTCCTTCCAAGAAAATAGCTAAACAGAAAAGGAAAACCAAAGCTGACAAAGGCAAAGGAAAGTGTTTCCACTGCCAACAGGAAAGTGTTTCCATTGCCAGTAAGAAAGTGTTTCCATTGCCAGTAAGAAAGTGTTTCCACTGGCCAGAGTATAGCAATCTAAATGAATGCAATGCCATGGTGAAAACCAACTCAAGTTCAAAATATATTTGGCACTTAAGGTTATGTCATGTTGCAGAAGATAGGATTACAAAATTGGAGAAGATGGGGATTTTATCCTCATTGGGCTTTGAGCCTACTCCAACTTGTGAATCTTGCCTTCAAGGCAAAATGACTAGATCACCCTTTGTTGGACAAGGGCTAAGAGCTGAAAATATTTTGGAATTAATACATAGTGATGTATGTGGTCCGTTTAAAGAAATGGCTAGAGGGGGCTTTCATTATTTTATTACCTTTACTGATGATAAATCAAGGTTTGGGTATTTGTATTTGATGAAATACAAACATGAATCCTTTGAAAAGTTCAAAGAATTTAAATCTGAAGTAGAAAATCAAACAGGAAAAAGTATTAAAGCTCTTCGATAAGATCGTGGAGGTGAATATTTGAGTACTGAATTTGATGAATACTTGAGACAGCATGGCATTGTTTCTCAGCTGACTCCTCCAGGAACGCCACAGCTAAATGGTGTATCTGAAAGGAGAAATCGTACCCTATTGGATATGGTACGTAGTATGATGAGCTATACTGATATGCCAATCTCCTTTTGGGGATTTGCATTAGAATCAGCTTTGTATATTCTGAATAGGATTCCATCAAAATCAGTTTCTTCCACACCTTATGAGATATGGCATGGAAGAAAAGCAAGTCTTAAGCATGTTAAGATTTGGGGTTGTCCAGCTTATATCAAAAAGCTGAACACTGATAAATTGGAGACCAGATCAGAAAAAGGTCGATTTGTTGGATATCCAAAAGATAGTTTTGGATATTATTTTTATTTGCCTACTTCACAAAAGGTTGTGATAAGTAGAGATGCCACATTTCTTGAACAACAGTTTGTTCAAGAAGGAGGCAAAGGAAGGCAAATAGAGTTAGAATTGGAGAATTCTGACCAACCAATGCATCGATGGATATAAATCCATCTAGTCAACCTATACCCATTGATGAAACATCTACACTGTTCCTCGTAGAACAACTGTGGTATCTCACCCACTGAGATATGGTTTTCTTCATGAATAAGAACAAGAGTTGTCTACTCATGAAGAAGTAGATCATGGAGATGATCCACTTACCTATGAAGAAGCTATATCAGATATAGACTCTTCAAAATGGATTGATGCTATGAAATCCGAGATTGATTCCATGTATAAGAATCAAGTTTGGGATCTTGTTGACTCACCTGAAGGTATTGTACCTATAGGGAACAAATGGGTTTTCAAGAAGAAAATTGGTTACGATGGAAAGGTAGAGACCTATAAGGCAAGGCTAGTAGCGAAGGGTTTCGCCAAAGGCAAGGAATAGACTATGAGGAGACTTTCTCACTGCTTCCATGCTTAAATCAATTAGGATTTTATTAGCAATAATGCATACTATGATTATGAGATTTGGCGGATGGATGTCAAAAATTTTCTCAATGGATACATTGAAGAAAACATTTTCATGGAACAACCTAGGGGATTTGAATCCCAAGATGGTTCCAAGGTATGCAAGCTAAAGCGATCCATTTATGGGTTGAAACAAGCTTCGAGGAGTTGGAACATCCTTTTTGATGAAGCCATTAAATCCTTTGGTTTTATCAAAAATGAGGATGAGCCATGTGTATATAAGAAGGTTAGTGACAGAGCTATCATTTTCCTTGTCTTATATGTGGATGACATATTGTTGATAGGTAATGACACAGGTATGTTGACAACTATAAAGGTATGGTTATCAAATACATTCTCCATGAAAGACTTAGGGGAGGCAACCTATATTCTTGGGATTCGCATCTATAGAGATAGAGCGAAAAGAATAATAGGTTTATCCCAAAGTCTATACTTGGAAAAGGTGTTAAAGAGGTTTAACATGCTTGATTCCAAGAGAGGACTGTTACCAGTGAGACATGGTATCCATCTTTCTAAAGAGATGTCTCCAAAGACACCCGAAGAAAGAGATAAGATGGCTAGGATTCCATATGCTTCGGCTATTGGAAGTTTAATGTATGCAATGTTGTGTACTAGGCCGGATATCGCATATGCTGTTAGTTTGACTAGCAGGTATCAATCCAATCCAGGTTTAGAACACTGGATAGCAGTCAAGAATATCCTTAAGTACTTGAGAAGAACTAAGGATTTATTCTTGATTTATGGAGGTGGAGACTTGCAATTAGATGGTTATACTGATTCTGACTTTCAATTAGATATCGATGATAGAAAGTCTACCTCTGGATATGTGTTCATTTGTAATGGAGGTGCAGTCAGTTGGAAGAGTTCCAAACAGAGCACGACTGCAGATTCCACTACAGAGGCTGAGTATATTGCTGCATCGATGTCGCAAAGGAAGCTATTTGGATAAAGAAGTTCGTGATGTAACTTACAAGAGTTCCTTCCATTGAGTCGCCAGCCCACTACATCGTGATAATAATGGAGCAATCATACAAAGCTAAGGAACCAAGGTCTCACCAGAAATCCAAACACATAGAAAGGCGCTACCACATTATCAGAGAAATAGTTGGGCGAGGCGATGTAGCCATGCAGAAAATAGCATCAGCTGAAAATCCAGCTGATCCATTCACTAAGCCTATGTCACAGACTCAGTTAGACCGACATCTTGAGAAGATAGGTCTAAGATATTGTAATGAATGGCTCTAGTGCTAGTGGGAGATTGTTAGTAGTATGCCCTAGAGCATATCATTTAGTATGTATCTTGTACATAATTTTATTAATAAAAGGCATTTCCACTTTTCCGTTTACATAATATATTTCTGTGTAATAGAAAAGGTCCATTGATATTTTGTTAAAAATATTATTCTTAAGTTGTTAAGAATATGAGTGACAATATTTCTAGCACAAAATATCATAAATAGGTTCACAATCGAGGATACTTCATAATAAGGACATGACTTATCCAGAAAGATTGTATTCATATTTGTTCCCAAGTTATTTATATGAGATATAAATAAGATGGAATGGTGAGTCTCATGCCATATAACAAACATGATAGGCACTTATAAATGATAAGTAGGTCAACTAGGACACTTATGACAAGCACATGGAGTTTACTCTTGTCAATGTTTTGTCATAAATCATATCAAGGCATATACTCTTTAGACACGAGATAGCACGCTTATCTTGTATATAGGTAGTTTGAGTTTGATATCGCTTTCATACTTGTACTATGTATGGGTATATGGGCATGTGTTGGCTCCTGCTAGTTATATATGGAGGTAGATGTTGATCAAGATGGAATCTGCTCCTCTAAGTAAATAGAGATAAAATCCTATGTTCATTTAATTGTTCTTGATGTTTCAAGTTCTGGCACAGACAGATAGATTTATTCGTAAAAGAGTTTCGATGAGAAAATCTTTTAATCAAGAACTGGAATTAAAAGAGAACATAATATTCATAGCAAATGGAGTTTGACATAAACCATGACTCAAATTGAGTTGGGATTTTGTAATGAGAGATTCTAGTGCATGGTAACATATGATTATAGGTTCATTTAAGGTAAATCTTATTACTAATTGGGTGGCCATGGCATGCTATGCTAGGTGTTAACCATGGTCTATGAGGTTCATAAAATGATTTAGAGAAATCATTTATGGTAAGAAAGAGTTCTGATGATATTAAGAGTTGATATCATGTCTCATTGCCAATTAGTGATGAGCCTAGTAAGTCACACACATACACAAGTTATCATCTATTTAAATATGATTTAATTAATTAATTAAAGAGTTTAATTGATTAATTAAATAGGTTTGGTTTGCAATTAAATTGTAAAGTCCCTAGCATGACTTGAAACCAAATCTAGATTATTGGATGTGTAGTATAAATTAAATTTATATTTAAAGTGTTTAAATATGAATTTAATTGATGAGAAATTAATTAATAGAGATTAATTAATTAATTTATATTTGATATAAATTAATTAGAAGAAGAAAATAATTATTTTGGGTTAAGAACTCAAAATTAAGACACAGGGCATTTTGGTCATTTCACTGTGTAACACATGGCACCATGAGATGGTGACACATGGGATTACACATAAGCTTGCCAAATTTTTTTAATCATGTAAGATGATTAAAATCAAGATTAAATATAGGTTTGACACTTGGCACAATGTGATTGGGTCACTTAAACCTAGAGCTAATCAAAAGGTGACATGTGGCTAGGGTTTAATGTGTTAACCTAGCTATTTAAGTGTGGTTATGAAAAGGAAAAATAACCAGCAGCCTCTCCTCTCATTTGTCACACCACTTTGAGCCTCTCCAGCTATTTCTCTTCATCTCTCATCAATTCAAAGAGATTAGCCATCAATTTCTTGAATTAAGAACACTAGAAATTGTTTCTAGTGTCCTGTTTACATCTCTAATCTCTTAAAAGGCAGAACTTGAATTTCTAATTAATAGAAAAAGCTTTAGAAGCTGTTCAAGGGCTGCCATAGGTGTTCTTGGTGTGGACAAGCTAGAGGGACAACATTTGGTGTCCTGAAGACGAATCTCAAAGGCGCAGACACTGCAAAGGCATCAAGAGGTTAGTGTAATCGTTCTTGATTTAATCTAGGGTTCTAAAATTAATCTGATTAATTTTAAAATCTTAAATGGCAAATACAGATCCAAAAAACATATTAAAAGAGTTTTAATATGTTGTTTATCATTGAAATCAAATAGATAAAAATAAATCTTGCATGGTGCATGTGACCCTAGGCGAAATTTTTTTTGAATTCAATGGTATAATCTTGTGTTTTTCACGCTTCCGTTCCTTCACCATTTACAAGCAAGAATAAACTGTCCTCAAGGAGTTTCCATGGCTGCCAAAAATTAACATCTCCCTTAGAACATTAAACTCCAAAATTCTTTCCACAATTCAAGTACCCATAACCTCCTTACTAACTTTAATGAAGCAGTAATAAAAAACACAAACTTACCACTTTGAAAACTCTTCAAAATCTCTCCAAAACTTGGTCTTCTTGCTGCCAATCTACTGCCCAAGGTGTATGGACAACTTTTAGTGAAGAAACCATAACCATTAGAAGCTTAGATCATGGATGCATGGAGGACTTCAAGGTGTGGCCATGGAGTCCCATGGAGGATGAATTCGGCTGGTTTGAGAGGAGGTTGAAGATGAACTCATTTCTGCCCATTTTAGCTCTTAAGTGTCCCACAATTCTAAGTTAGTGGAGCACTAACCATTATTTAAGATTTAATAATATAAAGTTTCACAATTCACTCATTTTACCTCATTTCTTTTACTATTCCTATAATATACCACAAATTTAATTTTCATGATATTTTCAAAGTGTAATATCATTTATTTTTAATGGAAATTTAGGTCAAAAGACAACTCAGGGCGTCAAATGACCACAATGCCCCTGTTCGGGTTGCATTCCTGATTTTTCGGTGACACCGGGTTTTGTCCATTTTTCGATTTCTCACTTTTCTTTATACTAATTAATTAATTTTTCTTTAATATTTTTATTGGTATTTACACTTCAATAGACATTTATTTAAGTCCTAAAAATATTTTCCAGGGTTCCCCGCGGTCCAGGGCTAATCAACGGTCCACGCCACAACTTCCCGGTGTGGTCACCCATCGCTCGGGTTCTCGGCTCGTTTAACTTGGTTAAATTTCATTACTATTATTTTCCCTTTAATTTTATTATATTTTCTTTTCTTGTATTTCCTTATTTTATATCTCCTCACTCATATCGAAGTGTAGTTCTAGGCATCCTAGCTGTCCGGACAACACTGGTCACTGGAAAAGTAGGACGCACTACCGAACTTAGGGGTGTTACAATCCTCCCCCCCTTAAAATAAATTTCGTCTCGAAATTTTACCTGGCATTAGTTTCTGAACAACTATGGGTGCTGTCTCCTCATATCCTCTTCACGTTGCCAAGTAGCTTCCTGGCCTGAATGATGGTTCCATAGCACTTTAACTAGGTGTATCTGTTTGTTCCTCAGCTGCTTCACCTTATATGCCAGAATTTCTATGGGTTCTTCATCATATGAGAGGTCTGGATTTACCTCAATCTCTTCAACTAATGGTACATGAGATGGGTCTGATCTGTACCTCCTTAACATGGACACATGGAAGACACTGTGTATCCTTGCTAACTCTGGAGGTAATGCTAACCGATATGCCAAAGGACCCACTCTTTCCAGAACCTCATATGTTCCGATGAAACGAGGACTCAGTTTCCCTTTTATGCCAAATCTCATAATCCTCGTCCAAGGAGAAACTTTGAGGAGTACCTTATCACCCACTGCATTTCAATATCTCTTTTCTTCATATCAACATAGGACTTCTGTCGATCTGATACAGCCTTGAGTCTATCTCTGATCAATTTGATCTTTTCCTATGTCTGCTGAACAATTTCTGGCCCAATCATCTTTCTTTCATCAACTTCATCCCAACATAGGGGAGTTCTGCACTTTCTGCCAGACAAAGCTTCATATGGAGGCATCCCAATGCTTGATTGGTAGCTGTTGTTATAAGCAAACTCAATCAAAGGTAAGTGTGTATCCCAACTACCTTCAAACTCAATCACACAAGCCCGTAGCATATCCTCCAATACTTGAATTACCCTCTCAGACTGGCCATCTGTCTGTAGGTGGAATACTGTGCTGAAGTTCAATCTAGTTCTTAGGGTTCTCTGAAGACTACCCCAGAATCTAGAAGTGAACCTAGGATCTCTGTCAGATACAATCGATACTAGCACTCCATGCAATTTTACAATTTCATATATGTACAATCTGGCCAATCTTTTCAGGCTATAGTCCATCCGGACTAGCAAAAAGTGAGCAGACTTGGTTAGTCTGATAACTATGACCTATACTGCATCTTGACTATTCTGTGTCATCAGAAGTTTCATCACAAAATCCATAGTTATCCGTTCTCTTACTATGTTTCATAGGGTGCTATTTGTATGCTAGCTCGACACTTATTATTATATACAAATTCTGTTAGTGGGAGGTATCTATCCCATCTCCCCTCAGATTCAATGACACAAGTTCTTAATATATTCTTGAGGGCTTATCACATATTACAGGTTATTATTATCATTTCATTTCATTATTTACAGGAACTCAATGAGTTTCAGAATTTACCTGAATTACTTGTTTCAATTGTCCATCCGTCTGAGGATGAAAAGTCGTACTAATATCTCTAAGCTTATAGCAATTGCTGTGGTACAGGTAATTCACATTAATATAACTGAGTCACTGACTCTAGCTACCTTACAAGTGTAGTCGTTTGATAGGCTAGTTCTGAAGTTTTAAATTTCTGACTAAAATTTTCACATTTATTTCCAGTAATAGTACTCTATTCGGGTGCAACTGTATCAATTTATAGATTACTTACAAATATTCTTAATTTATTGTATCACGAGGAAGCACGTAGCTCTACACAATAATCCCGTGTCGGTACTGTAATCTGCAGCTTACAATACAAACATCGAGAACATTACATAGTCACTACGTTATAACCTCATGGACTAGGTTTTCTAACATCTTATCTTTCTCGAATCCACTAATATCCTAAACCGATTCTGATTACAATATCCATTAATAATTACTAACAGTAACATCTTTACCCTCATCTAGAGCAATTCTATTACTGTAACTTACTTTTAGGTCCTCTTGCCTTACATTAAGTAGGCTCGCCAATTAGCTTTATAATTTATGGTATGTTAGAAAATACTTTTAGCTAACAATTCTTCCAAAATTAATGTCAATCATACTTGTTATTATAGTTTTTATCCTAAAAGACTAGTCACTAATACATCAAAATTCATTCCCACGTAAAGGAATAGCAACAGAACATATAATTCTAACACTAACACACAACTAAGTAGTGCTGGAATCAAATAATAACTAATTGTTTCTTTTAAAAATTAAGAGCTTACCAGCAGCTACATCCGAAGTTTCTGCTCTTTCTCCTTGGCGCATATTGGACGCTCTGACTGGTGTGCTACTATATTCAGGTTGATTCACTGTGTTATAGTGGTGAGGAGTACCAACTCTATTTCTATCTCGACTCTGATTGACGGTTTGTGAACTCCGGAGAGCAGATCGAGGTGGTCTAGTACAATCTCTAACAAAGTGTCCAAGCTTTCCACAATTGTAACAGGCTCTAGAGGCCCTTCACAAATACCTCCATGTAGCTTACCTCAAACATGGCAGAAACAGGTAGAATAGGAACTTCTGGTTGTTCGACGACTAGATCTTGGTGTTCTCTACCCTAATGATCAGCCTCTGTCATATCTCTGAGCTCGGGGTTCCTCAAATTCTTTTCTCTTCCCCAAATTACTGCTCGAGTTCTGACCCGTAGATTTCTCCCTCTTCTCTATTCCACACTACCCTTGTGGAGGTTGGGTTTGTACTTGGGCTTGGGCTGACAAATTATCAGCCATTTGTTAGAAGAAAGTGGCCATTTGCTGGGCCATTTGTGCAGTAATTTGTATTGGTAAAATGGGTACAGTCGGGCCTTCGACACTTTGTGGAGTTGGGGCCTCAACTTGTACTTCTGCCATCACGGACTGTTCTATTGTCTCATTCCTCTCTTCCATATCTTTTCACAAGATTTTCTATTCCTGTACAACCAACATAAGGAGATTCCTCTCCATTAGTTCATATTTATGGTGTAAATGTACTATATGTATCAAACATTTGAGCAGTTGTAGTTACCGACAAAAAGATTTCAAATTCACAGTTTGAAATTTACTTTAAAACCATTGCTCTGATACCACAAAACATGTCACACCCTACTCCCCTGTAAGATGTAACATGATCCCGTAGTATACTTAATGAATTACCGTACTTCGCCTACCGATAATCCATTAAATATACTACAAGGGATTTTAAAACAATTTTCATGAAATTTAAATCATCGATTAAAATCTGGTGTTATAAAATTTTTTTATAAAATTGTATTTTGAGAAAACAGTTCTTCAAAACCTGCAAAGAACACACTCCCAATATGTTTTCTCAAATACAACTTCCATAACTTCATTTGCACTCATAATTCAAATCTCAATAATCAAATCAATCTCCTCATAAAAGAAACATTTCATTAATTACAAGACTCAAAATTAATATTACAAAACTATTCAGATAAATGAAATCCCAAACTTACATTTACAATAATTTACATTTTATTACATACCAAAATATTTTACAAGAGTTTTTATACAACTGCTCAAATAATTTACATACATATTATTACATGCATACATCAAAACCTATGTACATGGGTAGACCTATGATATATCCGAGTGATCCAATGTGTCTTCAAAGAAACTTACTCATCGCTCTATGCTCTTCTTACTGCGACAAGATACAAAGCTATCATTGAGTGGTGAACTCGATGGTACACAACTATAATTTAAAACATAGTACAATATACATTGACAAAATTTACAGTAAATAATTTGGAAATCTGAATACTCATCAAATTCCAAAACTCAAAATATTCATTGCCAATAATGTAAATCATTTGTATACAATTACTTTGATCACGAAATTCAATTTATCAAATCATGACTAACCATTTAAGGTAGTTCCAACAAAATCAATTATACATAAATCATAACTGAAATCACAATTCTTTCGCTCGTAACATTCTTGTCTCAAAACCGGGTTGTATCTCAAAAACCATGTCAGATCTCAAAAATCATGTCAGATCTCAAAAATCATGTCAGATCTCAAAAATCATTCTTTATCTCAAAAATCATGCTGTATCTCAAAAATCATTCTTTATCTCAAAAATCATGCTGAATCTCAAAAATCATTCTTTATCTCACTAACTATGCAAGACTAATCCGAAAGGGCCATGTTCAAAGTGATTCTAACTCCCTATGGTCGAGGAGGTCGAATCAGATTCTAACTCCCTATGGTCGGGGAGTTCGAATCATCGTGCACAGTACACACCACAATAATGAATCTTCCGCAAGGGCCATAATGATAAAAAACTTAGATCTAACCTCAAATCAGAGGAAAATCTAAGCCTGTGCACATACCATGGTAATCAAAACACAACTAACTCCATTGTTTTCTCAACAAATGAGAGAGACGGGTAATAACCTAGTCAAGCATCTATAGTGAGATATAAAACAATATCACAATCCTTTTAGTGAGCATAAATCACAATATAATTCGATTCAAATTCAATTCCAATATCCAATAATTTTTATGCTCATCACAATTCAAATCATAAATTTGCATTTTTCCATGAAAATTACCATCATAATTCAAAACATGTTCTATCACAATTTTCCAAAACATAATTTATTTAATCCATAACAATGCTTAATACTTGTGGAAATACCATTTCACAAAGCTAAATTCATACATACTATAACAATTTCAATAATCATTGAATTAATCCAATGCTTGTTAAACATAATACATAAGAAAAATATATCATTTAATCATATGAAATATTCAGAACAAAATCAGTTAAAAACTAGTTGTGCACAAACCTTTGATAACTGTCTCTTGGCTCTGACTCGGTGTTTCCTTCCCTTTCCCTGAGTCTTTGCTAACTGAGAAATACAATTTTGAAGTGTTTCAGTACTCATTTAAACTATCTCTAACGATAATACTTGATAATTAATTCACTGAATTCTATTATTTGCTTAGTCAACCTAATATGTCGACCCTCGATGCATTCTAGGTAAATTAGGTTTTAATGTTACTAATATGTTACATTCAATAGTCTTTTAGGGTTGGTACATGTTACCAAATTCATTTCCATGTATACTGCGTTTTATTGCAACTTGCTAGATTCCAGGATACTAGTTTGACCTAGCCAGACAACCTAGTTTCCTCGGTTTTCGGGTTTTGGTCAAAACTACAAACTTGTAGATCTATGTCTTATTGCACGCAGAGCAAAATTTCAGGTCATTCTGAGTTATGTAGACCAAGTTATGGTCATTTTACTATTGCTAGTTAAAATGCATCAAAATTGGTCACTTTAGGTCATTTTAGGTCAATTTTGGTTCGGCTAGTTTTTGGACCCGAATTTGTGCAAGCTGTTTGACTTACTTATGGCCATTTCTGGGCTTTAGTGTCTTCATAAGACTTGTAGATATAGGTCTTAACTATTCATGGTCAAAATTTCAGGTCAATTGGACCTGTTTTGAGTGAGTTATGGCCTAAACACTAACTGCTGCCCAAATGGTAAAATTTCTGGCCTTAAATGTACTAATTCGGATTTGGTCACTTTTCAAGTTACCTTACAAGCAGAATTTTGGTAAGCTTCCTTCATGAAAGTTGGCACATTTTGTGCCTAGTTTCACCTCCAATTGGTCTCATACCGATTGGAGCCACACACTTAAAGTTCTAGGCCAAAATGCACACTGCCCTATTGCACATTATCCATCACTCATCAAGGATACATTTAACACCTACCAAATTACACATTCATGCCCATTCTGGTTTGTACCATAACCTAAACACAATTCACAACATATTATTGGTCATTTTGGCAGCTTACAATCACCCTCAATATGCACCATTTAGTACAGAATTTTTCAAACTTAAATTACAATCTAACCTAGCTCATTTACATGTCCAACCTCACACCATCATACATATACCCAAGCTGCCATAACAACTATCACAATTCAACATTAATATCCCATAAACCAAACATGAAATAACATCTTTATGGTTCACCAAACCAAGCTGCCGATTCATGCATTACACTCCATTAATTTCCAAGCTTCTAATTTCAAATACACATTCACATATACTAAGTATACATCACCCAAATTAATTCCTACACACGTAAACATTTAATCAACCTTTTAATCTACCATTTACAAGCAAGAATAAACTGTCCTCAAGGAGTTTCCATGGCTACCAAAAATAAACATCTCCCTTAGAATAGTAAACTCCAAAATTCTTTCCACAATTCAAGTACCCATAACCTCCTTACTAACTTTAATGAAGCAGTAACCAAAAACACTAACTTACCACTTTGGAAACTCTTCAAAATCTCTCCAAAACTTGGTCTTCTTGCTGCCAATCTACTGCCCAAGGTGTATGGACAACTTTTAGTGAAGAAACCATAACCATTAGAAGCTTGGATCATGGATGCATGGAGGACTTCAAGGTGTGGCCATGGAGTCCCATGGAGGATGAATTCGGCTGGTTTGAGAGGAGGTTGAAGATGAACTCATTTCTGCCCATTTTAGCTCTTAAGTGTCCCACAATTCTAAGTTAGTGGAGCACTAACCATTACTTAAGATTTAATAATACAAAGTTTCACAATTCACTCATTTTACCTCATTTCTTTTACTATTCCTATAATATACCACAAATTTAATTTTCATGATATTTTCAAAGTGTAATATCATTTATTTTTAATGGACATTTAGGTCAAAAGACAACTCAGGGTGTCAAATGACCACAATGCCCCTGTTCGGGTTGCATTCCCGATTTTTCGGTAACACCGGTTTTGTCCATTTTTCGATTTCTCACTTTTCTTTGTACTAATTAATTAATTTTTCTTTGATATTTTTAATGGTATTTACACTTCAATGGACATTTATTTAAGTCCTAAAAATATTTTCCAGGGTTCCCCGCGGTCCAGGGCTAATCAACGGTCCACGCCGCAACTTCCCGGTGCGGTCACCCATCGCTCGGGTTCTCGGCTCGTTTAACTTGGTTAAATTTCATTACTATTATTTTTCCTTTATTTTTCTTGTATTTTCTTTTCTTGTATTTCCTTATTTTATATCTCCTCACTCATATCGAAGTGTAGTTCTAGGCATCCTAGCTGTCCGGACAACACTGGTCACTGGATAAGTAGAACGCACTATCGAACTTAGGGGTGTTACATCTACAGTATAGCTTAGTAAAACATGCCACGCAGTGTGCCAGAGCACTTCCTTTTGAAGGAGCGGAAGCATGAAAAACACAAGTTTATATCATTGAATTCAAAAATTTTTCACCTAGGGTCACACGCATCATGCAAGATTTATTTTTATCTATTTAATTTCAATGATAAACAGAATATTAAAACTCTTTTAATATGTTTTTGGATCTACACTTGTCATTTAAGATTTTAGAATTAATCAGATTAATTTTAGAAACCCTAGATTAGATCAAGAACAAGTGCACTAACCTCTTGATGCGCTGCAGTGTGTTTGTCACCTTTGGAATGTGTCTTTAGGACACCAGATGTTGTCCCTCTAGCTTGCCCATACCAAGATCACCTATGGCAGCCCTTGAACAACTTCTAAAGCTTTTTCTATGAATTAGAAAATCAAGTTTTGCCTTTTGAGAGATTATAGATGTAAACAAGACACTAGAAATAATTTCTAGTATTTTTAATTCAAGAGATTGTTTGCTAATCTCTTTGAAATGATGAAAGATGAAGAAGAAGAGAAGGGAGAGGAGCTAAGGCTGGTGGCACCTTTTTGAGAATGAGCAAATTGTGTGTTTGTTCTTTCATCTTTACACTCATATATCTAGGTCACCACTTAAAACCCTTCCCACATGTCACCTTCTGATTGGCTCTAGGTTTAATTGACCCAATCACATTGTGCCAAGTGTCAAACCTATATTTAATCTTGACTTTGATTATCTTACATGATTAAAAGATATTTGGCAAGCTTATGTGTAGTGCCATGTGTCACCATCTCATGGTGCCACATGTCACCCTGTGAAATGACCAAAATACCCCTGTGTCTTAATTTTGAGTTCTCAACCCAAAATAATTATTTCTCTTCTTCTAATCAATTTATATCAAATATAAATTAATTAATTAATCTCTATTAATTAATTTCTCATTAATTAAATTCATATTTAAACACTTTAAATATAAATTTAACTTATACTATACATCCAATAACCTAGATTTGGTTTCAAGCCATGCTAGGGACTTTGCAATCTAATTGCAAACCAAACCTATTTAATTAATCAATTAAACTCTTTAATTAATTAATTAATTAAATCATATTTAATTTGGTGATTACTTGTGTATGTGTGTGACTAACTAAGCTCATCACTAATTGGCAATGAGACATGATATCAACTCTTAATATCATTAGAACTTTTTCTTACCATAAATGATTTCTCTAAATCATTTTATGCACCTCATAGACCATGGTTAACACCTAGCATAGCATGCCATGGTCACCCAATTAGTAATAAGGTTTACCTTAAATGAACCTATAATCATATGCTACCATGCACTAGAATCTCTCTGTTACAAAATCCCAACTCAAGCTGGAGTCATGGTTTATGTCAAACTCCATTTGCTATGAATATTATGTTCTCTTTTAATTCCAGTTCTTGATTAAAAGATTTTTCTCATCAGAAACTCTTTTCTAATTAAATCTATCTGTCCTGGCCAGGAACTTGAAACATCAAGAACAATTAAATGAACATAGAATTTTATCCTTATTTACTTAGAGGAATAGATTCCATCTTGATCAACACCTACCTCCATATATAACTAGTAGGAGCCAACACATGCCCATATACCCATACACAGTACAAGTATGAAAGCAGTATCAAACTCAAACCACCTATATACAAGATAACTATGCTGTCTCAGGTCTAAATATTATATGCACTGATATGATTTATGACAATACATTGACAAGAGTAAACTCCATGTGCTTGTCATAAATGTCACTAGTTTGACCTACTTATCATGTATAAGTGCCTATCATGTTTGTTATATGGCATGAGACTCACCATTCCATCTTATTTATATCTCATATAAATAACTTGGGAACAAACATGAATATAATCTTTCTGGATAAGTCATGTCCTTATTGTGAAATATCCTCGATTGTGAACCTATTTATGATACTTTGTACTAGAAATACTGTCACTCATATCCTTAATAACTTAAGAATATAATTTTTAACAAAATATCAATAGACCTTTTCTATTACACATAAATATATTATGTAAACAAAAAAGTGAAAATGCCTTTTATTAATAAAAACATGTACGAGATACATACTAAATGATATACTCTAAGGCATACTACTAACACCTTTATCTTATTTTATTACCATTCCTGAACTTATTAATTAAAACGCCTTTATGTAAAATTCACATATATAAGTCCTTTAAAAAAAAATTTAATTAATTAAAATTTCCGCAAATTTTGTCAAAAATCCGACAGAGTGCCGACTATAAATTGGAAAAAGAAAATATTCTAAACCTGTTAAAAAGACACTCCCAATATTTTTCAAGTCCACAACTCCAAATATATCATTATTTCTCAACTAATTCTCATCAAATTCACAAACTTTTAATCATTTAATTCACATCATATTCATACTCAAATCATAAATAAATACTCAAATTTTATTTATAAACACAAATTTACAGATAATTACATTAATACAAAATTACATTACAGAAGTTTCAAATATACATGATAAACTAAAAGTTTAATTGCAAAGTTCACAAAAATTACAAAATACAAAAAAATCTAGTGTCCTACAAATGCACTGTAGCTGTGAGGTGACACAGGACACTCACAGATCTGATCCTCACCCGGACTGGGGTCTACTAGAATCACGCTTCGTATCTCCAGTACCTATGCATGGCAAAAGCAACGCGCTAAGCAATACCGCTTAGTGGTGCCAATAATAAAATAAAAAGAACTAAAAAGAAATAAACATGCAGTGTATATGTTGATTTCACATACGGACAAAATTTTGATAATTATTTGTAGTATTATTTATTTGATACTTTTTATATCAATAATTTATTAAAATTTATCACTATTTATTTTTGGTTGCCCAATTAACCTATACCAGTTGACTGAACTGGATAACGAGTAAACTAGCACTGGGTACGAAGTACCTCGGATCGTCACACCATTGGTCACAATGTGTCTCCCGGTGTGCAATAGAATAGCTAATAAGCTGTAATAAATATTAAGCACAAGGCTAAGTATCACAATAAGGTCAGAATGGCTAAAAGCCATAAAATCACAGAATGGCCATTTAAGCCATGAATCACAGAATGGCATGATGCCATATGTAGTACTGCTAATAGAACCCTATTGGCATGCCAACCTATCCAAACCAATCACACTAGGCCTACTAGGACATTTAACATTTTTAATTATGCAATTCTTTGAAATTGAAATTTAATTGTTACTATTCATTCTATTAGTCAACTAAAATGTTGACTTTTTCATAGACAATAGGTATATTGGTTCTAATATCACCAACATACCACATTTTGCATTCTAAAATTATTGGCATTGGTTGCCAATACCATTACAAAGCTTAGTGTTGGTTATTTTAAAATTTTTTGATTTCAAGCACTAAGTTTACTGTTCTATTGATTATTTGCACAGTAAGAATTTAACAAAATTCTCTTCACGAAAGTTGTTCCTTTATGTGTCTTCTTTAATTCCCTTTTCTAATCACTCCATTTGGAGTTTTCTAGCTCATGATATGCCAATTTGAACAAGGCTGGCCGGATTGGTATCTGTCCAGAATTTCTGGGCAGAATCCCATTCTGCCATATTTGGTAGTTCAATTTTGGCTAACAATTTCATTTGGTTAAGTCCAGAATTAGAGTTTGTGTTCTGCATGAAAGTTGTTGTAAATTGTATAAGCATTTCATTGATATAAATTTCAGGTCAATTGGACCTTTCTACACTGAGTTATGACCAAATGAATGAACGCTGTTCATTTGGTCATTTTGCCCAGGCAGAATGAATGGCATCCAGATTTGGTCAATTTTTAGGTCAGTCTATTATGGTTTTCTAGGCAGGGTTCCTGCATCAAAGTTATGCTATTATGTATCTAATTTCATGTCTAATTGGCCTTGCACCAATTGAACCTACACAACTCCAGTTATAGTTGCCCAAATCAGCTGGACTCACACCCAATCCTGCAGGTCACACTAGGCAGCATTCCTAACTTCAATTTCCATGCCACAAATCACTTCACTTCCTAATCACACATAGCCAAATGGTCACTAATTGACCATTAGAACTTCCTTTCACCAATACATGAGCGAAATCTCAAATTTGTGCCCTAAACCCTAACTCCAACCATTTCAATTCTTCAAACACATACAATCAATGGATCAATTCATGAAATTCATGTCCAATTGCATCCATCTACAACTATAATTCAATTTAATCATTGAAACCCTAATGTACCCTAAAGCTACCGAAAATTGAAGGAACTCAATCATGCAAAATTTGTTTAATTTCTCTCAAATTCACAGTCAATTCATACTCCCAATGATGCATACACAAAGTTTAAAAGGATTAATTGACACTAACCTTGAATGGAGTCACTTCTAAGCTTGCTAAACCTCACTTTTTCTTCTTCTATTTGCTGCCCAAGTCTTGCTCTAGTAGTAAGGGAAATTTTTAGTAAAGGGAGGATGAGGTTTTGAGGTGAATTGAAGTGGGAAATGAAGCTTAATGAAGCTTTAATGGTGGATAGGGGTTTTGGGATGGGTTTCTGTTGGTTGGAGGTAAGCGAAGACAGAATGTTCTTTCTTTTTTTCTGCCCAATTAACTCATTTTAAGTAGTTTATTAAGGCTTGGTTCAATTTGATTGGTGGAGGCACTTTTTAATGACATAAAATGATGTCATATATTCCAATATTAACTCATTTTTTTTCTTTTCTTTTCTAATTATTTTCAATTAAATTTTTAGAATTATTTATTCATATTTTATGTCATATAATTTATTTACTTAATTGGACAAGTTGGTCAAAAATCATCTCTGAAGACGAAATGACCAAAATGCCCTCTGTTTGGCTTAAGGAGCCAAAATCATCTGTACTAATTGATAAAATTCCAGAAGTATTTTCTTGGCATTCTAATGGCATCGAAACCTCAATGACTCTTCTCTAGAGTCTTAAAAATTATTTTACTAATTTTTTCCCCGGTTTAGGGTTTCTAGCTATGAAAACAGCAACTTCCCGTTAGGTTACCCATCGCTAAGGCACCAGCTCATTTAACTTGGTTGTATTTTATTTCTAAGATTTTTCTTACTATTATTTGAATTATTTATGACTCCTTACTCTAGTCTAGATATAGTTCTAGATATTCTGGCTATCCGGACCGACACCGGTCATCGGAACAGTAGAATGTACGAAATGACTACAGTGAGGGTGTTACAATAATAATATTCGTAGATTTGTATATATTACATTTTTAATAAATAGAATTTAAATATTTATAGTGGTATTAAATTTTTAAATATAAATTATTAAGAAAAATATTTTTTATGTAGATTAGTAATTAACATATATAAAATGAAATGTGTTTTGGTATTTTTTGGATAATAGTAATTGGGTTTACGATGAGTTCAGGGAGTTATGGATAAATTTTAATTGGGTTTAGGATGGGTTTGGCTTTGAATAGGGTGATTTTCGCAGATACCCTACCAATTGCCATCCTTATACATATAAGTTCTCACAACAAAAAATTCATATAAAATAGCCATGTCGCTAGTGATCCCTAATATACATAATCCAATGTGCCAAAAGCATAACCAAAGGCTCAGTTGGTCTTTCTCTTACTCTGCTAGGAGCATAGCTAGAGGATCAACTAGTCTTATATAAACATAAAGATAACATCACATATACATGTCCATGAATATTAGTTTGTTAGGATCAATGGGACATACATGAACTACCACACATATTAAATAATTATGCAATAATGCAGTAAGATTAATTCCTAATATACATATAGATATCTCATGCAATATTCTACATATCATGATGCATAAGGGTCCTATACATTTCAAATTAAAGGAAGATAGTTGAAAGGTTATGGGTTCCACTTACCTCTTGTAGACCACATAAAAGCTAATCTTCAGTTGCTTACTCTCTTGATATGCGTCACATGCTTTTTATCTTTTCGAATTTGATATTTGGAACCTTTTAAAAAGCTTATCCTTCTTTAAATTTGAGATGAGCTCCATGCTAGCATGTCCAAGCCTTATATGCTATAACATCCTCACTTTAGCTAGTCCGTAAGTTCTACTGTTCCGGTGACCAATGTTGATCTGGACAGCTAGAATATCTGAAATTATAATTAGACTAGAATGAGGAGTTATAAATAAACCAAATAATGATAAGAAAAATTAAGAAAAATTTTTAGAAATGAAATGCACTAAGGTTAAATGAGCCGTAGCCCAAGTGATGAGTGACCCTAACGGAAAGTGATGGCGAAGGCCGTTAGTAACCCTAGACCCGTGAAAAACTTCATGAAATAATTTTTGGGACCTCAGGGAAGGATTATTGGGGTTTCAATAACAATAAAATGCTAAGAAAACACAAGGAAAATTTAATCAATCGGTACACAATTTTAGCTCGTTAAGCTAAACAGAGGGCATTTTGGTCATTTCGTCTTCAGAGATGATTTTGACCAACTTGTCCAATTAAGTATATAAAATTATATGATATCAAATATGAATAAACATTGCTAAAAATGAAATTGAAAGTGAGTAGTAAAAAGAGAAGAAAAGAAAAAAAAAGAGATAATATTGATTTAATGAAGTAAGCATGAGGTCATTAAAATTTTTGGCCAATCAAAATGCAATGAAATTATTTATTATACATTAAAACGAAAAAGAAGAAAGTCAAAAATCTAGAAAAACCCATCAACCTTCTTCCTCCTCTTGTGGCCGAAACTTGTTCCTTTTCCCTCTCCACCATTTTCATGGTTACCAAAGCTTATGTCTTTGGTTTTTCTTCAACTAAACCTTAAGTTGTCAATACAAAACCTTGATATTTCATCTTAGTGAAGCTTTTGGGAGCAAAAAGAAGTAACAAAGAAGAGCTTTTACTGTAACACCCCTCACCCGACTACAGTGTAGCCGACCAAAGTGTGCTGCATTCGGTGTCGGAGTACCCTATCTTATCTTACTTTATTCCTTTAATAATTTTATCTCATTATATTTTAATATCAATTATTTTTAAACGGAGAAACCAGCAGAGTTTCCCTTATTTTATTATCAGTGGGCGTACTTAACTATTCACTTGCTTAAAATTTTCAATAATATTTTACAATAAAAATCTCAACAATTATTCTCATAACTATCTCATAATTCACATCTCATTCATATATTTCAATTTCATATTCATTTCCATGCATTTCCATTCATGCACAATTTATATATATAAATTCTCAAGTTTCATTAATTTACATAATTTACAGACTGATTATATAAATTCATAATTTACATGATCTACAAATTAATTATAGTTTCATAATCTATATTTCAACATACAATTCATAGTTTATGTAACGATTGGGCTCCAACCACTAGAGGAATTGTCCGCTTTGGCCATAAGCCTCACTGTTTTGTCCCATAAGTGGAATGGAGAACTTCCCAGGAGGTCACCCATCCTAGGATTTCTCTCAAGCGAGCACGCTTAACCTTGGAGTTCTTCCAACTCTCCAGGCCATTCCACCAAAAGGCGCTTCTAGTGATTCGTTCCCCCATTTTATATATCATTACTTTTTAAAGGTCCCTTAGGCAAATCCCACATCAGTAAAGCACGAAGATGGTCTTGGGTTCAAAAAGTAATGATATATAAAACAGGAGAACTAATCACTAGAGGCGCCTTTTGGTGGAATGGCTTAGAGAGTTGGAAGAACTCTAGGGTTAAGCGTGCTCGCTTGAGAGAAATCCTAGGATGGGTGACCTCCTGGGAAGTTCTCCATTCCACCTATGGGACAAAACCGTAAGGCTTATGGCCAAAGCGGACAATTCCTCTAGTGGTTAGAGCCTGATCGTTACAATTGATATCAGAGCCGTTCGCATGTCCTCTTGAGCGATGGTGGGGCAAACCTCAATGAGGACGCTGAGTCCCGAAAGGGGGGGAGAAAGGTTCCTTAGGCAAATCCCACATCGACAAAGCACGGAGATGGTCTTGGGTTCAAAAAGTAATGATATATAAAATGGGGGAACTAATCACTAGAGGCGCCTTTTGGTGGAATGGCCTGGAGAGTTGGAAGAACTCCAAGGTTAAGCGTGCTCGCTTGAGAGAAATCCTATGATGGGTGACCTCCTGGAAAGTTCTCCATTCATCAACCCAATGTCAATTCAAACTAAATAAACCTCAAATGATCATAATTTAACACTACACACACCAATTTCACTCTCTAGCACCAAAACCTAATTTTCCCATGAATCCTAATCTCCCATAATTAAATTTATATACATTTCATGCAATTTCTTTGCTCTAATCATGCATACTACTTCAACTAAGCTTGATTTCATCATCATTTCAGCTGCACTTACTAGAAAGATGATTAGAAAGGGATATGAAGGTTATCTAGCTCATGTGATAGACACCCAGGTGGGGAGTCCAGATCTTAAAGATATTCCTACGGTATGGGATTTTCCAGATGTCTTTTCAGAAGAATTGCCGAGATTGCCTCCGGATAGAGAGGTGCAGTTTGAAATTGAGACTATGCTTGGTGTGGAGCCAATCTCCATCACTCCTTATAGGATGGGACCTGCTAAGTTGAAAGAGTTGAAGGTGCAATTGCAGGAATTGTTAGATAAGGGTTTCATCCGCCCTAGCGTGTCACCTTGGGGAGCACTAGTATTATTTGTGAAGAAAAAGGATGGTACTCTCCGCCTTTGCATAGACTACAGACAGTTGAATAAGGTGACCATAAAGAATAGATATCCTCTGCCACGAATCGATGATTTGTTTAATCAGTTGAAGGATGCAACTGTATTCTCCAAAATTGACTTGAGATTGGGCTACTACCAGTTGAGGGTACAGGAGCAAAGTATTCCTAAAACTGCCTTTAGGACTCGGTATGGCCAATATGAGTTCTTGGTAATGCCATTCGGGTTGACTAATGCTCCAACTGCTTTTATGGGCCTAATGAACACTATCTTCAGGCCATATTTGGACCAGTTTGTTGTGGTGTTCGTTGATGATATTTTGGTGTACTCAATGAATGCAGAGGAACACGATAAACACTTGAGGATAGTATTGCAAACTTTGAGGGAGAAGCAGTAGTATGCCAAACTATCGAAATGTGAGTTTTGGGTAAAGGAGATTACATTTTTAGGGCATATTGTATCTGCAGAGGGTATCCAGGTGGATCCTAGCAAAATAGAAGCCATTCTTAATTGGAAGCCACCTAAAAATGTCACGGAAGTTCGGAGTTTCCTTGGTTTAGCTGGGTATTACCAAAGGTTTGTGAAGGGATTCTCCATGCTAGCATCTCCACTGACCAAGCTACTTAGGAATGATGTAAAATTTCAGTGGACTGATCGATGCCAGGAAAGTTTTGATGAGTTAAAAAGGCGTTTAATTGAAGCTCCAGTCTTAACCTTGCCTACTTTGGGTAAGGAGTATACCATATATAGTGATGCTTCTCATAATGGATTAGGCTGTGTGTTGATGCAAGATAGAAACGTCATTGCCTATGCTTCATGCCAGCTTAAACCGCATGAGAGGAATTATCCCACGCATGACTTGGAGCTGGCAGCCATTATCTTTGCCTTGAAGATCTGGAGACATTACTTGTATGGAGAGAGATGTTATATATACACAGATCATAAAAGTTTGAAATACTTGGGCACACATAAGGAGTTAAATTTGAGGCAGAGGAGATGGTTAGAGCTAATAAAAGATTATGATTGTTTGATAGACTATCAGCTTGGAAAAGCTAGTGGTTGTAGCCTGATCGTTACAATTGGTATCAGAGCCGCTCGAATGTCCTCTTGAGCGATGGTGGGGCAAACCTCAGTGAGGACGCTAAGTCCCGAAAGGGGGGGAGAAAAGGTCCCTTAGGCAAATCCCACATCGGCAAAGCACAGAGATGGTCTTGGGTTCAAAAAGTAATGATATATAAAATGGGAGAATTAATCACTAGAGGCGCCTTTTGGTGGAATGGCCTGGAGAGTTGGAAGAACTCCAGGGTTAAGCGTGCTCACTTGAGAGAAATCCTAGGATAGGTGACCTCCTGGGAAGTTCTCCATTCCACCTATGGGACAAAACCATGAGGCTTATGGCCAAAGCGGACAATTCCTCTAATGGTTGGAGCCCGATCGTTACAGTTTACATTACAAATAATAACTAATTATAATGTACAAAATACATAATATGATCTATATGGGCCCTATCTACATGCATTGCTGAGGAGGTGACAATCTTGAACACTTTGCAAATCAGACTCCAAAATCTCTGTTTAGTATTCATTGGGCTTTAACTTCAGTACCTGCACGAGGAAACAAATCCATCACGCTAAGCATTGCTGCTTAGTAGTGTAATAATATAACAAAAAATAATGTATACAAATA
The DNA here is from genome assembly GCF_030052815.1 of Hevea brasiliensis. Lineage (NCBI taxonomy): Eukaryota > Viridiplantae > Streptophyta > Magnoliopsida > Malpighiales > Euphorbiaceae > Hevea > Hevea brasiliensis. The sequence continues at coordinate 85,429,356 of NC_079495.1, forward strand.
AAAATAATTGGAGCATATTTTCTATACTCAAGAATTTTACTGGGTTCATATGAAATTTGTCATACAGTACATTTTTTGTCATTTATGTTGCTCTCTAGAATCTCTTTTGTCATAAGTTTACAATAATCATTTATATAATGTACAAATAAATCTAAATATTTAGTTTATGTTTATTTTATTATGGAGGATGCATTTCTAATAATTACTTACGTTATGCTTATTTTGCTAGTCTTTCATTTACTCTCTTAATATTTTCTATGTGTTGTGGATCATTTCGTAATAATTAAATTCTTAATACTAGTTTAATACCTTTCGGATTTTTCTCACTGATTTATTTAGTTTCTAATATTTTTGACTTATTTTAATAAATTTTTTTCTCTGCCCAGGTAACCTATGATAGGCTGACTAAACTGGATACCGGGTCGTTGGCACTGAACACCGTGGTGCCTTGAGCCGTCATACCATGGGACGCAGAACGTCAACCACGTATGCAGTCAGTATGGCTAAAAAGCCATGATAACACATAATCGGGCATAAAAGCCATGAGTGCGGGCATAAAGCCATGAATGCGGGCATAAAGTGATGAGTGCAGGCATAAAGCCATGAATACAGGCATAAAGCCTTTCGCAGTACTGCTAAAACAATACCCTATTGGCATGCCAATCTATCCAATCTGACACACATGTTTAGGCAATACAAGGGCACATAATATCATTAAATATTAATATATTGTATTTTATGACTTCATTATTTCATGACAAATTCCATAATTTATACATTCATCATAATATTCATACATTCCTTACATCATTCATATTGATCACAATTCACATTCAAAACATCTTTCCTTTCTCTCTTGATGGGAACCTAAATCCCAAATAACACTTTTATCACATTTATTCATTCAACAATCTATTCATGTAAAGTACATTCCATACTTCAAGTTGTATTGCTAATATATTATGAACTCCATTGGTGTTGGAGTATAAGTCTCAACAATCCATCTAGGTTAATTTCATTTCAAATTCAAGTGGTATCACTCATGTTTTATTAGACCTACTAGTAATGGGAATAAAAATCTTAATTATATATTCACATAAATTAAATGTTCATTAAGTCATTTAGGTAAATTACTATTTCTATTCCAAGTAATCCATGAATATTTCATAGATTCCAAATTTCATATCTTAATTTCTTCTACCAATTTAGTTCTTACACTTTGTGTCTTTGTATTACTATTCACATTACTATTCACTCAAATTGTTGACTTTTTAATACATAATAAATTTTTTGAACCTAAGTTCACTAAGATACCACATTTTGTATTCTAAAGTTGTTGGTATTGGTTGCCAATACGATTTCAAAGCTTAGTGTTGGTTACTTTACAATTTTCAGATTTCAAGTACTAAGTTTACTGTTCCATTGGTCATTTGTACAGTAGGAATTTGACAAAATTGTCTTCATGAAAGTTGTTCCTTATTATATCTAGTTACATTTACTTTTTCGAATTACTCCATTTGATGTTTTTCAGCTCAAGTTATGGTCATTTTACCATAACTGGCCGGATTGACCTGTACCCAGAATTTCTAGGCAATTTGGTTCTACCAGATTTGGTGACCTAAGTTTGGTTGGCAATTTGACTAGGTTATGTTCAGAATTTAGATTTTTATTCTCCATGAAAGTTGTAGGGCTATGCCTCAAATTTCTTCTGGTAAAATTTTAGAACAATTAAACATTTCTACACTGAGTTATGACCATTTGAACAAACGCTGTTCATTTGGTCATTTTCTAGGGACAGCATGTTGGTCACTCGGATTAGGGTAATTTTTAAGTCAATTTGGTTTAGTTTTATGGGTAGGATTTCTTCACCAAAGTTTTGCCATTATGTGTCTATTTTCATTTTCAATTGGCCTTGCACCAATTAAACCTATACAACTCCATTTATAGCTACCCAAACTTGCTAGACTCACAACTAGTCCTGCAGGTCACCAAGGGCAGCATGCCTAAGTTCAACTCCAACATCCTTACTCACTTCAATTCCTCCTCACACATATTTAAAAGGTCACTAATTGACCATTACAAGGTTGATATACCATTTCATAAGCAATACTCCAATTGTTTTCTCAAACTCAAATTCCCAAGTGTCCATTTCATGCTTTTCATGTCATCCAACACATCCAACACACATAGTTCAACATCTAACTCAAGTTATCTCATCACAAACCACTTCTAAACAATTCGAGTCACACAAATCAACAAATCTCATCCTTCTCTCATGGCTGTAAATTTTCATACACACTTTGATATAATTGTTTTGTTCAATTTTACAACAAACTCTCATTTAATTTGTCTTCCTAACAAAGATTAAAAGATATGGAAGTGAGTATAGGCACTAACCTTGTTGGAGCTACTCCCAAGCTTGCCAAAACTTTTCTTTTTCCTCTTTAAATTACTGTCCAATGCTTGCTCTAGTTGTAGGGACAATTTTTCATGAAGAGAAATTAGGGTTTAGAGGTGATTTAGTGGGTTAGCTCAAGCTTGATCAAGCTTCCATGGAGTTTTCTTTCCTCTTTCTCTCTCTCTCTACATTTTTGGCTGCCCAAAGATTGAAGATGCAGATTGTTTGTCAATTTTTGTCTAATTTATCTCCTTTTAATTGGCTTGTTAAGTTGTAATTGGTGGAGACCTAACTAATGACATCATGTGATGTCATATTTCTTATTTTCTTTCATTTACCTTTCTTTTCCTTTCCACTCATTTTCAATTTAATTTTTAGCAATATTTATTCATATTTTAGATCATAATAATTATTTACTTAACTGGACAAGTCGGCCAAAAATCATCTCTAAAGACGAAATGACCAAAATACCCTCCGTTTGGCTTAACAGACTAAAATTGTCTGTACCGATTGAAAAATTTTTCTAAACCTTCTCTTAGCATTCTAACGCCATAGAAACCTCAATGACTCCTCTTTGGAGTTTCAAAAATTATTTCATGAATTTTCTCCTGTGTCTGGGATCGGTAGCTGTCTTTACCGATACTCCCCCGTTCGGTCACCCATCGCTAGGGCACCGGCTCATTTAACTTGATTGTATTTTATTTTTAAAATTTTTTTTCCTTAATTTTTCTTACACTTATTTGAGTTATTTATGACTCCTCACTCTAGTCTAAATATTTTTCCAGACGTTCTAGCTGTCCAGACCGACACCGATCACTGGAATAGTAGAATGTGCGGAATTGCTACAGTGAGTGTGTTACATTTACAAGCTTGGAATTGACTCCATTAAAGGTTAGTGACCAAACTCTTTCTTTCTCTTTAAATTCATGTTGAGGGAGTGGAATTGAGTACAAATTTACCAGAAAATTGAATAAACATCATGCATATACCTTCCCCAAAATTTCGACAGCCTTGGACTTGGTAGGGTTTTGAAGATTTCTTTGAATTAAAATGATACCATGGCTGCCCTTAATACTAATCTATTGATTAGGATAATGAAGTATAAGTAAATACATAATTTGAAATGGATGAGTTAGGGTTTGGGCACAAAATTGAGACTTTGTCCATGTATTGGTGAAAGAAAGTTTTAATGGTCAATTAGTGACCATTTGTTTATGTGTAATTAAGAAATGAAGTGATTTGTTCTATGGGAATTGAAGTTAGGTATGCTCCCCTTGGTGACCTATAGGACTAGGTGTGAGTCCAGCAGGTTTGGGTAGCTATAACTGGAATTGTGCAGGTTTGGGCAGCTATAACTGGAATTGTGCAGGTTCAATTGGTACAAAGCCAATTAGGCATAAAACTAGACACATAATGACACAACTTTGGTGAAGAAACCCTGCCCAGAAACCAAACTAAGTTGACCTAAAAACTATCCTAATCCGGGTGACCAACATGCTATCCTTGGAAAATGACCAAATGAATAGTGTTTATTCAAATGGTCATAACTCAATGTAGAAAAGTTCAATTGACCTAAATTTTTAGTAGTAGAAAGCTGAGACATAGCCCTAGAACTTTCATGAAGAAAATAAGCCCAAATGTTGAACATAACATATCCAAAAACTGACCTGTAAACAGTGTACAAAAATTTCAGAATTGATTCTGCCCAGAAATTCTGGAAAAATTGCAATCCAGCCAGCTATGATGTTTAGGCCATAACTTGAGCTAAAAAACTCCAAATAGAGTGATTCAAAAAAAGAAATGTAACTAGATACAATAAGGAACAATTTTGATGAAGAACATTTGGCCAAATTCTCATTGTAGAATGGCCTAATGGAACAGTGAACTCTAGCACTCAAAACTGAAATTTCTGTATTCTCCATTGGTTTTAAGTGCTGTTTGGCAACTAATGCCAACACTTTTGTAAACCAAAATGTGGTATCTTGGTGAACTTAGGTTCAACAAATCTATTATAAATTAAAAAGTCAACGTTTGAGTGAAATTAGTCAAGTGAATAGTGACCTCTACATTATAAAAATAAATAATTGAATCATTAACTGTGTAAAATGCCCTAGTATGCCTACAATGATTGGTTTGGATAGGTTGGCATGCCAATAGGGTTCAATTAGCAGTACTGCACATGGTATTATGCCATTCTATGATTTTATGGCTTTTAGCCATTCTGATATCAGTGTGATACTTGGCCTTGTGCCCAATGTTTATTACAGCTTATTAGCTGTTTTGTTGTACACCGGGAGACACAATGTGACCGATGGTGTGATGGCCCGAGGTACTTAGTACCCAGTGCCAGTTTACCCGTTTATCCAGTCCGGTCAACCAGTATAGATTACTCGGGCAATCTAAATAAATCTTATCAAATTTTAATCAAATAATACTACAATAATTACCAGGAACTTAGTCTACAAAAATGTCAATATACATTCTGCACATCCATTTTATTTTAGCTATTTTATTTTATATTGGCACCACTGAGCAGAATTACTTAGCGCGTCGCTTTTGCCACGCGCAGGTACCGGAGACATAGTTGGGGAGTCCAGCAGACCTCAGACCGGGTGATTAGTCAGATCTGCACAGAGTCCAGAGTCACCTCATATCTGCAGTGCACTTAGTAGGATATTAGGATTTTGGGTTGTATTTTGTACTTTGCATTTTGTACTAGTTCTTGATTGTAATTACAAACTCATGAAATCATATGATAATGTAAATATATGAAATTCCATGTTACTAAAATTATCAGTATATTTTGTTGAAAAATAAAATCTTGAGGAGTTATTCATGAAATTAATTCGAATTGTGATGTGAACAAAAATTTTGAAAATTGTGTTGAAATTTGGAGCTTGAGTTGATATGTATGTATATTGGAGTTCTGGATCTGAAAACCATATTGGAAATGTTTTTAACAGGTTCAAAAGAACTGTTTTTCCAATTTACAGTCGGTACTTTGCCGGATTTTCTATAAAAATTTATGAAAAATTCAGATTAACTAAATTTGTAAATAAATGATATAATTGGTAAAATTTTGCACTTGGTAAATAAATTAAGAAGGATAACTTGTTATGGAATAAGATATGGTGCTCCGGCATACTGTGTGGCATAACTTGCTCAATTACACTATAGACGGATAAGGGGTGTCACATTTAGTGGTATCAGAGCAGCGATTTAGACGTTTCTGGGCCTAGATAGAGTGCATACCATTGCATTGCATTGGTAAGTGTTGAGATGACACTGATGCAGATATGTTTGTTTTCTTATTTTGATTAGGATATGGATCCTGCATCTTAAAGAGCAGTTGATGAAGAGGTGGAGAGTCGTGCTCCACCAAGGGCTGAATCGGGAGACAGGGGAGAAACTGCTCCACCAGCAGCTGAGGAACCTGCCCAACCTCAGTTTGCATTATTTCAGCAAATGACTGAATTTTACCGGTAAATGATGGGGGCAATTCCACCACCACTAACACAGCCACAACCTTCGCCCCCACCACAGAAGTCCCATCTGGAAAAACTACAAAAATATGGGGCTGTAGATTTCTTTGGGAAGAAGGAGGATGACCCCATGACAGTTGAAAATTGGCTAGATAGAACTGTAACAATGTTGAAACAACTTCATTGCACCCCCGAGCAGAACCTGGAGGGTGTTATGTCCCTACTTCAAGATGATGCATAGTAGTGGTGAGACACAGTATCCAGTGAGGTACAACCAGAACAGATTACCTGGGATTTCTTCCTGACAGAGTTTAGGAAGAAGTATGTCAGTAAAGTATATCTAGAAGAGAGAAGAAGAGAATTTATCAGTCTGAGACAGAGGCAGCTATCAGTGGTAGAATATGAGCATAAATTTGTCAGACTGAGCCGGTATGGGAGGGAGATAGTCCCTACAGAGGCTAAGAGGTGCAGAAGGTTTATAGAAGGGCTAAATGACAATATCAAGGTCATGATAATAGCATTGGAGATTACGGATTTTGCCAAATTAGTTGATGTTGCATTGAAAGTGGAAAGAGTCAGAATAAATAAGTAAAATAGAAGGGAAAGACAGTAGAAGAAAGGTCCAGGTCAGTCTAGTTCATTTTCTGCTCCCAGTAAGAAGTTTAAAGGTCCTCTTGCTTAAAGTTCGAGTCAGCCTCAAGGTCAGGGTCAGTCCCAGGGGCCTAGACCATAGTTCACACCTAGGAGAGGCCAGTCCACACCATCAATGGGTAGCTCTCCAGGGACGGTGTTTAAGGGACCAGCCCCAGCATCTTCTGCTTGTCCATACTGCCAGAAGTGGCATAAGGGGGACTGTTAGCGAGTAACTGATGCTTGCTTACGTTGTGGGCCTACAAAACATTAGATCAAATTTTGCCCAAAGAGGACTACTACAGTTGCCCCAACATAAGCAGATAGGCCTGCCCCTGTACCTCAAAAGGGTAGGAAGTTTGGTAAATCTGAGGTAGCTGGTCCATCACTGAGGCCTGCATCTGAGTCAGTCGAGAGGCCAGAGGCCAGAGTACCTGCCAGAGCTTATGCCATGAGAGCCCAGGAGGAGCAAGATGCCCCAGATGTTATTAGGGGCACGTTCTTCCTCTACACTTTACCTGTGCATGCATTGGTGGATCCAGGATCTACCCATTCATATATCTGCATCAAGCTACTCGTAGAGAGGGGAGTTTCAGTAGAGGAGAGTGACCAAGACATTCTGGTCACAAATTCACTAGGCCACAGTGTGGTAGTGAATAAGGTGTATAAAGGTTGCCCGTTGAGGATTCAGGGGTATGAATTCTCAGCAGACCTAATTGAATTACCCTTCCACGAGTTTGACGTGATTTTGGGAATGGATTGGTTATCACGTCATCAGGTAATAGTTGATTGTAAACTGAGGAGGATTTCTCTGAAAACTCCTGAGGGTAATGAGATTTCAGTTGAGGATAATGAGATTTCAGTTGTGGGTGAAAGGATAGATTTCCTGTCCAATGTCATCTCAGCCACAGTTGCAAGAAGATTGATGAGAAAAGGCTGTGAAGCCTACCTAGCACACATTGTTGATACTAGGCAGGCTAAGCCAAAACTGTGTGATATACTAATAGTAAGAGACTTTCCAGATGTGTTTCCTGAAGAATTACCTGGTTTACCACCAGAAAAGAAAGTCAAATTTGCTATTGAGGTAATGCCGGGTACAACACCAATTTCTATTGCTCCTTATAAAATGGCACCCACTGAATTAAAGAAGCTGAAAATTTAGTTGTAGGAGTTACTAGATAAGGGGTTCATACGCCCCAATGTGTCACCATGGAGAGCTTCGTGTTGTTTGTGAAAAAGAAGGATGGAACCTTAAAATTGTGTGTTGATTACCGGCAGTTGAATAAAGTAACTATAAAGAATAAATATCCGTTGCCCAGAATTGATGATCTGCTTGATCAGTTGAAGGGAACCGGTGTATTTTCAATAATTAATCTCAGATCAGAGTATCATTAGCTGAGGGTAAAGGATGCAAATGTGTCTAAAACTGGATTCAGAACTTGGTATGGGCATTATGAATTCCTAGTGATGCCGTTTGGGTTAACAAATTCACTAGCAGTATTCATGGACTTTATGAATCGTATCTTTCATCCATATTTAGATCGGTTTGTAGTGGTCTTTATTGGTGATATTCTGGTGTATTCCGAAACTAGGGATGAACATGATGAACATTTGAGGATTGTTCTGCAAACCCTGCGAGAAAAGAAGCTGTATGCTAAGTTGTCCAAGTGTGACTTCTGGATGAGTGAGATCTCTTTCCTCGGACACATAGTATCAGCTAAGGGGATTAGAGTGGATCCCAAGAAGATAGAAGCAGTGATGGAATGGAAGCCTCCCAGAAATCAACTGAGGTTAGAAGTTTCTTGGGGCTAGCTGGGTATTACAGAAGATTTGTGAAGGGGTTCTCTCTCATAGCTGCTCCAATGACCAAGTTGTTACATAAGAATGTGAAATTTAGCTAGAACGACAAGTGCCAAGCCAATTTTGAGGGGCTGAAGGCTATGTTGACAGAGGCACCAGTGTTAACATAGCCAGTGACGGGAAAGAACCTTGTGGTCTACAGTGATGCCTCACATAATGGGTTAGGGTGTGTATTGATGCAAGAGGGGAAAATGGTCGCCTATGCTTCCAGGCAGTTAAGACCACATGAGCAGAACTACCCTACTCATGATCTGGAGCTAGTAGCAATTATCCTCGCACTAAAGATATGGAGTGTAAAACCTCTCACCCGACTATAGTGTAGACGAGCAAAGCATGTCACACTCGGTGCTGGAGCACCCTATCTTATCTTACTTTATTCCTTTAATAATTTAATCTCATTATATTTTAATATCAATTATTTTCTAAGGAGAAACTAGCAGAGTTTCCCCTATTTTATTATCAGTTGACATATTTCATTATTCACCTACTTGAAATTTTCAATAATATTTTACAATAAAAATATCATTCATGCTCATCATATTCATCTCACATTCAATTCTTGTAATTCACATACTCATTTGTACAAATCTATTCATACTCAACTCATATGTAAACATTCTCAAATTACATAAGTAAAATTTTCAAATTTCCTTAATTTACATAATTTACAAAATAATTACATAATTTCATAATTTACATGATCTACAAATTAATTACAACTATTTCAACATACAATTCATAGTTTACATTATAAATAATAACTAATTATAATGTACAAAATACATAATATTATCTTTGTGGGCCCTATCTACATGCATTGCTTAGGAGGTAACAACCTTTAACACTCTGTCGATCAGAACTCCAAAATCTCTGTTTGGTATTCGCTGGGCTTTTACTTCAATACCTACGTGAGGAAACAAATCCATCACACTAAGCATTACTGCTTAGTGGTACAATAATATAATAAGGCAATAATATAACAAGTAAAAATAATTGGAGCATATTTTCTATACTCAAGAATTTTACTAGGTTCATATGAAATTTTCCATACAATATATCTTTCGTCATTTATGTTGCTCTCTAGAATTACTTCTTTCATAAGTTTACATAATATTTTATATAATGTACAAATAAATCTAAAATTTATAGTTATACTTTTATTCTTATGAAAGTCACATTTGTAATGTTATTTAAGTTATAATTCTTCTACTAGTCTTTTTATCACTTCCTTGATACTTTTTAAATTGTTTACAATCATTTCGTAATATTTAAAATTTTTAGAACTAATTTAATTTATTTCAGATCATTCTAAGGAACAAATTTTTGGAGCGAATCTAATTTATTTTAGAACTTCTTCTCATTTATTTACTTTCTAGCATTTTTAATTGCTAATATTCATAACTTATTTTAATAAATTAGACTGCCTAAGTAACCTATGACAGGCTGACTAAACTAGATAACGAGTCATTGGCACTGGACACCGCGGTGCCTTGGGCCGTCATACCATGGGACGCAGAACGTCAACCACGTATGCAGTCAGTATGGCTAAAAAGCCATGATAACACATAATCGGGCATTAAGCCATGAGTGCGGGCATAAAGCCATGAATACGGGCATAAAGCCATGAATACAGGCATAAAGCCTTTCGCAGTACTGCTAAACAATACCCTATTGGCATGCCAATCTATCCAATCTGACACACATGTCTAGGCGATACAAGGACACATAATATCATTAAATATTAATATATTGTGTTTTATGACTTCATTATTTCATGACAAATTCCATAATTTATACATTCATCAAAATATTCATACATTCCTTGCATCATTCATATTGATCACAACTCACATTCAAAACATCTTTCCTTTCTCTCTTGATGGGAACCTAAATCCCAAATGACACTTTTACCACATTTATTCATTCAACAGTCTATTCATGTAAAGTACATTCTATACTTCAAGTTGTATTGCTAATATATTATGAACTCCATTGGTGTTGGGAGTATAAGTCTCAACAATCCATCTAGGTTAATTTCATTTTCCTATTCAAGTGGTATCACTCATGTTTTATTAGACCTACTAGTAATGAGAATACAAATCTTAATTATATATTCACATAACTTAAATGTTCATTAAGTCATTTAGGTAAATTACTATTTCTATTCCAAGTATTCTATGAACATTTCATGGATTCCAAATTTCATACCTTAATTTCCTCTACCAATTTAGTTCTTACACTTTGTGTCTTTGTACTACTATTCACATTACTATTCACTCAAATTATTGACTTTTTAATACATAATAAATTTATTGAACCAAAGTTCTCCAAGATACCACATTTTGCATTTTAAAGTTGTTGGTATTGGTTGCCAATACCATTTCAAAGCTTATCTTATGTTATTCAAAATTTTCAAATTTCATATCCTAGGTTTACTGTTTCATTTGTCATTTGTATAGTAGGAATTTGATAAAATTGTCTTCATGAAAGTTGTTCCTTATTATGTCTAGTTACATTTCCTTTTTTGAATCACTCTATTTCGAGTTTTGTGGCTCAAGTTATGGTCATTTAACCATAACTGGCCGGATTGGACAGAATCTAGAATTCTGGGCAAAACTGGTTCTGGTAGATTTGGCAACCTATGTTTGGTTGGCAATTTGAATTGGTTAGGTTCAGAATTTGAGTTTGTGTTCCGCATGAAAGTTGTAGGGCTATGTCTCAGCTTTCTGTTGATAAAATTTCAGATTAATTGAACTTTTCTACACTGAGTTATGACCCTTTGAACAAACACTATTCATTTGGTCATTTTCCAAGGACAGCATGTTGGTCACCCAGATTAGGGTAATTTTTAGGTCAACTTGGTTTGATTTTCTAGGTAGGGTTTCTTCACCAAAGTTGTGCCATTATGTGTCTATTTTCATGTCCAATTGGCCTTGTACCAATTAAACCTATACAACTCTATTTATAGCTGCCCAAACCTACTGGACTCACAACCAGTCCTGCAGGTCACTAAGGGCAGCATGCCTAAACTCAACTCCATTATCCTTACTCACTTCAATACCTCCTCACACATATTCAAATGGTCACTAATTGACCATTACAAGGTTAATATACCATTTCATAAGCAAAACTCCAATTTTTTTCACAAACCCTAATTCCCAAGTGTCTATTTCATACTTTTCATGTCATCTAACACATCCAACACACATAGTTCAACATCTAACTCAAGTTATCTCATCACAAACCACTTCTAAACAATTCAATTCATACAAATCAACAAATCTCATCCTTCTCCCATGGCTGCCAATTTTCATACATACTTCAATATAATTGTTTTGTTCAATTTTTCAACAAACTCTCATTTAATTTGTCTTCCTAACAAAGATTAAAAGATATGGAAGTGAGTATAGGCACTAACCTTGTTGGAGCTACTCCCAAGCTTGCCAAAACTTTTCTTTTTCCTCTTCAAATTACTGTCCAATGCTTGCTCTAGTGGTAGGGACAATTTTTCATGAAGAGAAATTAGGGTTTGGAGGTGACTTGGTGGGTTAGCTCAAGCTTGATCAAGCTTCCATGGAGTTTTCTTTCCTCTCTCTCTCTCTCTATGTTTTTGGCTGCCTAAAGATTGAAGATGCAGATTGTTTGCCAATTTTTGTCTAATTTATCTCCTTTTAATTGGCTTATTGAGTTGTGATTGGTGGAGACCTAACTAATGACATCATGTGATGTCATATTTCCTATTTTCTTTCATTTTCTTTTCTTTTCTTCTCTACTCATTTTCAATTTAATTTTTAGCAATATTTATTCATATTTTAGATCATAATAATTATTTACTTAACTGGACAAGTCAGTCAAAAATCATCTCCGAAGACGAAATGACTGAAATGACCAAAATACCCTACGATTGAAAAATTTTTCTAAGCATTTTCTTGGCATTCTAATGCCATAGAAATCTCAATGACTATTCTCTGGAGTCCCAAAAATTATTCATGAATTTTCCCAGTGCAGGGTCGAATCGCCTTTACCGATATTTCCCTGACGTTTCCACCCATCGCTAGGGCACCGTCTCATTTAACTTGGTTGTATTTTATTTCTAAAATTTTTCCTAAATTTTTCTTATTATTATTTGAGTTATTTATGATTCCTCACTCTAGTCTAAATACTTTTCCAGATGTTCTAGCTGTCCAGACCGACATCGGTCACTGGAACAGTAGAATGTACAGAATTACTACAGTGAGGGTGTTACATGGAGGCATTATTTGTATGGTAAAAAGTGCTACATCTATACAGACCACAAAAGTCTAAAATATTTACAAACATAAAAGGTGCTCAACCTTAGACAGAGGCGATAGATTGAGTTCCTAAAGGACTATGATTGTGTGACAGATGACCACCCTTGGAAGGCAAATGTAGTTGCTGATGCCTTGAGCAGAAAGTCCATCACAGCTTTAAGATCACTAAATGCCCATCTGTCTTTAGCTCAAGATGGAGCTATTTTGGCCGATTTACAAGTGAGGCCAAACCTACTACAGCAGATACAAGATGGGCAGAAGGTAGATGAAAAATTAATGGCTATTATGGGAAAAATCTCAGAGGGGAAGGAAATTGATTATGAGGTGAAAGCAGATGGGTGTCTGTACTATAAAGGGAGAGTGTGTGTACCAGATGATGGGGAATTGAATACTAGTATTCTGAAAGAAGCACACACCAGTGTTTATGCTATGCACTCGGGAAGCACAAAAATGTATAATGTTTTGAAGCCTCATTATTGGTGGCCTGGTATGAAGAAAGATATAGCTGACTATGTTACTGGATGCTTGAGATGTCAGCAAGTTAAAGCAGAACATCAAGTTCCATCAGGATTGCTACAGCCTATAAGCATACCTGAATGGAAATGGGACCGGGTCACTATGGATTTTGCCAATGGTCTACCTTTCACCTAGAAGAAGCATGATACAGTGTGGGTGATAGTGGATAGATTGATGAAGTCAGCACATTTTCTGCCAGTTAGGATTGACTACTCACTAGAGAAGCTAGCAGAATTGTATATCAGTGAGATAGTTAGACTGCATGGAATCTCACTTTCCATCATATCTGATTGAGACCCAAGGTTTACATCGAGATTTTGGAAAAAGTTGCAAGAAGCCTTGGGCACACAACTCCACTTTAGCACGGCTTTTCATCCTCAGACGAATGGACAGTCGGAATGAGTAATCCAGGTAAACCTAAAAATTAATTGAATTTTTACAACTAATAAATTGAAATGATAGTAACAATGTGAATTATGTGATAGGTCCTTGAGGATATGCTGAGGAGTTGTGTTATTGAGTTTGAGGGGAGTTGGGATAGATATCTCCCACTGGCAGAATTCGCATATAACAATAACTACCAAGCTTGCATTCAAATGGCCCCGTATGAAGCACTGTATGGGAGGAAGTGTAGAACCCCAGTGTGTTGGACTGAATTGGGCGAAGATAAGCTGGTAGGACCAGACCTGGTGAAACAGACTGAGGAGAAAGTAAAGTTAATCAAAGCTAATTTGAAGGTTGCCTCAGATAGACAGAAATCTTATGCTGACTTGAAGAGAAAAGAGATAGAGTATGCAATTGGTGATAAAGTGTTTCTCAAAGTCTCACCGTGGAAGAAGGTACTGAGGTTTGGAAGAAAGGGTAAGTTAAGCCCTAGGTTCATTGGCCCATATAAAGTCATTGAACGTGTGGGACCAGTGGCCTATCGGCTAGCTTTACCACCAGAACTGGATAAGATCCACAATGTATTTCATGTGTCTATGCTAAGAAGATACCGCTCAGACCCTTCACATGTCATCTCCATGGAAGAGATTGAAATTCAACCGGATTTGACATATGCAGAAGAACCCATACGGATCCTAGCTCGGCAAATGAAGGAACTGAGAAATAAATAAATTCCACTGGTGAAAGTACTTTGGAGGCACTATAATACCGAGGAGGCAACTTGGGAAAGTGAAGAAACAATGAGGCAGCAGTTCCCACAACTGTTTGCATCAGGTAAATTTCGAGGATGAAATTTTTATTAGAGGGGAAGAGCTGTAACATCCTCACTTTAGTTAGTCCGTACGTTCTACTGTTTCAGTGACCAATGTTGGTCCGGACAGCTAGAATATCTGCAATTATAATTAGACAAGAGTGAGGAGTTATAAATAAACCAAATAATGATAAGAAAAATTAAAGAAAATTTTTAGAAATGAAATGAACTAAGGTTAAATGAGCCGTAGCCCTAGTGATGAGTGACCCTAACGGTAAGCGATGGCGAAGGCTGTTAGTAACCCTAGACCCAGGAAAAACTTCATGAAATAATTTTTGGGACCTCAGGGAAGGATTATTAAATACAAGGAAAATTTAATTAATTGATACACACAATTTTAGCTCGTTAAGCCAAACGGAGGGCATTTTGATCATTTCGTTTTCAGAGATGATTTTTGACCAACTTGTCCAATGAAGTATATAAAATTATATGATATCAAATATGAATAAACATTACTGAAAATGAAATTGAAAGTGAGTAGTAAAAAGAGAAGAAAAGAAAAAAAAAAGAGATAATATTGATTTAATGAAGTAAGCATGAGGTCATTAAAATTTTTGGCCAATCAAAATGCAATGAAATTATTTATTATACATTAAAAAGAAAAAGAAAGTAAAAAATCTAGAAAAACCCATCAGCCTTCTTCCTCCTCTTGTGGCCGAAACTTGATCCTCTTCCCTCTCCACCATTTTCATGGTTACCAAAGCTTATGTCTTTGGTTTTTCTTCAACTAAATCTTAAGTTGTCAATACAAAACCTTGATATTTCATCTTAGTGAAGCTTTTGGGAGCAAAAAGAAGTAACAAATAAGAGTTTTTACAAGCTTGAAATTGACTCCATTAAAGGTTAGTGACCAAACTCTTTCTTTCTCTTTAAATTCATGTTGAGAGAGTGGAATTGAGTACAAATTTACAAGAAAATTGAATAAATATCATGTGTATACCTTCCCAAAAATTTCAATAGCGTTGGACTTGGTAGGGTTTTGAAGATTTCTTTGAATTAAAATGATACCATAGCTGCCCTTAACACTAATCTATTGATTAGGATAATGAAGTGTAAGTAAATGCATAATTTGAAATGGATGAGTTAGGGTTTGGGCACAAAATTGAGACTTTGTCTATGTATTGGTGAAAGAAAGTTTTAATGGTCAATTAGTAACCATTTGGTTATGTGTGATTAAGAAATGAAGTGATTTTTTCTATGGGAATTGAAGTTAGGTATGCTACCCTTGGTAACCTGTAGGACTGGGTGTGAGTCTAGCCGGTTTGGGCAGCCATAACTGGAGTTGTGTAGGTTGAATTGGTGCAAGGCTAATTGAACATGAAACTAGACACATAATGGCACAACTTTGGTGAAGAAACCCTACCCAGAAAACTAAATCAAGTTGACCTAAAAACTACCCTAATCTGGGTGACCAACATGCTATCCCTGGAAAATGACCAAATGAACAGTATTTGTTCAAATGGTCATAACTCAGTGTAGAAAAGTTCAATTGACCTGAATGTTTACCAGTAGAAAGCTGAGACATAGCCCTACAACTTTCATGAAGAAAACAAATCCAAATTTTGACCATAACATATCTAAAAATTGACCTGCAATCAGTGTACAAAAATTTCAAAATTGATTCTACCCAGAAATTTTGGAAAAATTGCAATCCGGCCAGTTATGGTTTTTAGGCCATAACTTAAGCTACAAAACTCCAAATGGAGTGATTCAAAAAAAGAAATATAACTAGACACAATAAGGAACAATTTTGATGAAGAACATTTGGCAGAATTCTCACTGTAGAATGGCCTAATGAAATAGTGAACTCTAGCACTCAACCTTTGAGTGAAATTAGTCAAGTGAATAGTAACCTCTACATTATAAAAATAAATAATTGAATCATTAACTGTGTAAAATGCCCTAGTATGCCTACAATGATTGGTTTGGATAGGTTGGCATGCCAATAGGGTTCAGTTAGCAGTACTGCACATGACATTATGCCATTCTGTAATTTTATGGCTTTTAGCCATTCTGATATCAGTGTGATACTTGGCCTTGTGCCCAATGTTTATTACAGCTTATTAGCTATTCTGTTGTACATCGGGAGACACAATGTGACCGATGGTGTGATGGCTTGAGGTACTTGGTATCCAGTGCCAGTTTACCCGTTTATCCAGTCCGGTCAACTAGTATAGGTTACTCGGGCAATCTAAATAAATCTTATCAAATTTTAATCAAATAATACTACAATAATTGCCAAGAACTTAGTCTATAAAAATGTCAGCATACATTCTGCACATCCATTTTATTTTAACTATTTTATTTTATATTGGCACCACTAAGCAGAATTGCTTAGCGCGTCACTTTTGCCATGCGCAGGTACTAGATACATAGCTGGGGAGTCTAGCAAACCTCAGACCAGGTGATTAGTCAGATCTGCACAGAGTCCAGACTCACCTCATAACTGCAATGCACTTGGTAGGATATTAGGATTTTGGGTTGTATTTTGTACTTTGTATTTTGTACTAGTTCTTGATTGTAATTACAAACTCATGAAATCATATGATAATGTAAATATATGAAATTCCATGTTATTGAAATTATCAGTATATTTTGTTGGAAAATAAAATGTTGAGGAGTTATTCATGAAATTAATTCGAATTGTGATGTGAACAAAAATTTTGAAAATTGTGTTGAGATTTGGAGATTGAGTTGATATGTATGTATATTGGAGTTCTGGATCTGAAAACCATATTGGAAGTGTTTTTAACAGGTTCAGAAGAACTGTTTTTCCAATTTACAGCCGGCACTCTGCCGAATTTTCTATAAAAATTTATGGAAAATTCAGATTAACCAAATTTGTAAATAAATGATATAATTGGTAAAATTTTGCACTTGGTAAATAAATTAAGAAGGATAACTTGTTATGGAATAAGATATGGTGCTCCGGCACACTGTGTGACATATCTTGCTCAGCTACACTGTAGACGGGTAAGGGGTGTCACATATGCCAAGTCCAAGAGTCATCACTAATAGACATAAAACGCTTAATATCCTTATTAGATATAGCTTGTAAATTAATAACATACACATTCTTAATTCTTTCACCAACAAATAAAATCTTATTTATGAAAATTCTAGAGACAAAGCATTTTTTTATTCAAAAGTAACACTACACCCTTTATCACATAATTGACTAACACTTAACAAACTATGCTTTAAATCATCAACAAGAATAACTTTATTAAGGATAAGGGAGTTTTCTTTACCAACCTTACCTATCGTTATAATCTTTCCGTTACCATTATCTCTGAAGGTCACTTGTCCATTCCATCCTTCATTTCAAGAGAGATGAAGCGATTTGCATTATTAGTCATGTGCCTTGAACATTCACTATCTAAGTACCATTTTTTTTCACCATTTACTAATTTTGAGCACACTTATAAAACTTATATTTACTCAACTTCAGGTACCCAAATGTACTTAAGTCCTTGGGGGTTAGTTCTTCCACTATCATTAATAGTGAACGTGTTTCCATAACCAAGATGAACATTTATAATTGCACATCTATAGTTGTTGTGCCCAGACATGCTACAATAATGATAATGACTATTGAACCTTTTTATTCTAAGTCTATGTGAGAATGTATGAGCATATAGTCTCCTAAAACCTGTAACACCCCGAACCTCCGAGTTGTGAATAGTACCATTTTTGGCATGTGACTAGTACTATTCAAAGACACCTTGAGGACCAAAAATAAATAGAAAATTAATGGAGATAGACACAATAAAAATTTAAATGACCCAAAAATATAAGGACTCACTGGGTATATTGAAAAAGAGGGATTATGACCCGATGAGGGGCATTTTGGTTAATTCACCTCAAAAGTTGACTTTTGACCAAAATGTTAATTAATTTAAGTGAAATTAATGAATTGAATTATGGAATAATTTTTTTTTAGGAAAGGAATTCAAGTATAAAGTGAAAGGAAAATAAAAGAAACAAAAATCTAGAATTTTAAGTCCATTTTGATCCAATTAAAATTTTAGGACCAATGGATTTTGGACAACTCTATTAAAATTAATTAAATAAATCAAAAATTGGGATAAATATAAAAGGAAGTCATCTTCCTCCTTCCCTCATTTAGTTGCCCTCCCACACACCTCCTCTCCCTCTCTTTTCTTTCTTCTCTCTTCATTCTTCCACTTACAACCTCTCTCAACCCTTGATTTTCTCCACTTTTTCTCCATGGATTTTTTATCTAATTGGTAGAAAACATCAAATTTATGTTTCATTGAGAGATTAGAAGCTAAGAGAACAAAAGAGTTAGAAGAAATTGAAGATTAGAAGTGGTCACTTGAGGTAAGTTTCTTTTCATGTTAGATTAGTTGTATAAGCTTTGAATGAAGTTAATTTATGATGAAATTTCATAAGAAAATGAAAGAAAACATGCATGGAATCTAAACAAGGGTTTTGGTCAAATTGGAGAAAAGTTAGGGTTTGATGTCTTTGAATGAAATTGATGATGAGATTAAACTTAGTTGAAGTAGTATACATGATTGGGGCAAAAAAATTGCATGAAATGTGTATAAATTTAATTATGAGAGATTAGGGTTCATGGGGAAATTGGGTTTTGGTACTAGAGAGTGAAATTGGTGTGTGTAGTGTTAAATTATGATCATTTGAGGTTATTTAGTTTGAATTGACATTGGGTTGATGAATGGAAGTAATGAAATGGTAGGATTAGGGAAAATTACAAACTTTGGTGTTTGAAAATTGTGGGGTTTGTGCTAAGAAGTGCCATTGATGTGTCAATGTTAAATTATAGTTATTTTGGGTAAATTAAATGTGAATTGAGGTTGGTTAGTGGAAGTAATTGAACAAATGAAAAATTGAACTTAGGGCAGAATTTTGCACACTGAATTCAGTGTGTTTGGAAGCCCATAACTTAAGCTACACAACTCCAATTGGTGTGAAACCAATTGGAAACGAAACTTAACACATAGGGCTAGAATTTTTATGAAGATACCTTGCCCCGAAAATGACCTTAAGCTATCCGAAATGAGCCTTGAACTTGGAGACAGAAATCTGGAACCTGCAGAATTTGACCATATAAACAGTAAATTTTGCATGGCCATAACTCTCTCTAAAAAACTCCAATTTAGGCGATTCTTAAACTGATGGAAACCTAAGACATAATAGAACATTTCGTATGAAGAACATTAGATCAAATTATGGACTTAACTTGATCAAATTGCTGAATGAAGTTGGATCGATAAATCTACCAGAACTAAATCTGCAGCATGAATAGTGACGTGAACAGTAATCGTGTTTTGGCCATAACTTTAGCTACATAGCTCTGAATTAGGCAATTCAAAAAGGAAAATAAAGTTAAGACCTAGATGAACAATTTTCATGAAGAACACCTCACCAAATTATGATCGAAACTAGGTAAAAATTGGATTCAAAGATTGGGGCACCAAGTTATCCAAAACCAAAATTTTCAAAAATTTGCAAAGCTAATTTGGGATGCATTAGACATTCATGTAATGAGTTCTTGGCAGCAATTGAGATTGGTATTGAGGTATTTTATTTGTGTATTTTCAGTAGAAAAAGAAGTTAGAACGGACAAGGAGAAGTAGGTAACAAGGAAGGAGAATTATTGAAGGTTTGTGCACAACTAACCTTTTCTTCGTTTTTAAACTTGTAAATTGCTTGGAATGTGTTAAATTGAATGAGTTTGCTTTGAACAAGTTTACTTTGACTGAAATATGGTTTTTCTCTTGCATTTAAGAAATTTGGGTGTTGCTACCTTTATATGGATATTATGATGAATTTAAATGTGTTTATTGGTTTATAAATGTGATTGTTGAGTGGGAAATTTTTGGAAACTATTTTGAAACCACAGTTAGCATGACAGTCTCTTTCAGAACTCCCTAGTAGTAACAGCTACTTGGGGTTGATAATTGATATTGATTATGTCTCCCATTAATAATGGTTAGTAGGGTAAGACTACATGAGTACTCATTAGCTAGCTAGCCCTTCCCTCATTAATAACGGTTAGTGAGGTTGAGATTGCTTTGTCGTGGTGTGCAACACGGCACTAATCGTGAAATTTTGTGTCATGGCCTAAACTGTGTGTTGATGTTGGCAACACTAATGCTTTGTGAATTATGATTTATGAAGTGTGATTTCTCATTTGAAATGTTATTCCAATAAATGGCTCTTATGGACTTAAAACTATTGTGAAGTTTTCATGTTTATGAAAAATGTGATTTATTATGCTTTGAAAAATTGTATTTTACCTTAAGTTTTAAAGTTATTAGTTGTACACCATTGAGTGATATACTCAGCGATAGCTTCTTTATGCTATCGCAGGTAAGGGAAAGGAGAAGGCTACCAAGTGAGAGACTTGGAAGCAGCATTTGGTATTGATTATGGGTATATATCATAGGTATACCACTGTAATTTCCTTTTGATGTATTTTGTACCTATATGTATGGATGTATGGACATTGAGCAGTTTGTATTTAAAAGCATTGCATTGCTATCACATTTTGAGTTTGTAACTATTTTGTATTTTACTTTGAGACTTATGAAATGTAACTTTTGTAATATTTAGTCTATCATTATTTCCAATGAATGTTTACATGGAATTTTAACTATTCTCATGTAGCTTTTCGCAAAAGAATTGATAAGATAAAAAGCTATGGTTTGTTTTAAAATCCTTTGTAGCATAACTAATGGGTTATCAGTAGGTGGAGTTCGGTGATTCATTAGGTATGCTACGGGAACATGTCGTGCCTTACAAGGGATGAGGTGTGACAAAACCATTTCTCTTATGCCTATTATGAGTGTGTGAGCAAGATGCATGATAAGCGTGATAATTATTGTAGGAACAGAAGCGTGAAAAACACAAGTTTATACCATTGAATTCAAAAATTTTCACCTAGGGTCACATGCATCATGCAAGATTTATTTTTATCTATTTGATTTCAATGATAAACAACATATTAAAACTCTTTTAATATGTTTTTGGATCTATATTTGCCATTTAAGATTTTAAAATTAATCAGATTAATTTTAGAACCCTAGATTAAATCAAGAATGATTACACTAACCTCTTGATGCACTGCAGTGTGTCTGTGCCTTTGAGATTCGTCTTCAGGATACCAGATGTTGTCCCTCTAGCTTGTCCACACCAAGAACACCTATGGCAGCCCTTGAACAGCTTCTAAAGCTTTTTCTATTAATTAGAAATTCAAGTTCTACCTTTTAAGAGATTAAAGATGTAAACAGGACACTAGAAACAATTTCTAGTGTTCTTAATTCAAGAGATTGATGGCTAATCTCTTTGAATTGATGAGAGATGAAGAAGAATAGATGGAGAGCCTCAAAATGGCGTGACAAAGGAGGAGTGGCTGCTGGTTGCTTTTCTTTTTTCATAACAACACTTATATAGCTAGGTTAACACATTAAACCCTTGCCACATGTCACCCTTTGATTAGCTATAAGTTTAAGTGACCCAATCACATTGTGCCAAGTGTCAAACCTATATTTAATCTTAATATTAATCATCTTACATGATTAAAAACATTTGGCAAGCTTATATGTAATCCCATCTGTCACCATCTCATGGTGCCACATGTCACACTGTGAAATGACGAAAATGCCTCTGTGTCTTAATTTTGAGTTCTCAACCCAAAATAATTATTTCTCTTCTTTTAATCAATTTATATCAAATATAAATTAATTAATTAATCTCTATTAATTAATTTCTCATTAATTAAATTCATATTTAAACACTTTAAATATAAATTTAACTTATACTACACATCCAATAATCTAGTTTTGGTTTCAAGTCATGCTAGGGACTTTGCAATCTAATTGCAAACCAAACCTATTTAATTAATTAATTAAGCTCTTTAATTAATTAATTAAATCATATTTAATTAGGTGATAACTTGTGTATGTGTGTGACTTACTAGGCTCATCACTAATTGGCAATGAGACATGATATCAACTCTTAATATCATCAGAACTCTTTCTTACCATAAATGATTTCTCTAAATTATGCACCTCATAGACCATGGTTAACACCTAGCATAGCATGCCATGGCCACTCAATTAGTAATAAGGTTTACCTTAAATGAACCTATAATCATATGTTACCATGCAGTAGAATCTCTCTATTACAAAATCCCAACTCAAGCTGGAGTCATGGTTTATGTCAAACTCCATTTGCTGTGAATATTATGTTCTCTTTTAATTACAGTTCTTGATTAAAAAGATTTTTCTCATCAAAAACTCTTTTCTGAATAAATCTATCTGTCCTGGCCAAGAACTTGAAACATCAAGAACAATTAAATGAACATAGGATTTTATCTCTATTTACTTAGAGGAACAGATTCCATCTTAATCAACACCTACCTCCATATATAACTAGTAGGAGCCAACACATGCCCATATACCCATACACAGTACAAGTATGAAAGCAGTATCAAACTCAAACTACCTATATACAAGATAACTGTGCTATCTCAGGTCTAAAGATTATATGCACTGATATGATTTATGATAAAACATTGACAAGAGTAAACTCCATGTGCTTGTCATAAGTGTCACTGATTCGGCCTACTTATCATTTATAAGTGCCTATCATGTTTGCTATATGGCATGAGACTCACCACTCTATCTTATTTATATCTCATATAAATAACTTGGGAATAAACATGAATACAATCTTTCTGGATAAGTCATGTCCTTATTATGAAGTATCCTCGATTGTGAACCTATTTATGATACTTTGTCCTAGAAATACTGTCACTCATATTCTTAACAACTTAAGAATAATATTTCTAACAAAATATCAATGGACCTTTTCTATTACACATAAATATCTTATGTAAATGGAAAAGTGGAAATGCCTTTTATTAATAAAACATGTACAAGATACATACTAAATGATATGCTCTAGGGCATACTACTAACAATCTCCCACTAGCACTAGAGCCATTCATTACAATACCTTAGACCCATCTTCTCAAGATGTCGGTCTAACTGAGCTTGTGATAAAAGCTTAGTGAATGGATCAGCTGGATTTTTCAGCTGATGTTATTTTTCTGCATGGCTATATCGCCTTGCCCAACTATATCTCTGATAACGTGGTAGTGCCTTTCTATGTGTTTGGATTTTGGGTAAGACCTTAGTTCCTTAGCCTGTATGACTGCTCCATTGTTGTCACAGTGTAGTGGAACTGCTGACTCAATGGAAGGAACTACTGTAAGTTCTGTCACAAACTTCTTTATCCAAACAGCTTCCTTTCTTTGCATCGATGCGAGAATATACTCAAACCTCTGTAGTGGAATCTATAGTCGTGCTCTGTTTGGAACTCTTCCAACTGACTGCACCTCCATTACAAATGAACACATATCCAGAGGTAGACTTTCTATCATCGATATCTGATTGGAAGTCAGAATCAGTATAACCATCCAATTGCAAGTCTCCACCTCCATAAATCAGGAATAAATCCTTAGTTCTTCTCAAGTACTTAAGGATATTCTTGACAGCTATCCAGTGTTCCAAACCTGGATTGGATTGATACCTGCTAGTCAAACTAACAGCATATGCAATATCCGGCCTAGTACACAACATTGCATACATTAAACTTCCAATAGCCGAAGCATATGGAATCCTGGCCATCTTATCTCTTTCTTCACGTGTCTTTGGAGACATCTCTTTAGAAAGGTGGATACCATGTCTCACTGGTAACAATCCTCTCTTGGAATCAAGCATGTTAAACCTCTTTAACACATTTTCCAAGTGTAGACTTTGGGATAAACCAATTATTCTTTTGACTCTATCTCTATAGATGCGAATCCCAAGAATATAGGTTGCCTTCCCTAAGTCTTTCATGGAGAATGTATTTGACAACCATACCTTTATAGTTGTCAACATACCTGTGTCATTACCCATCAATAGTATGTCATCCACATATAAGACAAGGAAAGTGATAGCACTGTCTCTAACCTTCTTATATACACATGGCTCATCCTCATTTTTTATAAAACCAAAGGATTTAATGGCTTCATCAAAACGGATGTTCCAACTCCTCGAAGCTTGCTTCAACCCATTTTGAAGAGTCTATATCTGATATAGCTTCTTCATAGGTAAGTGGATCATCTCCATGATCTACTTCTTCATGAGTAGACAACTCTTATTCTTCTTCATGATGGAAACCATATCTCATTAGTGGGTGAGATACCCTGGTTGTTCTACGAGGAACAGCTGTAGATGTTTCATCAACGGGTGTAGGTTGACTAGATGGATCTATATCCATTTGATCTGTTGATTGGTCAGAATTCTCCAATTCTAACTCTATTTGCCTTCCTTTGCCTCTTTCTTGAACAAACTGTTGTTCAAGAAATGTGGCATCTCTACTTATCACAACCTTTTGTGAAGTAGGCAAATAAAAATAATATCCAAAACTATCTTTTGGATATCCAACAAATCGACCTTTTTCTGATCTGGTCTCCAATTTATCAGTGTTCAGCTTTTTGATATAAGCTGGACAACCCCAACTCTTAACATGCTTAAGACTTGGTTTTATTCCATGCCATATCTCATAAGGTGTGGAAGAAACTGATTTTGATGGAATCCTATTCAGAATATACAAAGCTGATCTAATGCAAATCCCCAAAAGGAGATTGGCATATCAGTATAGCTCATCATACTACGTACCATATCTAATAGGGTACAATTTCTCCTTTCAAATACACCATTCAGCTGTGGCATTCCTGGAGGAGTCAGCTAGGAAACAATGCCATGCTCTCTCAAGTATTCATCAAATTCAGTACTCAAATATTCACCTCAACAATCTGATCGAAGAGCTTTAATACTCTTTCCTGTTTGATTTTCTACTTCAGGTTTAAATTCTTTGAACTTTTCAAAGGATTCAAGTTTGTATTTCATCAAATACAAATACCCAAATCTTAATTTATCATCAGTAAAGGTAATAAAATAATGAAAGCCCCCTCTAGCCATTTCTTTAAATGGACCACATACATCACTATGTATTAGCTCCAAAATATTTTCAGCTCTTAGCCCTTGTCCAACAAAGGGCGATCTAGTCATTTTGCCCTAAAGGCAAGATTCATAAGTTGGAAAAAGCTCAGAGCCCAATGAGGATAGAATCCCCATTTTCTCTAGTTTTGCAATCCTATCTTCTGCAACATGACATAACCTTAAGTGCCAAATATATTTGAACTTGAGTTGGTTTTCACCATGGCATTGCATTCTTTTAGATCACTTGCATTCAATTTGTGTTTGTCATTATTATCCAAATAATAAAGACCATCATTCATATAACCCGAACCAACATATTTATTTCCAAAATAAATATTGCAAACATCATTTTTGAACTGAAATTCATAGCCATTTCTAGTCAAACTAGATATAGAAATGATGTTCTTAAAAGCATCAGGTACATATAAAATATTATCCAAACACAAAACATGTCCACACATGTAAAAAGATTTAGATCCTATGGCTAAAGCTTCAACAGTTGAGCCATTGCCAATCCGGACTCTAACATCTTGAGAACGCAAGCTGCTACTATTTGCTAGTTCCTGCATATCATTAGAAATGTGAAAATTGGCACCAGTATCTAAAACCCAAGCTGTAGATGAACTATGAGTATCATCAGAATCTAAATAACAAGATATGGACATACCTTCAGTAGGTGTATCCTTCTTGTCCTTCAGAGAAGCAAGATACTCTAGGCAGTTCCTTTTCCAGTGCCCATCCTTTTGGCAGTGGAAACACTTTCCTTTGCCTATATCAGCTTTAGTCTTCTTTTTCTGTTTAGCTATTTTCTTGGAAGGACCAGGAATCTGAGGTTTCTTTTTCTTATTGCCCTTCTTCGTGTTGGACTTTCCAGCAGAAGAAGACGCAATCAAAGCTACCTCTTTTCTTTTATTGCTCGGCATATTCTTTTTGGCAATAACCAGCATGTTGAGTAAACCAGCTAAGGTGCATTCTTGTTTAGTCATATGGAAATTTGTCACAAAATTCCCAAAAGACTCAGGAAGGGACTAAAGGATCAAATCCGTCTGTAGTTGGAAATCCATGTTGAAGTTAAGATGTTCCAACTGCTCAATCAGCCGAATCATCTTGTGGATATGATCCCTAACATTTTGTCCCTCAGACATCCTTATGCGGAACAGCTGCCTAGATATCTCATACCTAGCATTCCTACTGTGCTCACCATACAACTCTTGTAGGTGAAGGAGGATCTCACTTGCACTTTGCATGTTTTCATGCTGCCTGTAACTCATTACTCATGGAAGCAAGCATGTAACACTTAGCTCTCATATCATGCTCCTTCCACTTGTCCAAAGTTTCATGTTCCTCTTGAGTGGCCTCTGGAGGTAAGGGACCAGGAACATTTGAATCTAGAACATATCTTATATGTTCAAGGTTCAGGACAAGTTTCAAATTTCTTAGCCAATCAGAGAGATTAGGTCCTGTCAACCTATTGCGATTAAGTATGCTTACAAGGATATTGGATGGTGGTGGTTGTTCTGTGCTCATTTTTATCAGAAAATTAACTGCAGAAAATAACCAGATTAATTAGTAAATGTATCATGTAATTAACCAAAATGATTATGGTCTTTTAATCAAATTGGTCCTCCCACTAACTTAGCGAATCCTACACTTCCAAAGTAGAAAACGGAAATCCTAGTTGGATGGATTTCTAGTGGGTGATTGAATTCTTATAATTCTATTGATCATCCTCAGGTACATCCGTTATTGGAATTACAATAAACTATAAGTGAGCAACTCCTTGCCCATCACATCTCATGTGAGGTTCAATCCTTTACCTAGCCCCTAATGCTCAAAATCTCAGGTACATCCATTATTGACTTATCTTGCATTAGTTAAGTTGATCCCATTGAGCCAGTAATTATGCAAATAATTTTAATGTCCTCAGGTACATCCAATATTTGCCACCAAACCATTTATATATTTACAACATCTCATGCTTAACAATTATTCTTAAGAAAATCTCTTAAATTAATTGCATCTTATGCAACTATTTAAAATTTCTTAAAATAATTGCCCCAATGGAGGGCCTATATTATAATTACTTTAATTATAGCATTTCCAACTTAATCATTTGTTTGGAAGATTTTATAGTCATCCTAATTACTATTAAGGTCTCACTTTGCACATTATCCATTTAGCATGCATATATCATATAATTGCATACATTCCCATACATCTCATGCATTCATGGATAAGTAGTAAATATGGTATGATCATGGACTTTCTAAGGGATTCAATTCTGAGCCACCAAGAATTGAATCAGGGCATTCCTAGGTGCATTTCATTCATTCATTTTACAAGAGTCGCTGAAGGAGTACATAATCAACACTTGATCTTCAATTCCTCCCACTGGTCCCACCAATGCTCTTGACCTCCTTGAACTTCTTGCAAACCAATTACATAGTAATCCCCAAGGCGAATTTACAAGAACTTAAATAAATGAAATTACAACCCAAAAATTATTACAAACTTAATAATACATGCCCAAAATAAATTAAAATAAATTAATTAATTTACAATCCCAAAGAAACATAAAAGAAATAAATCCAATCACATTGGTCTTTTATAGTCCATGATCATCCATCATGCATATCACTATTTAACAATTAAATAAAACATACATACTTAAATTAAATTGAATATCTCATATTCAACTTAAAAATTCAGATTTGAATATGATTCAAATAAATTTAAAAATTCAGATTTGAATCTCATTCAAACAAATTTAAAAATTCAGATTTGAATCACATTCAAACAACCTTAAAAATTCAGATTTGAATCACATTCAAACATTTTTTAAAAAATCAGATTTGAATCACATTCAAACATTTTTTAAAAAATCAGATCTGAATATTATTCAATCAACTTTAAAAAATCATATTTAAATATGATTCAAACAACTTTAAAAATTCAGATTTGAATAACATTCAAACAACTTTTAAAATTCAGATTTGAATCACATTCAAACAATTTTTAAAATTCTGATTTGAATCATAATTTAATTCTGTGATTAAAACTACTAATTAAACACTTTAATTAGTCAAAGAATAGGCCTTAGATCATACAACAATTGCAGAATTAAAAGCCAAACCTTGAACCACCCAAGGAAGCCAAACCATGCGCACCATTGATGGTGTTTTTTTTAAGTATGCCGCCACCTTGCTTTGCAACCAGCAATGAACTTTTGATCTCATGATCAAACACACAATTAAATCACATAATCAACAATCTAAATGGCAAATATAGTGGCTCTGATACCAATTGTAGGAACAGAAGCGTGAAAAACACAAGTTTATACCATTAAATTCAAAAATTTTCACCTAGGGTCACATACATCATGCAAGATTTATTTTTATCTATTTGATTTCAATGATAAACAACATATTAAAATTCTTTTAATATGTTTTTGGATCTGTATTTGCCATTTAAGATTTTAAAATTAATCAGATTAATTTTAGAACCCTAGATTAAATCAAGAATGATTACACTAACCTCTTGATGCATCGCAATGTCTGCGCCTTTGAGATTCGTCTTCAGGACACCAGATGTTGTCCCTCTAGCTTGTCCACACCAAGAACACCTATGGTAGCCCTTGAACAGCTTCTAAAGCTTTTTCTATTAATTAGAAATTCAAGTTCTGCCTTTTAAGAGATTAAAGATGTAAATATGACACTAGAAACAATTTCTAGTGTTCTTAATTCAAGAGATTGATGGCTAATCTCTTTGAATTGATGAGAGATGAAGAAGAATAGATGGAGAGCCTCAAAATGGTGTGACAAAGGAGGAGTGGCTGCTGGTTGCTTTTCTTTTTTCATAACAACACTTATATAGCTAGGTTAACACATTAAACCCATGCCACATGTCACCCTTTGATTAGCTATAAGTTTAAGTGACCCAATCACATTGTGCCAAGTGTCAAACCTATATTTAATCTTAATATTAATCATCTTACATGATTAAAAACATTTGGCAAGCTTATGTGTAATCTCATGTGTCACCATCTCATGGTGCTACGTGTCACACTGTGAAATGACCAAAATGCCCCTGTGTCTTAATTTTGAGTTCTTAACCCAAAATAATTATTTCTCTTCTTCTAATCAATTTATATCAAATATAAATTAATTAATTAATCTCTATTAATTAATTTCTTATTAATTAAATTCATATTTAAACACTTTAAATATAAATTTAACTTATACTACACATCCAATAATCTAGATTTGGTTTCAAGTCATGCTAGGGACTTTGCAATCTAATTGCAAACCAAACCTAATTAATTAATTAATTAAACTCTTTAATTAATTAATTAAATCATATTTAATTAGGTGATAACTTGTGTATGTGTGTGACTTACTAGGCTCATCACTAATTGGCAATGAGACATGATATCAACTCTTAATATCATCAGAACTCTTTCTTACCATAAATGATTTCTCTAAATCATTTTATGCACCTCATAGACCATGGTTAACACCTAGCATAGCATGCCATGGCCACCCAATTAGTAATAAGGTTTACCTTAAATGAACCTATAATCATATGTTACCATGCATTAGAATCTCTGCATACAAAATCCCAACTCAAGCCGAGTCATGGTTTATGTCAAACTCCATTTCTTTGTGAATATTATGTTCTCTTTTAATTCCAGTTCTTGATTAAAAGATTTTTCTCATCAGAAACTCTTTCTGAATAAATCTATCTATCCTGGCCAAGAACTTGAAACATCAAGAACAATTAAATGAACATAGGATTTTATCTCTATTTACTTAGAGGAATAGATTCCATCTTGATCAACACCTACCTCCATATATAACTAGTAGGAGCCAACACATGCCCATATACCCATACACAGTACAAGTATGAAAGCAGTATCAAACTCAAACTACCTATATACAAGATAACTATGCTATCTCAGGTCTAAAGATTATATGCACTGATATGATTTATGACAAAACATTGACAAGAGTAAACTCCATGTGCTTGTCATAAGTGTCACTAATTCGGCCTACTTATCATTTATAAGTGCCTATCATGTTTGCTATATGGCATGAGACTCACCACTCCATCTTATTTATATCTCATATAAATAACTTGGGAACAAACATGAATACAATCTTTCTGGATAAGTCATGTCCTTATTATGAAGTATCCTCGATTGTGATCCTATTTATGATACTTTGTCCTAGAAATACTGTCACTCATATTCTTAACAACTTAAGAATAATATTTCTAACAAAATATCAATGGACCTTTTCTATTACACATAAATATCTTATGTAAATGGAAAAGTGGAAATGCCTTTTATTAATAAAACATGTATAAGATACATACTAAATGATATGCTCTAGGGCATACTACTAACAATTATGTGAACTAAAGGCATGACATATATGATCTTTTTGTCTAGTTGTAAAATGCCTAAATGCGACTTTCCTAGGGACATTTTGACTAGAGGCATAATGCCCATGTGTGTTTTCCTTAAGGGCATTGACATTAATAACTTTCAGCCCTTGTCCTTTAAAACTAGGGCTGGGCTCAATTGATTTAGTGGCTTTCAAAAAGATAATCTTGGAAGGATTTGCTATAACCAAGGCCATTCATGGTGCTAAGAGATCTTTGAGAGTCTAATATACATCAAGTTTGTCTTCTCCCTTAGCAAATTTTAAAAGTGAAGTTTTCAACTCAAGAATCTCACTTTTTTAAGTTTTTTTATTTTCTTCTTATGAAAGCTTATTTGTGAATCCTATAACTTATTTTAAACTTTGGAATTTCCTTCGAGATATAGAGAGAGATAGATAGGGCAGAGACAATAAGAGAAATACAAGAAAGAGAAAATGAGGAGATAAGAGGGAGAGAGGGAGAGTGATACACGTGTATCTTATAGATATTTTTAGGCATAATTATATTGTATTTCATGGCATTTAGATAATAAATTGCGTGTATTCTAGTTAGCTTCATTAGTTTTTCTTAAATTGATTGATCTCCACTAAATTTCATATTTTCTATATCTTTTCAGGTTTTCTAAAGGAAATCCAAGGCATAAGAGTAAACTAAAAAAGTTTGGAGGGTAAGTTGCTACACTAAAGTACACGGGTCATGTAAGATAAAAGATAGACCCATGTAAACTTCTAGCAGGAGAAAAATAGAAGGAAGCATGAAGAGCCACAATACACAGGCCATGCAAATGACCCCGTGTACCTCACTGAGACCTGTGTAACCCTCTAGACGACCAAGCATGCAAAGCTAAAGGAGAAAGGGCAGTACATGGGCCATGTACCTTAACTTGTGTGAGCCCTATGTGCCCCATGTAATCTTTTACCTCCCATTAGAAAGAAGCCAAGTGCAGTCCAGAGGCTTAAATGCCCCTGGGCCATGTACTATGCAACAGCCAGCTTCCTAATTCGATTTCAACCCTAGTTTTTGCATTCCAAATAGACTTTTAATGCCTTTGGGACTCTAAAATATAACCCTAGGATACCCAATATAAATACCAGAAGACATAAAGCATAAAAAGGAGTGGGGAGACACCTTCGACAGAATACTTCCAATTTAGTGTAGCAACCCTAGTTTTCCAAGCTATTTAAAGAAGAACTGCATCAGCACCAAGGAGAGACCTCTCAGCTGAAGTTCCACAAGTCTAAAGATACAAAATCTTTCTCTGGGTTCTTTTGTTATACCTTAATTTCTCACGTGCTGGATTTGGGGGAATGGTTCCTCATGAACTTGGTAATCTTTCCAATCTTCACTATCTTAATCTCAATGCTGGTCGCCATTATTATTATCCATATGTTGAGAATTTGCATTGGCTTTCTGGTCTTTCCTTCCTAGAATTCCTTGATTTGAGCTATGTGAATCTTATCCAAACCTTCAATTGGTTGAAAGTGATAAACACACTTCCTTCTCTAGTAGAATTACAACCAACCAGTGATTTCTTTCCTACTCGAATGCAAAGATTCACCATCTTGAGGACCTTGGCTTGGATCACAAACCTTTGCTAGTGGTTTTGAATCCTACTTGTGTTAGGGAAAAAAGAAAGTTTGTTTTTGATAGTCGATGGATTACTAATCAATCCTTAGAGGCAATCATATTATCAGCTTGCAATACACACTTCACAAGCTCGGGTATGTTCCAAACCCATTCTAAATTAAAAGCTTATCGGCATGCTATTGTGAATTGGGAAAGGGATAACCATTACAATGCCAATAGACAAATTGCAGAGTTGAAAGCTCAAATTGAAAGGGCAAAACAAGATACAGAAGGTTGGGATGGAGATAAAATCCGTGATTTGGAAAAGGAATTGTCCATTAAGCTGCTTCAAGAGGAATCATTTTGGGCTCAAAAAGCTAGTTCTTCAGATTGGTTTTATGTTTTTCTACTTTAATTATATTATGTTTGTTAAAATCACCATGAGTGAGTAGTTTCTTTAATTCTGGAATTAAAAGAGTAGTACTTTTAATTTTCGCTATGGATATACACTAAGTTTATTTAATGGAATTGAGTTTTGTGCTTTGATTCAATATTCTGTGGTCTTAATGCATGCTATGTGTTGGAACCCACCTAGCTTTGATCTAAGATACTAGTTGAAGAACCAAAATGTGAAGATTACTATTGAAAAATCAGGATTTTGAACCTAGGAAATCTAACCTAGAGATAGGCAGATATCCTTTATGGAATTTCATAATTAATTAAAGATCTTTAAGGGTTTTAATTAAGATTGATTATTACGAAAGTAATGCTCAGATTAATTAAAATACACATTAGATACCTTGAGAGAGGATCAAGGATACCTTACGATTAATTTCCATCAAGGTGAAAATACTCAATCCATTGAATGAGCAAGGTTAAAACCATAACAGGGTTAAAATGTGAAATCTTAATTCTATAATTGCTTCCCTTATAGATCCTTTTAAACTAAGTTTCAATTTTATTCTCTTTTATTTCTCAATATTCTCAACAGTAGTTTTGATTTAATCTTTCCATAACTTTGGTATTCTAAACAGTTAAAATTACTATCTAACTCAGTACTTACGCCTATAAATTCCTCGTGAGAATGATACTCCACTCATTACTGTTTTACTTGTTCGCGATCCGTACACTTGCGGGGTTGTAAAACTAGCAAACAAGTCTTTGACGCCTTTACCGAAGAATTTAGTAATATTAAGTGATAAGTAATTTAGCTGCTTTAGACATTTATTTTTGTTATTATAAATTAATTAATTTGATTTTACTTTTTATATCTTTTTTAGGTGCTAAGTTTAGTTTATGACTAGAACCAAGCTTGAAAAAGAATTGCTTAAATTGAACCCTGAAATAGACAAGACTCTAAGGGCCATCAGGAGAGAAAGGAGAAACCAAGAACTAGAACTAGAACTTGAAATTCTTAAAGTGCTAGTCATGGCCAACAACAATAACTGGCCAAGACCCTTGAGGGACTATAGAGCTCTGACTAGCCAAAGATTCCAATCTAGTGTTACCAGGCCTACAATGGAGGCCAATAATTTTGAACTCAAACCAGCATGGCTCTAGATGATTCAACAAACTCAATTTGGAGGCTCACCTATAGAAGATCCGCACTATCACCTATAGTGCTTTCTTACTTTGTGTGACACTTTTAAGATGAATGGGGTCTCTAATCAAGCTATTAGACTCAGGGCATTCCCATTCTCCTCTGAGATAAATAAAAAAAGTGGCTACTCTCTTAACTAGCTGGAACATTCATCACTTGGGAGGATCTCTCATAAGCCTTCTTAGCAATGTAATTTCTCCCTGCAAGACTGCAAAAATGAGGTTAGAATTGAATACTTTCAGATAAAAGGAAGGAGAATCACTCTATGACACATGAAAAAGATACAAAGACCTATAAAGGGAACGTCCACACCATGGCATAAAAGATTGGCTCTTTGTTCAAAATTTCTATAATGAACTACCATCCACAAGGAGTACAGTTGATTCAGCAGCAAGAGGAGAGCTCATGGAGAAAATAGTAGCTGAAGCTCTGGAACTGCTAGAGAGGGTTGCCTATCATAACTTTGAGTAGTCAAATTAGAGGGGAGATGTAAGAAGAATAGCAGGGATCCTAGAATTAGATGCCCTCAGCATGATTAATGCCCAATTTAACCCATTCACAAAAAAACTTGACATAATATAGGCCAATGTAGTGGGTTTAAGTAACCAACACTGCGATAACTGTGGAGGAGGTAACGTAACTTTAGAGTGTAGCCATTATAACAAACCTTCCATAATGCAACTGAACTATGTGAATAATGAAGGAAACTTCAACTAAAGGCAAATCAATAATCCATACTCAAATAGCTATAACCCTGGATGGAGGAACCACCCCAATTTCTCATGGTCCAATTTGTAGAATCAGCCTATAAACAAATAGAAGGATACAGGCCACCACCACCTAGTTTTCAGAACAGATGACAGAATTTAGTGTAGCCACAACCACCACCTCTACCTCAATAGCCAAAATCTAAGTTGACCATGGAATCTATGATGGAGAGGTTCTTAATAGTACAACAATAGCAGAATAAGATGATTAAACAATTGTCACACCCTACGCCTCAGTAAGATGTAACATGATCCTGTAGTACATCTAATGAATTACCGTACTTTGCCTACTAGTAACCCATTAAATATACTACAAGGGATTTTAAAACAATTTTCTTACTTTTTGAAAATGGTGTGCTTTTACAACAGGTATTAAAAACATTTACTTAAAGTTTAAAGACTAGTTAAAATTTTTGTACATTTTTATTTTACGTAAATTTTGAAAAATTTTCAGCAGAGTGCCGTCTATATTTGGGAAAAACAGTTCTTCAAAACCTGTGAAAAACACTTCCAAATAATTCATTTCATTTCTCAACCCCAAATGCCAATATATCCTTAAATCAATACAATTTAACCAAATTTCAACTCAAATTTCACAACTTAAAAATTTTTTCAAAACAATTCGATAATTCATAAACATTGCATTAAATTGAATTTACATACACAAATCTTAATTTACAAAAGAAAAATAAAAAATAATATTATTACAACTTAATGTACAACTGCTCAATTTTACATTAACACATATGACACTAAACTATTTACATCAAAATAAACTACAAGGGTATAACTAAATACCCATACAAAAGCCTCTGTGTAGTCCCAACAATCAGTAGCTCACTCTACTGCTTTTTCCTTGTCTCTATCTGCGACAGCAAAGAAAGCTATCGCTGAGTATAAAAATATTCAGTGGTGCACAATAAAATATAAAATGCAAAATATAAAATATTTGTCATTAATTTACAGTTCAAATGTTTCACAATCACATTTCGCAATTTTTAAAATCACATTTATAACAAATCACAATTTAAATATTTCATAATTTTTAAAGCTTAATACAACACAAATTTGATAAAACAATTTAATAATCATAGTGTTGCAAATCAATAACACAACTTAGGCCATGACACAAAATTTCCAAACTTGCCGTGTTGTACACCACGACAAGGCAAACTCACCCCACTAATCGAAATCAATGAGGGAGGTGGCTAGCTAGTTAATGAGTACTCATCCAAACTCACCTCATATTGACAAGCCAGAGAGGGAGGAATATAGTCAAACTCACCCCATAAATGGAGGAGGAACATAGTGATATTGCCATGCCAAGTGTGAATAAAAAACAATTTAAATCAAGTTATTAAAACATTTCATACAATTCACAAATCATATTTCATTCCAAACTTTTCATTTACAAAGCAGGCAACCCACTATTTTTCAAATAAGATTTTCAAAGCCATAATAATCAAAATTATTCACAACATTTATTTTAAGAATTATCAAGTAGAAACAAAGAATTTTAAGTTTGTTGTGCACAAACCTGATGTGAGTCGCCTTTAAGCCTTGACTCAGTTTGCCCTATCCTTTTCCAGGTCTTTTTCAACTGAAACATGCAATTTATAGTGTTTCAGTATCTTATCTCACAATAAATCCAATAATTAATTCATATATACTTAATTCTAGTCCCATTATACTTAAACTAACGTTCTTAGAAATTTTCATTTTGGAGTTACTATTCACGACACTATTCAAGTCAATTTGTTGACTTTCTCATGCTTAATAGGTATAGGGATTTCAATTTCACCCACAGACCACATTTTGGTTACCTAACTTGTTGCTTTTGGTTGTTTTCCTCAAACTTTAAGTTTCTTAGGTGAAATTCCAAAATTTCAGATTTGGTGTCCTATTTTACACTATTCTATTGGTCAAGTTGCTGTGATAATTTGGCTAAGTTTTCTTCATAGAAGTTGTTTCTTATTGTCTTAACTTTATTTCCCTTTTTGAATCATTCCATTTGGAGTTTTGTAGCCCAAGTTATAGCCATTTGCACATGGCTGGCCAGATTTGGTGTTACCCAGAATTCTAGGCAATTTCCTGGATTATGGCAGTTTTTATGTGTTGACTGCAAGTAAGTTTTTGGACAGCTTATGGTCAAATTTTGAGTTTGTTTTCTTCATGAAAGTTGTAGGGATATGTCTCAGCTTTCTATCGGTATAGAATTTAGGTCATTTGGACCTTCCTAGACCAAGTTATAGTCATTTATGTAACTACTGTTCATTTGGTCATTTTTGTACAGGGCAGTGTGCCCAATTTCGGATTTGGCCTAATTATTCACTAAGTTATGGTCACTTTCTAGGCATGATTCCAAAATGAAAAATGGTCTATTTTGTGTCTAGTTTCATTCTCAATTGGCCTCATACCAATTAGGTTGGTAAATTTTCAGTTTTGATTCCTAAAAGTGACCTAGGTCAAGCTACCTACAGATTGACCCTAACCTATCCGAATTGGAACTTGGTTCCAACAATTCATACACACCACAAATGGTCATAATTGACCATTTCTCAACTCAAGTAAGGTCATTTGCATCAATTGACCATTTTCTACAATTTTCCTTTTCCAAACCCTAAGTCAAGAACCCTAATTTTCCAATTAACACCATTCATTCAAATTCACTTCACTAACCATGCTCAACACCTCTTAACACATCACAATTCATGTTTAATTTAAAAAAACACCATCAAAACCCTAAGTACCATGGCTGGCCAAAATTCCATGGTTTACCAAGACATGTATATTTTTTGTAATTCCTAAATTTAAATCCTCATCTTCAAGTTCACTTCCATGCATACATAACTAAATTAACTTAAAAGAAAGTTTACCTCAAATGAAACTTTTTCTATCTTATCAAACTCTCCAATTTTCCTTTCTTTTTCACTTTCAATCTTCAAATCAAGACCCAAGGACAAGTTTTAACTAAGGAAACATCAAAATCTATGGCTGAATTTTTGGTTTAGAAAGCTTTAAAATAAGCTTTCATGGTGGAAAGATGGAAGAGATAAGAGAAAAAAGAGAGAGAGACGGCACATTTGAAGGAAGAAAAAACAAAATGATTTTTCTTTTAATTTTGGGTTTATTTTATGTGTTTTAATCTTATTTGACTTGGTCAATTATGGTAGGGAAATTAAAATGAGTTTTGACATCATGATGATGTCATAAAGGTGATGTAATAAACTTTTTTTCTTTTTCTTTTTCTTTTGCATTTATTTTTCCATTAGTTCTTTAATTTAATTCTTAATCCCGAATTTTTTTTTCTTCGATTTTATTAGATAGTTAGGTCAGGAGTTAGCTCTAGGGGTGAATTGACCAAATTACCCCTCGCTGGTTCAATCCGGTTTGCAAGTTATTCGATATTTTTTCTGGATCCCTGATCTAATTATTTGACCTACATAACAATTCTTTTCCGTGATTTTCTCTTTTCCACTGTGTTTGCAATGGTCCTAAGGACCGCGGCGTCATATTTTACGGTTCGAAATTTGAGTTTAGACTGACCTCGTAGTCATTCTCGAGAAGGTCACCCATCGCTGTGACTCCTGGCTCATTTAACTTCTTATGCTTTGTTTTTCTTCTTTATACTTAACTATTTGGCAATTACTAATTATTTGTATTCAGGGCTTAACTAGTTGTCTTAGATATAGTTCTAATCCCCTTAATTGTCCGGACCGATATCGATCACCGGAACAGTAAAATATACCAGGCTATGCAAATAGGGGTGTTACAATAATTAGCTTTCAGAGTGGACCAGTTGGCTACCCATAATAAGATGCTTGAAATCAGATTGCTTAGCAAGTTGGTTCCTCAAACAAATAGATTGGTAAACTGCCAAGTCAACCAAAGATGAACCAAAGGAACATTGCAAGGTAGTTGCATTGGGGAGTGGTAGAATATTACAAGAGCAAAAACCAAAAGAAAAGCAACAGCAAAATTAAAAAAGAGAAACTTCTGAAAGTTCTGATAGCCAACCACAAGAGGAAGAGAAGCAAGCTAAAGAAGACAAGGAAGAAGAGGAAAGAAAGAAAAAGAAATTACCTGATCCATACCAGCCCCTTCTACCTTTTCCTCTAAGGTTCCAGAAAGCTAAGTTGGATAAGCAGTTTGGAAATTTTTTTTGAAGTTTTGCATAAACTTTACATAAATTTTCCTTTTATAGAAGCACTATCTCAAATGCCATCTTATGCAAAATTTTTAAACGAAATTCTTTCCAAGAAGAGAAGGTTCGAAGATTATGAGACAGTTGCTTTGATAGAGGAATGTAGTGCCGTCCTACAAAATAAGCTGTCTCCAAAACTAAAAGATCTTGGAAGCTTCTCTATACCTTGTCTCATCAGTAGCATGAACATAATAAAGCCCTTTATAGATCACTTCCCCCTTCCATTTATAGATCCAATGTTGGAAAGGCTAGCAAAACATTATTATTTGTACTACCTAGATGGTATTCAGGGTTTTTCTAAATCCCTATTCACCCAGAAAACTAAGAAAAGACCACATTTACATGCTCATATGGCTTTTTTACATATAAGAGAATGCCCTTTGGTCTTTGCAATGCCCCATTAACTTTTCAAAGATGCATGATAGCTATTTTTTAGATTATATTGAAAATATAATGAAAGTTTTTGTGAATGATTTCTCTGTTTATGGAACCAATTTTGATGAGTGTTTAGCTAACCTGTCCAAAGTGCTACAAAGATGTGAGGAATCACACCTAGTCTTAAATTGGGAAAAATGCCATTTCATGGTAAGAGAGGTTATAGTCCTTGGTCACCTAGTATAAGAAAGAGGAATAGAAGTGGACAGGGCAAAGACCGAAATAATTGAGAAAATGCTAACACCTTTTTCAGTCAAGGAAGTGCGAAGCTTTTTGGGACATGCAGGCTTCTATAGAAGATTCATCA
Source organism: Hevea brasiliensis (assembly GCF_030052815.1). Classification (NCBI taxonomy): domain Eukaryota; kingdom Viridiplantae; phylum Streptophyta; class Magnoliopsida; order Malpighiales; family Euphorbiaceae; genus Hevea; species Hevea brasiliensis. The sequence goes on from NC_079495.1 coordinate 85,469,155, forward strand.
AAGATTTCTCCAAAATAGTTAATCCTTTAACTAACTTATTAAATCAAGGTGCTCTTTTTGACTTTGATAACAATTGCCTTGATTCATTTAATCGGATAAAGGGAGCTCTAATTTCTACACCAATTATGCAACCACCAAATTGGGATCTGCCATTTGATGTAACGTGCGATGCAAGTGACTATGTAGTAGGGGTAGTACTTGGACAAAGAAAGGACAAGAAGGTTCATGCCATATATTATGCTAGCAAAACATTTCATGACACATAGGTTAATTATGTAACCACAGAGAAAGAACTCCTAGTAGTACTGTTTGCAATTGGCAAGTTCAGGTCTTACTTTGTCGGATCAAAAGTCATTCTATACACAGACCATACTGCTATCACCTTTTAAACAAGAAGAAAGTAAAACCAAGGTTAATCCAGTGGATTCTACTTCTGCAGGAATTTAACCTTGAAATCAAAGATAAAAAGGGGACCGAAAATGTGGTAGCTGACCACCTCTCCAGACTCAAGTAAGAAATAGGGGATAGTTCTGAAGATTTGCTAATTGATGATTCCTTTTCGAATGAGCACCTGTTAGCAACTTCCCAAGCCCCATGGTATGCCGATATCGTTAACTATCTTATATGTAGAGTTTTACCACCGAACATGTCCTACCAATAGAAGAAGAAGTTTCTACAAGACGTAAGGGACTATACCTAGGAAGAACATCTACTATTCAAGAGATGCTATGATGGGCCAATAAGAAAATGCATACTAGAGGAGGAAATTGAGAGTATACTGCAGCACTGCTACTCATCACCATATGGAGGATACTTTAGCACAATAAGGATAGCAACCAAAATTCTCTAAGTAGGGTTCTACTAGCCCAACACTTTGTACTGATATGCAATCAGTGTCAAAGGGTTGGAAACATATCAAGAAGGAATGAGATGCCACTACATGGTATACTTGAAGTTGAGCTATTTGATGTTTGGGCTATAGACTTCATAAGTCCATTCCTATCCTCATTTAGCAGTAAGTATATCCTTGTTGGTGTAGATTATATATCAAAATGGGTAAAAGCAATAGCCACACCAATAAATGATGTGAGAGTAGTGGTCAAGTTCCTCAAAAAGTACATCTTCGCAAGATGTGGCACACCAAGGGTGATCATTAGTGATGGGGGAAGTCACTTCTGCAATCACTAATTTGAAACATTATTAAAGAAATACGGAGTGACACACAAAGTGGTAACACCTTACCACCCTCAATCAAGTGGGCAAGTGGAAATTTCAAATAGGGAATTGAAGAGGATCCTTGAGAAAATAGTAAATCACTCAATGAGGGACTGGTCCTTAAAGCTCGATGATGCATTATGGGCTTACGCACTGCTTTCAAGACTCCCATTGGAATAACCCCCTTTCACTTGGTATATGGGAAATCATGCCACCTACTCGTTAAGCTTGAACATAAGGCCTATTGGGCAATCCAAACCCTAAATTTTGATTTGAAAGCTGCTGGAGAAAAGAGGCTTCTATAACTCAATGAATTAGAGGAGATTATGTAAGATGCCTGTGAGAATGCTAAGATCTTTAAGGATAGGACCAAAAGCTAGCATGGCAAGCACATAACCAGAAGAGAAATCAAGGAAGGAGATCTTGTCTTGCTCTTTAAGTCAAGACTGAAGCTATTCCCAGAAAAACTAAGGTCAAGGTGGTCTGGACCCTTCCAAGTTACGCAAGTCTTCCCACATAGAGTAGTAAAAGAGTGAGACCTCAGGCACTTTCAAGGTCAATGGGCAAATGTTAAATCCATACTTCTTAAGGGAACCAATCAAGAAAGGATCTACATAATCCTTCAGCAACCCTCCAGCACAACCATGAACCAAAAAGAAAAGTCAAGCTAATGACTATAAATAAGCACTCCTTGGGAGGCAACCCAAGACTTTTAATTTTCTTCGTAGTTAATTTTATTTTTCATTTTTATCATTATTTCTAGTTTTTGTAGGAACCTCAAATCCTCAAATTGAACATACTGATAGAAGCAAGGAGTAAGAAGCAAGGAGAGAAGGGAATCACCAAGTCAAAACCACACAAGAAAGGAAATCATAAAACCAGGGAAGCATTTTTATTACTAACTTCCATGAGCATCTCATTTATATACTTAGAAACATGTTAGCATCAAACATTGAAAAGATAGGAAGAGAAAGCACTTAAAAGTACACAAGAATTTCTATACTAGAAAGTTACACAGGTCTAACCCGTGTAGTGTTACACACCCCGTGTAACCTACTGGACACAGACACTCCAGAAAGTTACACGGGGTACCGCATGTGAAGCCACACGACCCATGTAACTGGAATAGGAGAAAGAAAAATGGGACAAAATATGGTAGAAACTTTCACAGGCCTGCCTTATGTACCTTTGCACGACTTCGTATGAGTATAATAGACTAAATTAAGAAGGGGAACATGCAGCAAAAAGTTACACAATTCTACCCCATGTAATGGTACACGACTCGTGTAACTTGTTGAAATGCAAAAAAAAAAAAAAAGAGATAGAAGATTACATGGGTCTGCCTCGTGTAGTGATACATGGACCCGTGTTATTCTTCACAGACTCAATACTAAAGAGGCGTGAAGCGGCATTCCAAATGACACCCCACCTTTTTAAATAGCCCCTAAACCATTGCAACACCCATTCAAACTCTTTCAAACTCTTCCTCTCCAAGATTCCCTTCCAAAAACTCTCTCTTAATCTTAATTTTCTCAAACCCTAGCCATTTCCTCATCCTTCTTCCATAGCCTCTGCAAAGAGACCTACAAGGACAATTGGTTCTTCTTCTAGGGTAGAGATGATTCACAATCTCCACCCTAAAGACTGAGAACTCACCAAGCAAGGCAGTAAGAGCCTCAGCCTCAACCCCAGCCCCAGCCCCAACCACCACTGCAACCTGAATTCTCCTTTGCCTAGCCATTTAGAGATGCAGAACATAGGGACATTTGAGCTAGGCTCAATAATAGAATGATCATGTCCACAAAATACATGGATGTCCCATTATTAGAGCAACTAAGTTTGAAAGATGAGATCGATGGGCTCCTTGACAGTTTTGGGTGGAATCAATTTGCCCAATTGTAGTTTCTGGCATACAGGGACACCACACTAGAGTTCCTAAGCAGTTTTAAGGCCACTCGTTAGGCCACTGATAGGGGAGATAAGGGCAGGATCGAGTTTCAGCTCCTAGGTATTGACTGCATCATGAACATGGATGAATTTAATGCCATTTTTGGCTTTGATAGCACAGAACATCAGGAGATCCCTTAAAATTATCTTATTTATGATAGTGCAGAGTTTTAGCAGTCCATTGTTTATAGCTCCAGTAAATCCAAATCCACTAGATTAATGATCCCTGAACTGCGCTATATGTATCGGTTCACTGCACACACAGCAATGGGCTAAAGTGATAGCCTGGGCATGGTAAACGCCAATGAACTATTCTTCCTGTGGTGCATGGTGATAGTGTCTATGTGCAAAGACTGCTCTATCACAACCATTTGACCAAAGAGTGTCCGCATGCACTGGCCTGTAGCAACACTACTTGATATGAGTGAGATAAAATAAAATAATGAAATAGAAAAAAAGAAAATAAAAAAATATAAATGAACTATTCTTCCTGTGGTGCATGGTGATAGGACAGCGATGCAGCACTAACTATTTCCTGTGCAACCATTTGAGGAGGATGTCTCACCAAGCCACAGGGCATATTGTGTTAGGAGGCCTCATCACTACCATTGCTTTGCATTATGGGTTCGTACCAGTGCATGTTAGGCTATACCCCATCTCTAGCACATCCAGGATCGATCAAACTATCTACATATCCATGGGAATATATAGAAGAGTTAGAGATGAGCGCCTTCTAATAGATGCAAAGGGGAATGTCATCAGGAAGGTACCAGTAGGGGCAGAACCAGGGGCATCTTCCTAGGCACAAGCACAGAGAGAAGAGCAATAGCAAGAGGAATAGGACCCTCTCCTCCAAGGATCACTAGCTCGAGTCCCTCCATACATTTCACCACTAGCAGACCCTGTACTTGCTTACCTACAGAGGATGGAGACTACTTTTGACACTAGGATGAGGGCTTTAGAGACCTCTATAGTAAACAAACTATGAGTAGTGGAAGATAGTCTCCAGGAAGCCCACAATAAGCTAGGCATGACCTTTGAGAGGCAGGATACAGATGTGCCTTCCTCACCATTAGAGAGTTTCTAAGCATAGGATAGTAGACTTGGACATCTTTTTGATGTACTACAGAGGCATAGGCCTTAGTCCTAGTCACTACCTAGATAGATAGGTTCATTTTATTCATATTATGCTCTCTATTTTCATTCTACTTTGCCTTAATACATAATATGCTTTTCTATAAGTCTATTGCCTTAACTTTAATTAGTTTTGCATATTGTGTTACCATTGAGAACAATGTCATATTTGAGTTTGGGGATGCACACATGCATTTCATTCATATATTGCTTTTCCTTTTTATTATTGCATTGCCTTATTATATCTATATTATACTTGTGTATCAAAAATCCAAAAAAATTTTGAAAAATTTTAAAAATTTTAAACTTTTTCAAAGGCTTTTAACTTAGATTTATAACTAAGACCTTAACAAGCTAATGATTGGACTCTCTGAAAGGAGGAATGAATGTGACTTGATAAGCGAAAAGACTTTAATATGTTGTTTGTGAAAATTTTAATTACCTAAGTAGAGTCAAACTAGTTAAACCCCTTCATAGTAATTAGTTTGTCACATTAACCTACAAAATTGGGAGAAAATTTTTGAAATATAAACAAACCTGAAAATGCCTCACCAGCCCTAGAACATGTCTCTTAGACCTATCGAAGTGAAATTCTAGCATATGCTTGATGAAGAAATGATTAAGGAATTCCTTGTTTATAGCCTCATTAAGCCTTAATCACCCTTAATTAAAATATATACCCCTTATAGCCAACTTGAGCTTATATTTTTACCTTTATAATTTTCCTTATTTGCCCACATTATTTACCTAGCCTCTAGCCTAAACACCTACCCTACCCTTTAAGAAAGCTAAGTGCATAAGTAAAAAGTATGCTAAACACCAAAGAAAATATGGAAAAAGGGTGCAAGAACTTAGAAGAAAGTGCAAGTGAGTGGTTAAAATCATTGAGAAGAATTACCTCTCCAACCTATAAAAAACAATGAGTTTAGAGGAGAGGAAAAAAGGGACACAAGTATGAAAAAAAAAAGGGAGAGAAGAAAGCAAACGAAAGTCCCAAAAGGAGCATGAAGCAAGCATACTTGGTACTAAAATCCAAGGGGCCTCTCTCCATATAAAACCAGTAAAATAAACCTAGTATATTTGGTACTTGTGCATAATAGCAACCCTCATATTTGCATTTTTATTGGTAGTCAAATCACTACCCTTTAGGCCCATTACAACTTTTTTAAAGACCTTTTGATCTTTTAAAAAGTGTATGCTATATTAGTAAAGATAGGGAATTGAAATATGCCTATGGGGTTGGAAATAAATCACTGCATCACAATTATCCATAAAAGAGGCAAATTTAGGGGTGCAAGTGTTTCTTAAATGTATCCTAATATAGCAAGTTATTTGTGACTTATTAATAGCCTTGCATAGAGGAATTAGTTGAAGCTCCATAAAGGGGATGAGATTCTAGCAGACAACTGTTGATGTCTCTATGCCTTGAAAGTGGAAAACTGGTATGGAGGTTGAAGAGAGTTTAATTATGTGCCAGTTGAGTTTTTGGTTATGTTTCTAGGTACCCCAATAAGTCTTCAAAAATTTTGTTTTGCTTAAGGATAAGCAAAAGTTAAAGTTTGGGGGTATTTCATACACCTATATCATATAGATATTTTTAAACATAATTGTACTGCATTCTATGGCATTTAAATAATAAATTGTAGGCATTCTAGTTAGTGGTCATTTGTTTTTGTTAAATTGATTGATCTCCACTAAATTTCATGTTTTCTATATCTTTTCAGGTGTTCTAAAGGAAATCCAAGGCATAGGAGTAAACTAAACAAGTTTGGAAAAAAGGAAAAGTAGGGCAAGTTGCTGCACCAAAGTACACAGGTCGTGTAAGATGGAAGATAAAGCCATGTAACCTTCTAGTAGGAGAAAAATAGAAGAAAGCATGAAAAGCCACAGTACACGAGTTGTGTAAATCACCCCAGGTACCTCACTGAGACCCATGTAACGCTCTAGATGACAAAGCCTGAAAAGCTAAAGGAGAAATGGCAGCGCATGGGCCATGTACTGTGACGCCCCTTACCTGTCTACTGTATAGCCGAGTAAGAAGTGCCACATTCAGTGTCAGAGCACCCTATCTTGTCTTATCATGTCCATTGTAACTTTTTAGTGTCATTTAAAAACAAGTAGTTCATGTGTAGAAACTTTTTTTTTTATATAACTTATTTCTGTAGAGACCCAGATAGAGCCTCCTTTGTTTTATTAGCATCTGGCGGGTTCCACTAAGCACCTGTTAACATGTTCATATTCATTTCACACATTTCCATGCCATATTCTCTTTTATCATATCATTCACAACTAATTATGAGATCTCAAAATGAAGTATCATCTATTGCATTCATATAGAAATTCATAGATAATAAATTATAAGTTTTCATTACAATCTCAAAGTTTAATTACAAGTCCAAAATGAAATACACCATAACTAGTAATTACATCATGATTAGACATAATGAACCAAAATACTAGTCCATACATGGGCCCTACCAAAATACAAAAGACTGGTGAGATGACTCTGGATGGTGGCAGATCTGGTCAGAGCTCTATCAGGGCACTGCTGGAGCTGCTGCTGCGGCTGCTCGGACTGGTCTCCAATACCTACGTGATGAAAAACCAACGTGTTAAACATAACGCTTAGTGGTGCGTAATTTATAATAATAATAATAACTAAACAATTTAAATAATAATTCTATATATGGCAATTTTCATAATTTCCAGGTATTTTACATTTTCATTTCACTTTGGAAACAATTTAAGTTATCGGGATCTTTTCTGTTCACTTATTGTATATTCAATCTTAATTAATTATTATCATTGCCTAAGAAACCTATAACAGACTATAAAAACTGGATACACGGGAGTACACGGGTTAGACAACCATATGTCTACCCTGTATACATCTGTCAAGTACGAGGCCAGTTGTCAGGCTTGTAAAGCCAGAATAAAGTTTCGTACAATGGCCAATAAGTAGGCATATAACCTATAGAACAATCATACCAGACATATATTGTCAGTTCATGATTTTCTCGATAGGCAGTACTGCTATCTGTAGTCCCTAATTGATATACCAATCGATCCAAACTAAATAAATAAGTCTAGGTATACTATGGGCAATTACACATTATCATATATTTATTTGAATGTTCATATCATTTTATAGTGGGAAAATAGGTACCACATACTTCTTTCATGTGGTTTAGTGTTTAATAGCTTGTTAGGGTTAAATTCCCTACCATAAGATAATTTATCTCATGGACCTTTTTTTAGTTTCAGTTTTTGTTTCCCACCTTTACCTATCTACTTGATCAGTTTGCAGCCACTGTTTGGCAACACTTCCTTCATGGAAGTTGTTTCCTTATGTCTTATCTTTATTTTCCATTTTGAATCATGTAAATTTGATTTTTAGAACTCAAGTTATGGTCGGATAACCATAACTGACTCATTTATAGATTCTGGTCCCTTAACTAGGCAGCTTTCGGACTTAAATTTTACCTAATTAATGGAATATGTTACAGCCACTTTTAGGCATGGTGATCTTCATAGAAAATGTTGCCCTATGTCTTGTGGTCACTTAAAATTTTTAATTACAATTTTCCAAGTTTTTTGGAGTTATTTATGGCCAATTAACTGACCTGGGCTCTTGTACCCTTTGCCAACAGGTGTTCAGTTCAGGTCAGTGATTGCAGGTCACTTTTTGAGCTTCTTACAGGCATAATTTGAGGAAGGTCTCTAAAATAAAGTTGTAGCCCTGTCTCTCAAGTTTCTAGAAAGGTATGGGTCATCTCAATTGTATTTTTCTAGTGGGAGTTATGACTAAAAGACTGTTCTGGGGTCAAGTGAAGTTTGGTCAGAATGCAGGTTTTGCTGCAGTGAATTTTTCTAACTGTTTGACCTAGTTCTCTTAATTTATGGGTTTTGACCAAAATACCAATTTTGTAGGTCTATGTCTTGTGGACATTTTGCCACTGGTTTCATTATATTTGAGTTCTTGTAGACCAAGCTATGGCCATTTTTCCAAAACTGGTCGGGTGAGTTTACGTCTAGCAGTTTCTGGACAACCAAATTCTAGGCAGTTTTGTGACCCAACTTGGACCAGCAATTTGGTTTGGTTTTTGGCATTTCTGAGTTTAGTGTTCTTCATGAAAATTGTAGCCCTATATCTAAGCTTTCCAATGGTATCAATTTCAGGTTATTTGGAACTGTATAGAGGGAGTTATGACCAAATGAAATTTTCTGGGTTTTGTGCGGGGTCATTCAGATTTGGGCAGTGTTTAGGTCAAGTTTTTGATAAAATTTGGGTATGGTGTCTGCATGAAAAATAGGCTATTTTAAGTCTAATTTCACCTTCAATTGGCCTCATACCAATTGGAGTCACACATTTTCAGTTATGGTTCCACAAACACACTAGACTCATTGAGTCCCAACCTGCAGAAAAATGACACTCCTAAAATTCAATCTCCTCCATCTTCCTTACTTCAATTTGCATACACAACACTTCAATTTGGCAACAAATAGTCTCAACCAAGTTAATCTCAACAATTACACAACAATCCTCAAATCATGTACACAAACCCTACTTTCAAAGCTTCAATTACATATATGTCTATGTAAATCAATTCCAACATATAATACCTTGTTAATTCACTTCCCTAACTAAATTAAAACTATCAAAATCATTAATTTCATGCTTCATCTAAGGCTGCGAAAATTCAAGGGATTCTTTCCTCAAGATTTTCTTTTTAATTTCATGAAATTTATACTTTGCTAAACATGCTTTTCATGTTTAATGAAGAGAAAGAGATGGATTAGTGCACTAACCTTACTTGAGCTTCCCAAACTTCAACTTTCTTACTTCTTACTACTATCAATAGCTTCCTTATGGAGAGGGCTAAATTTTTAATGAAGTGAGCTATGGGTTTTGATGGGTAAATGAAGAGGAAATCAAGCTTTAAAGCTTGACAACAATGGAGGAAAGAGGGAGCAACCAGCTGGCCATGGGAGAGAAAAAGAGAGAGAGAGAGAAGAAGTGGAGAAGAAAGGTTGGTGGGGGTTTGTCTCTAGTGCCTATTTATATATTCTATTTTTGTACTTTAAATTTTTAAGTTTTCCTAAGCCATTTTCTTTTCTTTTCTTTTCTTTTCTTTTTCTTTTCTTCTTCATTTCTTTTCTAATTCAATTCATAAAATTTTAATTCATATTAATTATTTTAATTCTCTCAAATTTTAAAATATTGACACTTAGGTCAAAATTCACCTCTGGGGGTGAAATGACCAAAATGCCCTTCATGGTGCTCATCGCGTTATTTTTATATTTTTGGTACCAATTAATAAATTCTCTAAATTTTATTTTATTTTTTCTAAATTTTTCCTATATTTTCTTAACAATTATTCCATCAATTTATGCCTCCTCACTATAGTTTAAGTGTAGTTCCAGACATTCTGACTGTCCGAACAGATATTAGTCGTCGGAACAGTAAAATGTACGGACTACTTATGATGAGGGCGTTATAATTCTTCCCCTTTAAATAGAAATTTCGTCCTCAAAATTTACCTGATATGAAGAGCTGAAGGAACTGTTGCCTCATCATCTCCTTGCTCTCCCATGTCTCTTCTTCTGTGTTGTTTCCGTGCTAAGATTCTGACTAGTTCTTCTTCATATGTCAAATCAGGTTGCACAATTATCTCCTCTGCTGAAACGACATGTGAAGGATCTGATCTGTATCTCCTGAGCATCGACACATGAAACACGTTGTGAATCTTGTCCAGCTCAGGTGGTAAAGCTAGCTTGTAGGCTACTGGACCCACACGTTCAATGACATTGTATGGACAAATAAACCTAGGGCTTAACTTACCCTTCTTATCAAATCTCAGCACTTTCTTCTAAGGTGATACCTTGAGAAACACCTTATCGCCAACCTCATACTCTATATCCTTTCTCCTCAGGTCGGCATATGACTTCTATCTGTCTGAGGCGACTTTCAAATTGCCTCTGATGAGTTTCACTTTTTCCTCAGTCTATCTCACTAAATCTGGGCCCACTACTTTCTCTTCACCCATTTCTGTCCAACATAAGGGAGTCTAGATTTTTATGGAGCCATTTTTATGCTGGCTTGGTAGCTGTTGTTATAAGCAAACTCTACCAAAGATACTTCTCCCAATTTCGTTCAAAATCAATGATGCAGCTTCTTAACATATCCTCCAATACCTATCATATCATATTATTCATGTCATTAGTGTTAGGTTATTATTATCATTCCTTTAACAATTATAGTAATTCATTAAGTTCTAAGGGTTACCTGAATCACCCTTTCTGACTGTCCATCAATTTGTGGATAAAAAAATGTATTAAAGTGTAGTTGAGTGCCTAAAGACTCCTGTAGCCTCTTCCAAAACCTCGAAGTAAATCTCGGGTCTCGATCAGATATGATAGATGTTGGCACTCCATGTAGCCGAACTATCTCATCTATGTAAATCTCTGCTAACCTCTCTAGTGAGTAGTTGGCTCTAACAGGTAGGAAGTGAGCTGACTTGGTCAATCTATCCATAATCACCCATATAGCATCATGCTTCCTCTGTGTCAATGGTAGCCCAGTAACAAAATCCATGGTGATGCAGTCCCATTTCCACTATGGTATGGATATAGGTTGCAACAACCCTGATGGAACCTGATGCTCAGCCTTAACCTGCTGGCATGTCAAACATCTAGTCACAAAATCACCAATCTCTTCATTCCAGGCCACCAATAATGTGTTTTCAGGTCTTGGTACAACTTAGTACTTCCTAGGTACATAGCATGGAAGCTACTATGCACCTCTTTCAAGATATTCTTCTTCAGTTCCTCATCTCCTGGTACACAGATTCTGCCTTTATAATACAGGCACCTATCTCCTTTCAACTCATAGTCAGTCTCCTTCCCCTCTTGAGTTCTGCCCATAACAGCTAGCAACTTTTCATCCCTTAACTGTGCTTCTTGTATTTGTTGTAAAAAGCTTGGCTTTATAAGTAACTTAGCCAAAATTTCCCCATCTTGTGCTAAAGACAACCAAGCATTCAGTGCTTTCAAAACCATCATGGACTTTCTGATCAGTGCGTCAACCACTATATTTACCTTCCCAGGGTGGTAGTCAATCACAGTCATAATCTTTAAGGAATTCAATCCATGTCCTCTGTCTCAAATTGAGTTCCTTCTGGGTTGGCAAATACTTCAGACTCTTGTGATCCGTATAGATGTAGCATTTCTTACCATATAGGTAATGCCTCCATATCTTCAATGCAAATATTATTGCCGCCAATTCTAGATCATGCGTTGGGTAGTTCTTTTCATGTGGCCTTAGCTGTCTGGAACCATAGGCAACTACTTTCCCTTCCTGCATTAGAACACACCCAAGCTCATTGTGAGAGGCATCACTGTAGATCACATAGTCTTTCTCTAACTCTGGCTGTGTCAACACTGGAGCTTCTATAAGCATAGCCTTCAGCTTCTCAAAGCTGGTTTGACATTTATCATTCCAGTCAAACTTTACATTCTTATACAGTAACTTAGTCAGTGGGGTTGCTATAAGGGAAAATCCCTTCACAAATCTCCTGTAGTATCCAGCTAACCCCAAAAAGCTTCTGACCTCTATTACATTTCTAAGAGGCTTCCATTCAACTATTGCTTCAATCTTCTTTGGATTAACCCTGATCTCATCTGCTGACACAATGTGTCCAAGGAAGGATATCTCATCCAACCAAAAGTCACACTTGGACAATTTGGCATACAACTGCTTTTCCTGCAGTGTCTGTAGTACCACTCTCAGGTGTTCATGTAACACCCTCACTATAATAATTCCGTACATACTACTGTTCTGGTGACCGGTGTTGGTCCGGACAGCTATAACGTTTGGAAAAAAAAATATTTAGATTAGAGTGAGGAATCATAAATAACTCAAATAATAATAAGAAAAATTTAGAAAAAATTTTAGAAATAAAATACAACCAAGTTAAATGAGACGGTGCTCTAGCGATGGGTGTGTAACACCCCTAATTGTATAGCCTGGTATATTTCACTGTTCCGGTGACCGGTGTCGGTCCGGACAATTAAGGGGATTAGAACCATACTTAAGACAACAAAATAAGTCATAAACCCAAATAATTAGTAATTGCCAATTAGTTAAGTATAAATAAGAGAAACAGAACAAAAGAAGTTAAAAGAGCCGAGAGTCACAGCGATGGGTGACCTTCTCGAGAACGACTGCGAAGTCGATTTAAACTCAAATTTCGAACCGTAAAATGTGACACCGCGGTCCTTAGGACCATTATAAACAGAATGGAAAAGAGAAAATCATGAAAAAGAACTGTTAAGCCAGTCAAATAATTAGGTCCAGAGGAAATATTGAATTATTTGCAAACCGAGTTGAACCGGCGAGGGGCAATTTGGTCAATTGACCCCGAGAGCTGACTCCTGACCTAACGATTAAATAAAATCAGAGAAAAGAAAATTCTGAAATCGAGAATTAAATTAAAGAACTAATAAAAAAAAAAAGAAGAGAAAATGAAAAAGTGAAGATAGGTGACATCATGCATGACATCATGCATGATGCCATAAATCCTGTAATTAATAAATTAATTAAATTGATTTTTGTTTGGTCTTCCATAAGAAAAAATACATAAAAGAAAAGAAAAGGAAAAAAAATATATCATTTGGTCTTCCTCATCCAAAGTGCCGCCCTCACTCTCCCTCATTTCTCCATTGCTAATCCTCCATTAAAGCTTGCACTCAAGCTTACAATTCTTCATTAAACCTCAATAGCTTCCATAGAAACCTCATTAGAGCTTGTTTTAGTCACTTGAGAAGAAGATTGAAAGAGGAAAGAAATACAAAAGATAGAGATTTGAAGGAATTGAAGTTCTAAGAAAGGTTAGTAAGCAAACTTGATAAATTTAGTTTGATTTCTACATTTTTAGCTTGATTAACTTGTGAATAAACTTAAAATGAAAAGAAAAATTTGTTGAGGGACCATGACTGAATTTCGGCCGGCATGTGTATGGGGTTTTATTGCATGGTTTGATGGACTTGAATGAGTTTATGGACCTCCATTAGTTGAATGATTATAGTTAAAAGCAATGAATTGGTTAAATACAACAATTAGTGTGAATTAGGGTTTTGGACATTAGGGTTTAGAGACAAAAATGTAAGAAATTTGTAAATGATGTCCTTGACCTAGTTTGAGGAGAGAAATGGTCAATTGTGACCTAATGAGGTGTGTTAGGAGTGTTTGTATCAAAACTAAATTCGGATTGAGTGTGGTCATGCTGCTGGCAGCATGACCAAGTTACTTTTGAGGGACCCAAATAAAATTTTACAAGTCCAATTGGTATGAGACTAATTGGGAATGAAAATAGACACTAAATGACACAATTTTTATTTAGGAACCATGGCCAAAAAGTGACCAAAACCTAGTGAACAAATTGACCAAACTTGGAAAATCACAGTCTGCCTTGTACAAACTGACCAAATGACTGTTCATTTGGCCATAACGTGAGCTAGGCAAGTCTAAATGACCTGAAATTTTACCAGTGGTTAGATGATATATAGACCTAAAACTTTCATGAAGAACACAAACCCAAATTATGCCATTAACCAAGTCATTTGGCCACCCCAAATTGGTGACCTAAAACTGCCAGAACCAAAATTGCCCAGAAATTTTGGGTTGAATCCAATCCGGCAGCCATGGTTCAAATGGCTATAACTTGAGCTACAAAACTCCAATTGGAGTGATTCAAAAAGAAGAATAAACTTAAGACAATAGGGAACATTTTCTATGAAGAAAGTTTTGCCAAATTCCAACAGAAAAGTGACCAATGGAACAATGCAACCTTAGACACCAAAACTAAAAATTTATCAAATTTGCCTGAAAGACTTAGAATTTGAATAAACAACCAAAACCAACAAATTTAGTGACCAAAATGTGGTATGTGGGTGAAGTTGGAATTCCCATACCTATTAAGCCTTAGAAAGTCAACAATTTGACTTGAATAGTGTAGTGAATAGTAACCCCAAAACACAAAATTTCAAGAACGTCGAGTTTAGCACGTTAGAGCTAGGTAAAAGTGAAGTTAAATTTATTTTTGGATTTATGCTAAGTTATGGTACTGAAACACTGTAAAATTGTGTGTTTTAGTTGAAAAGAATACCGGGAAAGAACCTGAGGAACCGAGTCAAGGCCAAGAGGCGACTCGCTTGAGGTTTGTGCACAACATCACTATGCTTTAAAATTTATTAATAAAGTGAATGAAATATGTATTTTACTTTTGCTTTGAATTGTTGAAAGTTTATTTGTAACATTATTTATGATGTTTTGATTTAAATTGTAAAAGTTATTGTGTATATTTGAAATAGCAATGTTTAGCAAATTGTTAAGATAAGTTTTGAAACCACAGTGTCATGACCATATATTTGAACACCTCACTAGCATGACTAGTGAGGGTAATTAGTTTCCAATTTTGATTCCTTCTCTGGAGAAGTGTTGAGGTGTGCCAGTAGAAGAGGATTTGAATGGATATCCATATATTTGAGCTAGCTAGCCTTGTGATGTGATTCTCCTTAGCCTCTAGCTATTGAGATTATATTTGTTTCGAATGGCATGATATAACTGTGGGTTTTATAAAATGTGTTTTGATCCTTCGAAATGAAATTGTTTGGAATAAAATCTCATAATTCATGTTTTGTGTTTAACTCTCATATTCAGTTTAATTTTTGAATAAATGTGATTTAAATTCTGTATAAAGATTCTTGTAGTATGTTGTGCACCACTGAGTCCTAGTACTCAGCGATAGCTGTTATTGCTGTCGCAGATATAGAGACTAGAGGAGCAGCAGACTGAGCTTCTGCTGATTGAGGATCTATCAGCTTGAAGTTATCGGGTATAATTTATACCCTGACTGTAAATATTTATTTTGATGTATGTATTGCACATAAATGTAGGACATGTAAATTTATCTTGAGCAGCTTGTACAAAGCTTGTGCAAAGTTTGTAATAAATATTAGTTTAATTTTTCTTAATGTAAATTTTGTAATAATGTATATAAATTGTTTTGTCCTTAATGAAGTATAAATGGAACTATTTTATTTAAATTGAATAAAATGGATTGCTAGTATTTTGATGATCATTGGATAGTGGATCTGAAATTTGAAAGTTGATAAATGTGTTGAGAAATTGGTTGAGATTGAGTATGAATTTGAAACAGTGGTTGAAAAATTATTGGAAGTGTTTTTTTTTAGGTATTTGAATTACTGTTTTCTCAAAATATAGACGAAACTCTGGCAAAATTTTTATAAAATTTGCGGAAAAATAAAATGGACTAAAAATATTAACTAGTTTTAATTTTAATTAAATGTTTTAAATACCTATTAGAAAATGCTCACCACTTATAAAAAGTAAGAAAATTGTTTTAAAATCCCTTGTAGGGTACTTAATGAGTTATCGATAGGTGAAGTTCGGTAGTTCATTAGGTATTCTACGGGATCATGTTATGCCTTACAGAGGGGTAAGGTGTGACATGTTTATTTGGTATCAGAGCAAATTTTTGAAGTATGTTGTAACATGAGAATTTGTGTCTTTTCTTGTTAAGTACAACTGTTCAATGTCCATATTTGTTACATACAGTGCATTACATCATAAATATGAACTAACAGAGGGAATCTCCATGTGTTGCTTGTTCAGGAGATACCCTAACTTCGGATTGAAATGGAAGAAGGGGATCACTCAGTTGAGCAATCTGTTGAAGCTGAGGCATAAGGAGAAGCCCCAGCTCTACAGAATGTTAGTGGATCTGTAGCACCAGCCCCGCAAATGCCGTAGTTTCCCGCACAGTTCGCACAGCAGATGGCTGCGATGTTTCAGCAAATGGCTGGGGGTATGCCTGCTCAAGCTCCACCCCAGACACCTGTGGCACAACCACTGCCTCCAGCCAAACAGTATGATAAATTATTGAATTATGGGGCTGCAGAATTTAAGGGTACAGTGGACCCTTTAGAGGCAGAGCAATGGCTTGAAAGAATAGACAGAGTATTTAAGAAGCTACATTGCCAAGATGAACTAAAGTTTGAATACTCTGTGTCTCTACTGCAAGGGAATGCGTATGATTGGTGGAAGACCATCCCCCACAGCTTGGCTGAACCACCAGTACTGACCTGGGATGACTTCATCAGAGAATTTAGACAGAAATACATCCCAGACGCATATGTTGATCAGAAATTGCAAGAATTTTTGAGTTTGAAACAAGGGAACCGATCTGTGGCAGAGTATGAGAGGGAGTTCTCCTGCTTGAGTCACTATGCGGGGAGTCTCCTTTCTACTAGCAAGGCAAGATGCAAGAGATTTGAGACTGGTTTGAAGCCCAGTTTGAGAATGCAAGTAGTGGGATTCAGACACAGCAATTTTTTAGAACTTATGTCTCAAGCACTTGAGCTGGAGAGAATTGAATCAGAAGCAACCCCAGCAAAAGAAAAATCAGAAAAAGTTGAAAAATCAGAGAAAGACAAAGGGGAAAAATCAGTTGAACAGAGTTCTGGTGCTACCTCTGGAAAGAAGAAGAAATTTAGTGGACCCAGCAGGGGTCGAGGTGGAAGATTTGGTAGGGGCCGATTCTCTGGACAAAGACCCCCTAGGTCTGGTCAGCAGTCGAGCAGGGGTTCACATTCTGCCTACCCCTGTGAGACTTGTGGCAAGATTCATGGGGGGGAATGTTATTAGGCCACTGGAGCCTGTTTTAACTGTGGAGGCAAGGGCCATATAGCTAAAGATTGCACTAGTGCTCCGAGATATGGTCCAGCTCCTACTACTGCCGAGGGATCTATTCAGAGTCCTGCTCCCAGAGGTTCTCAATCAGTTGGTAGAGGAAGAGGCAGAGGTAAAGGCACTGCTTCTGGCAGTCAGGGTACAGTTGGTGAGTCAGCACAAGGAAGTGCTTCAGCCAGAGTCTACACAATGAGATAGCGAGAAGAGGCTGAGACTTCTGATGTGGTAGCTGGTACATTCTCTATCTCTGATCAAGATGTATTTGTGTTGTTTGATCCGGGTTCAACCCATTCATATGTTAGTGCTAGCATAGTCAGTTCACTTGCTGTTCCATATGTCCAAATGGGTTTTGAAGTGCTAGTAACTAGTCCGTTAGGACAAGAGGTCTGGGTAAACAGAATTTATAGAGACTGTCCTTTGGTGATCCAAGGACATGTGTTTCTATTAGATTTGATTGAAATTCCCTTCAGAGAGTATGATATCATCTTGGGTATGGATTGGTTAGCCAGGTATCACGCCATGATTGACAGTAGATTGAAGACAGTCACTTTTGGTCTCCCTCTGTACGGTAATGTGGCAATACACGGGGAGAGGCATTTAATGCCATCAAACTTCATTTCAGCTGCACTAGCCAGAAAGATGATCAGAAAGGGGTGCGAAGCATACTTGGCACATGTGATAGACACCCAAGTGGGGAGTCCACCACTAAGGGACATCCCTACTGTATGTGACTTTCCGAATGTGTTTCCTGATGAATTGCCAGGATTACCTCCAGAAAAAGAGGTGCAGTTTGAGATTGATGTTATGCCTGGTGTGGACCCAATCTCCATAACGCCATATAGAATGGCACTAGCAGAATTGAAAGAGTTGAAAGTGCAGTTGCAAGAATTGCTTGACAAGGGCTTTATCCGCCTTAGTGTGTCACCTTGGGGAGCGCCAGTGTTGTTTGTAAAGAAGAAGGATGGCACTCTCCGCTTATGTATTGATTATCGACAGTTGAATAAGGTGACAATAAAGAATAGATATCCATTGCCCCGCATTGATGATTTGTTTGATCAGTTGAGGGGTGCAGCTGTGCTCTCCAAAATTGACCTGAGATCAGGTTATTATCAGCTGAAAGTACAAGAGCAGAGTATTTCTAAAACTGCCTTCAGAACCCGCTATGGCCATTATGAGTTCTTGGTCATGCCATTCGGGTTAACTAATGCTCCGGCTGCTTCTATGGATCTAATGAACACTATCTTCAGACCATACCTCGACCAGTTTGTTGTAGTATTCATAGATGATATATTGGTCTATTCAAGGAGTGCAGAAGAGCATGATAAACATCTGCGGATTGTACTGCAGACTCTAAGGGAGAAACAACTATATGCCAAATTATCGAAGTGTGAATTTTGGCTGAAGGAAATATCTTTCTTGGGGCATGTAGTATCAGAAGAGGGCATCAAGGTTGATCTAAGTAAGATTGAGGCTATCCTTAATTGGAGGCCACCTAGAAATGTCATAGAGATTCACAGTTTTTTGGGTTTAACTGGATACTACCGTCGATTTGTAAAGGGATTCTCCATGTTGGCATCTCCTTTGACCAAGCTGCTTAGAAAAGATGTGAAATTTCAGTGGACGGATAAATGCCAACAGAGTTTTGATGAATTGAAAAAATGTTTGACTGAAGCTCCAGTCCTTACTTTACCTACTCCGGGTAAAAAATAAACAGTTTATAATGATGCTTCTCACAATGGGTTAGGCTGTGTACTGATGCAAGATCGAAATGTCATTGCCTATACATCACGCCAGCTGAAACCGCATGAGAGGAATTATCTGACACATGATTTGGAGCTTACAGCTATTGTGTTTGCTCTTAAGATCTGGAGACACTATTTGTATGGGGAGAAGTGCTACATCTACACAGATCATAAGAGTTTGAAGTATTTGGGTAGCCAAAAAGAGCTGAACTTGAGATAGAGGAGATGGTTAGAGTTGATAAAAGACTATGATTGTCTGATAGACTATCAGCCAGGGAAAGCTAATGTTGTGGCTGACGCCTTAAGTCGCAAGACTATGATAAGTCTACGGGTTACTCCTTTGTCTATGGTGCATGAGTTAAGATCACTGCATGCCAGCTTAGAGATTAATGATGATGGGCAGACAGCAGTTGCATGGCATGTACAGCCAGTGTTAATTGATCAAATCAAAATGGCTGCTCAGAAAGATGAAAAGTATCAAAAGCTGATAGAAGAAGTTAGGCAGGGCAAGAAACCAGAATTCTCAATAAGAGATGATGGTCTACTGCTACACCAGGGCAGAATATGTGTTCCTAATGATGTTGACTTGAGGCAGATCATTTTGAAGGAAGCACACGAGTCTCCTTTTGCCATGCACCCTGGTGGCAAAAAAATGTATAGAGGGCTAAAGGAGCATTACTGGTGGACGGTATGAAAAGAGATATGGCAGAGTTTGTTTCCAAATGCCTAACTTATCAGCAAGTAAAGGCAGAACATCAAGTACCCGCTGGGTTATTACATCCACTACCAGTACCAGAGTAGAAATGGGAGAGAATAACAATGGATTTTATGATGGGACTTCCGAGGACACAGAAGAGTCATGATGCAGTATGGGTCATTGTTGACAGACTAACCAAGTCTGCTCATTTTCTGCCAGTCCGGATGGACTACAGTTTAGAAAGATTGGCCAAGTTGTACATTGATGAGATTGTGAGACTGCATGGAGTGCCAGTATCCATTGTATCAGACAGAGATCCTAGGTTCACTTCTAGATTCTGGGGTAGTCTTCAGAGAGCCCTAGGGACTAGATTGAACTTCAGTACAGCATTCCACCCACAGACAGATGGCCAGTCTGAGAGGGTAATTCAGATCTTGGAGGACATGCTACGGGCTTGTGTGATTGAATTTGAGGGCAGTTGGGATACACACTTGCCTTTGATTGAGTTCGCTTATAACAACAACTACCAATCTGCCTCCATATGAAGCTTTGTATGGCAGAAAATGTAGAACCCCATTGTGTTGGGATGACGTGGGTGAAAGAAAGATGATTGGACCCAAAATTGTTCAACAAACTGAAGAGAAAATCAGGGTGATCAGAGATCGACTTAAGACTGCATCAGACCGTCAAAAGTCCTACATTGATCTGAAGAGAAGGGATATTGAGTATGCAATGGGTGCGAAAGTTTTCCTCAAAGTTTCTCCTTGGAAGAGAATTATGAGATTCGGCAGAAAGGGGAAACTGAGTCCTCGTTTCATTGGGCCATATGAGGTTCTGGAAAGAGTGGGCCCTTTCGCATATCGTTTGGCACTACCTCCAGAGTTAGAAAAGATAGATAACGTTTTCCATGTGTCTATGTTGAGGAGGTATCGATCAGACCCATCTCATGTACTACCAGTGGAAGAAATTGAAGTAAATCCAGACCTCACATATGAAGAAGAACCCATAGAGATTCTGGCTTATGAGGTGAAGCAGCTACGGAATAAGCAAATACCGTTGGTAAAAGTGCTGTGGAACATCATTCGGGCCAGGAGGCTACTTGGGAACGAGAGGAGGACATGAGGAGACAGCACCCATAACTGTTCAGAGATTGATACCAGGTAAAATTTTGAGACGAAATTTATTTAAGGGGGGGAGAATTGTAACACCCCTAATTGTATAGCCTGGTATATTTCACTGTTCCGATGATCGGTGTCGGTCCGGACAATTAAGAGGATTAGAACCATACTTAAGACAACTAAATAAGCCATAAACACAAATAATTAGTAATTGTCAATTAGTTAAGTATAAAAAAGAAAAATAGAACATAAGAAGTTAAACGAGCCGAGAGTCACAGCGATGGGTGACCTTCTCGGGAATGACTGCAAAGTCGATTTAAACTCAAATTTCGAATCGTAAAATGTGACGCCGCGGTCCTTAGGACCATTATAAACACAGTGGAAAAGAGAAAATCATGAAAAAGAACTATTAAGCTAGTCAAATAATTAGGTCAGGGAGCCTGAGGAAATATTGAATTATTTGCAAACCGGGTTGAACCGATGAGGGGCAATTTGGTCAATTAACCCCGAGAGCTGACTCCTGACCTAACTGTTAAATAAAATCGGAGAAAAGAAAATTCCGGAATCGAGAATTAAATTAAAGAACTAATAGAAAAATTAAAAAAAAAAAGAAGAGAAAATGAAAAAGTGAAGATAGGTGACATCATGCATGACATCATGCATGATGCCATAAATCCTATAATTAATAAATTAATTAAATTGATTTTTGTTTGGTCTTCCATAAGACAAAATACATAAAAAGAAAAGAAAAGAAAAAAAAAATATCATTTGGTCTTCCTCATCCAAAGTGCCGCCCTCACTCTCCCTCATTTCTCCATTGCTAATCCTCCATTAAAGCTTGCACTCAAGCTTACAATTCTTCATTAAACCTCAATAGCTTCCATAGAAACCTCGTTAGAGCTTGTTTTAGTCACTTCAGAAGAAGATTGAAAGAGGAAAGAAATACAAAAGATGGAGATTTGAAGGAATTGAAGTTTTAAGAAAGGTTAGTAAGCAAACTTGATAAATTTAGTTTGATTTCTACATTTTTAGCTTGATTAACTTGTGAATAAACTTAAAATGAAAAGAAAAATTTGTTGAGGGACCATGACTGAATTTCGGCCAGCATGTGTATGGGGGTTTTATTGCATGGTTTGATGGATTTGAATGAGTTTATGGACCTCCATTAGTTGAATGATTATAGTTAAAAGCAATGAATTGGTTAAATGCAATAATTAGTGTGAATTAGGGTTTTGGACATTAGGGTTTAGAGACAAAAATGTAAGAAATTTGTAAATGATGTCCTTGACCTAGTTTAAGGAGAGAAATGGTAAATTGTGACCTAATGAGGTGTGTTAGGAGTGTTTGAATCAAAACCAAATTCGGACAACACGACCAAGTTACCTTTGAGAGACCAAAAATGAAATTTTACAGGTACAATTGGTATGAGACCAATTGGGAATGAAAATAGACACTAAATGACACAATTTTCATTTAGGAACCATGCCCAAAAAGTGACCAAAACCTAGTGAACAAATTGACCAAACTTGGAAAATCACAGTCTGCCCTGTACAAACTGACCAAATGACTGTTCATTTGGCCATAACGTGAGCTAGGCAAGTCTAAATGACCTGAAAGTTTACCAGTGGTTAGATGAGATATAGACCTAAAACTTTCATGAAGAATACAAACCCAAATTATGCCATTAACCAAGTCATTTGGCCACCCCAAATTGGTGACCTAAAACTGCCAGAACCAAAATTGCCCAGAAAATCTGGGTTGAATCCAATCCAGCAGCCATGGTTCAAATGGCTATAACTTGAGCTACAAAACTCCAATTGGAGTGATTAAAAAAGGAGAATAAACTTAAGACAATAGGGAACATTTTCTATGAAGAAAGTTTTGCCAAATTCCAACAGAAAAGTGACCAATGGAACAGTACAACCTTAGACACCAAAACTGAAAATTTATCAAATTTGCCTAAAAGACTTAAAATTTGAATAAAAAACCAAAACCAACAAATTTAGTGACCAAAATGTGGTATGTGGGTGAAGTTGGAATTCCCATACCTATTAAGCCTTAGAAAGTCAACAATTTGACTTGAATAGTATAGTGAATAGTAACCCCGAAACACAAAATTTCAAGAACGTTGAGTTTAGCATGTTAGAGCTAGGTAAAAGTGAAGTTAAATTTATTTTTGGATTTATGCTAAGTTATGGTACTGAAACACTGTAAAATTGTGTGTTTCAGTTGTAAAGAATACCGGGAAAGAACCCGAGGAACCGAGTCAAGGCCAAGAGGCGACTCGCTTGAGGTTTGTGCACAACATCACTATGCTTTAAAATTCATTAATAAAGTGAATGAAATATGTATTTTACTTTTGCTTTGAATTGTTGAAAGTTTATTTGTGACATTATTTATGATATTTTGATTTAAATTGTGAAAGTTATTGTTTATATTTGAAATAGCAATGTTTAGCAAATTGTTAAGATAAGTTTTGAAATCACAATGTCATAACCATATATTTGAACACCTCACTAGCATGACTAGTGGGGGTAATTAGTTTCGAATTTTGATTTCTTCTCTGGAGAAGTGTTGAGGTGTGCTAGTAGAAGAGGATTTGAATGGATATCCATATATTTGAGCTAGTTAGCCTTGTGATGTGATTCTCCTTAGCCTCTAGCTATTGAGATTATATTTGTTTCGAATGGCATGATATAACTATGGGTTTTATGAAATGTGTTTTGATCCTTCGAAATGAAATTGTTTAGAATAAAATCACATAATTCATGTTTTGTGTTTAACTCTCATATTCAGTTTAATTTTTGAATAAATGTGATTTAAATTCTGCATAAAGATTCTTTTAGTATGTTGTGCACCACTGAGTCCTAGTACTCAGCGATAGCTATTATTGCTGTCGCAGATATAGAGACTAGAGGAGCAGCAAACTGAGCTACTGAGGATTGAGGATCTATCAGCTTGAAGTTATCGGGTATAATTTATACCCTGACTGTAAATATTTATTTTGATGTTTGTATTGCACATAAATGTATGGACATGTAAATTGGTCTTGAGCAGCTTGTACAAAGCTTGTATAAAGTTTGTAATAAATTTTAGTTGAATTTCTCTTAATGTAAATTTTGTAATGATGTATATAAATTGTTTTGTCCTTAATGAAATATAAATAGAACTATTTTATTTAAATTGAATGAAATGGATTGCTAGTATTTTGATGATCATTGGATAGTGGATCTAAAATTTGAAAGTTGATAAA
The DNA here is from genome assembly GCF_030052815.1 of Hevea brasiliensis. NCBI lineage: Eukaryota > Viridiplantae > Streptophyta > Magnoliopsida > Malpighiales > Euphorbiaceae > Hevea > Hevea brasiliensis. The sequence continues at coordinate 85,493,033 of NC_079495.1, forward strand.
TGTGTTGAGAAATTGGTTGAGATTGAGTATGAATTTGAAGCAGTGGTTGAAAAATTATTGGAAGTGTTTTTTTTTTCAGGTATTTGAAGAACTTTTTTCTCAAAATACAGATGGAACTCTGGCAAAATTTTTATAAAATTTGCGAAAAAAATAAAATGGACCAAAAACATTAACTAGTTTTAATTTTAATTAAATGTTTTAAATACCTATTAGAAAATGCTCACCACTTATAAAAAGTAAGAAAATTGTTTTAAAATCCCTTGTAGGGTACTTAATGAGTTATCGGTAGGTGAAGTTCGGTAGTTCATTAGGTATTCTACGGGATCATGTTATGCCTTACAGGGGGGTAAGGTGTGACAGGGTGACCGTACGGGGAAGTATCGGTAAAGACAGTTATTATCGACCCCAGACTTGGGGGAAAATTCATGAAATAATTTTTGAGAGTCCAAAGAAGAGTCATTGAGGTTTATATGGCATTATAATGCCAAGAAAAGGTTTAGAAAAATTTTTCAATCAGTACAGACAATTTTAGTCTGTTAAGCCAAACGAAGGGCATTTTGGTCATTTCGTCTTCAGAGATAATTTTTGGCCGACTTGTCCAGTTAGTAAATAATTATTATGATCTCAAATATGAATAAATATTGCTAAAAATTAAATTGAAAATGAGTAGAGAAAAGAAGAAAAGAAAATGAAAGAAAATACCTAATTATGACATCATATGATGTCATTAAAAACCTATCCACCAATCACAATTAAGCACCACTTAAATTAAACAATAAAAGAGGATAAATGATACAAAAAAATCAAAAAGCAATCTGTTTCTTCTTCACCCAAACCAGACGTCTCACTCTCCCTAACCCATTCCTCCATGGAAGCTTAAGGCAAGCTTGAGACAACACACCAAATCACCTCCAAACCCTAACTTCTCTTTATGAAAAATTGTCTCTACCACTAGAGCAAGCATTGGACAGCAATTTGAAGAGCAAAAAGAAAAGTTTTGGCAAGCTTGGGAGTAGCTCCAACAAGGTTAGTGCCTATACATACTTCCCTCTTTTTTTAATCCTTGTTAGGAAGACTAATTAAATGAGAGTTTGTTGAAAAATTGAACAAAACAATTATATAGAAGTATGTATGAAAATCAACAACCATGGGAGAAGGATGAGATTTGTTGATTTGTATGCATTGAATTGTTTAGAAGTGGTTTGTGATGAGAAAACATGTGTTAGATGTTGGATTATGTGTGTTGGATGTGTTAGATGGCATGATAGCATGAAATGGACACTTGGAAATTAGGGTTTGTGAAAAAAATTAGGGTTTGCTCATGAAATGGTATATTAACCTTATAATGGTCAATTAGTTACCATTTGAATGTGTGTGAGGAGGAATTGAAGTGGGTAAGGATGTTGGAGTTGAGCTTAGGCATGCTGCCCTTGGTGACCTGCAGGACTGGGTCTGAGTCCAGTAGGTTTGGGCAGCCATAAATGGAGTTGTATAGGTTAAATTGGTGCAAGACTAATTGGACATGAAACTAGACACATAATGGCACAACTTTGGTGAAGAAATCCTACCCAGACAACCAAACCAAGTTGACCTAAAAATTACCCTAATCTGGGTGACCAACATGCTGTCCCTAGAAAATGACCAAATGAACAGTATTTGTTCAAATGGTCATAACTCAGTGTAGAAAAGTTCAATTGATCTGAAATTTTACCAACAGAAAGCTGAGACATAGCCCTACAACTTTTATGAAGAACACAAATCCAGTCAAATTGCCAACCAAACTTAGGTCACCAAATCTAGTAGAACCAAATTGCCCAAAAATTCTGGGTACAGGTCAATCCGGCCAGTTATGGTAAAATGACCATAACTTGAGCTACAAAATTCCAAATGGAGTGATTCAAAAAAAGAAATGTAACTAGACACAATAAGGAACAACTTTCATGAAGATAATTTTATCAAATTCCTACTGTAAAAATGACCAATGGAACAGTAATCCTAGGGTATGAAATCTGAAAATTTTGAATAACATAAGATAAGCTTTGAAATGGTATTGGAAATCAATACCAACAAAAATAAAATTCAAAATGTGGTATCTTGGAGAACTTAGGTTCAATAAATTTATTATGTATTAAAAATTCAACAATTTGAGTGAATAGTAATGTGAATAGTAGTACAAAGACACAAAGTGTAAGAACTAAATTGGTAGAGGAAATTAAGGTATGAAATTTGGAATCCATGAAATGTTCATGGATTACTTGGAATAGAAATAGTAATTTACCTAAATGACTTAAGGAACATTTAAGTTATGTGAATATATAATTAAGATTTGTATTCCCATTACTTGTAGGTCTAATAAAACATGAGTGATACCACTTGAATATGAAATGAAATTAACCTAGATGGATTGTTGAGACTTATACTCCCAACACCAATGGAGTTCATAATATATTAGCAATACAACTTGAAGTATGAAATGTACTTTACATGAATAGATTGTTGAATGAATAAATGTGATAAAAGTGTCATTTGGGATTTAGGTTCCCATCAAGAGAGAAAGGAAAGATGTTTTGAATGTGAATTGTAATTAGTATGAATATTACGATGAATGCATAAATTACCTAGAAATGTGAATTTGGAAATTATGTTTCCATTATAAACAAAATTAGAATGCTATAAAAATATAAACGAAAAATATAATGAAATGATGAAACATATAAACTCTTAATGGTACTATGTGCCCATGTATTGCCTAGACACGTGTGTCAGATTGGATAGATTGATATGCCAATAGGGTATTGTTTTAGCAGTACTGCGAAAGGCTTTATGCCTATATTCATGGATTTATGCCCATATTCATGGCTTTATGCCAACATTCATGGCTTTTATACCCGATTATGTGTTATCATGGCCTTTTAGCCATACTGACTGCATACGTGGTTGACGTTCTGCGTCCCATGGTATGACGCCCCGAGGCACCGCGGTGTCCAGTGCCAACGACCCGTTATCCAGTTTAGTCAGCCTGTCATAGGTTACCTGGGCAGAGAAAAAAAATATATTGAAATAAGTTAAAAATATTAGAAACTAAATAAATCAGTGAGAAAAATCCGAAAGGTATTAAACTAGTATTAAGAATTTAATTATTACGAAATGATCCACAACACATAGAAAATATTAAGAGAGTAAATGAAAGACTAGCAAAATAAGTATGACGTAAGTAATTATTAGAAATGCATCCTCCATAATAAAATAAACATAAACTAATTATTTAGATTTATTTATACATTATATAAATGATTATTGTAAACTTGTGACAAAAGAGATTCTAGAGAGCAACATAAATGACTAAAAATGTACTGTATGGCAAATTTCATATGAACCCAGTAAAATTCTTAAATATAGAAAATATGCTCCAATTATTTTTATTTGTATACATTATTTCTTGTCATATTATTGCACCACTAAGCAGCAATGCTTAGCGTGATGGATTTGTTTCCTCGCGCAGGTACTGAAGTTAAAGCCCAGTGAATACTAAATAGAGATTTTGGAGTCTGATCTGCAGAGTGTTCAAGGCTGTCACCTCCTTAGCAATGCATGTAGATAGGGTCCATATAGATCATATTATGTATTTTGTACATTATAATTAGTTATTATTTGGAATGTAAACTATGAATTGTATGTTGAAATATAGATTATGGAACTGTAATTAATTTGTAGATCATGTAAATTATGAAATTATATAATTATTTTGTAAATTATGTAAATTAAGGAAATTTGAAAATTTTGCTTATGTAATTTGAGAATGTTTACACATGAATTGAGTATGAATGGATTTGTAAAAATGAGTATGTGAATTACAAGAATTGAATGTGAGATGAATATGATGAGCATGAATTATATTTTTATTGTAAAATATTATTGAAAATTTCAAGCAGGTGAATAATGAAATACGTCAACTGATAATAAAATGGGGCAAACTCTGCTGGTTTCTCCTTAGAAAAATAATTGATATTAAATTGTAACAAGAAAAAAAATGTATTAAAACAATAAAGTAAGATAAGATAGGGTGCTCTGGCACCGAATGTAGCACGCCTTGCTCGGCTACACTGTAGTCGGGTGAGGGATGTTATAGTTCATCATGTTCCTTCCAGTTCCTAGAATACACCAGAATATCATCTATAAAGACCACAACAAATCGATCCAAGTAGGGATGAAAGATGCGGTTCATTAGGTCTATAAAAGCCACTAGTGCATTTGCCAACCCAAATGGCATCACTAGAAACTCATAGTGCCTATACCGGGTCCTGAAAGCAGTCTTAGGAATATCTTTCTCCTTCACTCTCAACTGGTTATAGCCTGATATGAGATCTATCTTGGAGAATACTCCAGCTTCCCTCAACTGATCAAACAGGTCATCTACCCTAGGTAAAGGGTATTTGTTTTTCACAGTCACCTTATTCAGCTATCGGTAGTTTATACATAGCCGAAGTGTACCGTCCTTCTTCTTCACAAATAGCACTAGTGCTCCCCAGGGCGACACACTAGGGTGTATGAAACCCTTATCTAGTAGCTCCTGTAACTGAACTTTCAACTCTCTCAGTTTAGTAGGTGCCATCCTATATGGAGCAATGGACATCGGTGCAGTACCCGGTATAACCTCTATGGCAAACTCCACTTTTCTGTCAGGTGGTAAACTTGGCAACTCTTCCGGAAACACATCCAAAAATTCACATACTATGGGGATCTCTTGTATGCTTGGGCTAGTTTTCTTGGTGCCAACTACATGTGCTAAGAAAGCCTCACAGCCCTTTCTTATCATTCTTCTGGCTACTATGGCTAATATGATAGTAGAAAGATAACCCGTTCCTTCACCTACAACTGTAATCTCATCCCCTTCTGCTGTTTGTAGTGACATCCTCTTTAGCTGATAATCTACCATCGCTTGATGATGTGATAACCAATCCATACCCAATATCACATCGAACTCATGGAATGGTAGCTCAATCAAGTCAGCTAGAAACTCATAACCCTGTATCCTCAGAGGACAACCCTTGTAGACCTTTTTCACCATGACACTATGGCCTAAAGGGTTTGTAACTTGTATGTCCTCCTCTAACTCCTCTATCTGTACCCCTCTATCAACTGGCGGTGTGATACACACATATGAATGTGTGGAACCTGGATCAATCAATGCACATACTAGCAGATCATAAAGAGAAAATGTACCTCTAATGACATCAGCTAGCACTGGCTCATCTCGAGCTCTCATAGCATAAGCACGAGGTGCTACCCTAGTCTCCTGCCTCTACACTATCTCTGTAGTAGGCCTCTATGATGTACCAGCTGTATCAAGCCTCACAGGTCTTTTACCCCTCTGTGCTGCTGGGGCAGACCTCTACATCTGGGGTGGAGCAGTGGGAACGCTTGTATTCCTATGTGGACAATCCTTCAGGAAGTGATCTGTAGACGCACATCTGAAACATCCACCAGTCAACAATCTGCACTCTCCTCTGTAGGGCCTACCATAATGTGTGCAAGCTGGTGGTGGGGCTGATCCCCGTGTAGCTGAACCCGGAGAACTACCCACTGGTGTACCAAACTATCCTCCTCCTCTCCTTAGGGCAAATTGGGATCTCTGCTTCTTACCTCGACCCTGAGTCTGACCCTGAGACTCCTTGGGTCTCTTACTACCCGTGTCTGTTGAATTGGACTGACCAGATCCATAACCCCTCTTGTGCTGCCTGTCCTTTCTGGACTGCTCTTCATTTCTAACTCTCTCCACATCAAGGGCTGATACTACCAACAAAGAGAAATCGGTGAAGTGGTGAGATGTCATTATTAGCCTGATGTTGTCATTTAGTCCGTCCTCAAACCTTTTTAACTTATTAGTTTCTATGGGCATCAACTCCAAGGCATATCCGCTAAGTCTCATGAATTCCCGCTCATATTCAGAGACTGTAAGCTGCCTCTGTCTCAGTGCCAGGAATTCTCTCCTTCTGGCCTCCAAGTACACATGACTGATGTATTTCTTTCTGAATTTAGCCAGAAAGAACTCCGAAGTGATCTGTGCAAGCTGTACCACTCTCGATACTATCACCCACCATCTATAAGCATCCTCCTATAGCAATGAAAGAGCACACTCCAACTGCTGCTCTGGGGTGTAATGCAACTGCTACAATACCCTCTCCGTCCTCTCCATCCAATACTCTGCTACGGCTGGATCATCCTCCTTCTTACCCCTGAAGTCAACTGCCCCATACTTCCTCAGTTTCTCTAGTGGGGATTTGTGTACAGGTTATGGCTGTGGGGGCGGTGGTAGCTGTATAGGTGGTGAGGTCTGTGCCTGTGGCTGTGGAGGTGGAGGTGGCTGTGGCTATGGGATGGCTCTGGTGACCTGACAAAGCAGCTGAGTCATCTATTCCAGGAAGGCCTGCTATGCTTACGCTGCAGTACCATGGGATGACTCAGCTCTACTGCTTCGCTCCCTACTAGGAGCAGGTGCGAGTACATAACTCTCTACCTCCTCCTCTATCGGTCCTGGAGGTCCGTGCTCTAAAGGATCAGACGCCATCGATCCGATAAAACAAACAAAGAACAGATCTGTATTAGTGTCACCTCGACTCTATTTAAAGGCCCATGCATATAATGCACTCTATCTATTTCTATGTATTTAGGTCTAGGACCGCCTAAACCTCTGCTCTGATACCACTAAATATGACGACCCTTACCTGTCTACTGTATAGCCGAGCAAAAAGTGCCACATTCAGTGCCAGAGCACCCTATCTTGTCTTATCATGTCCATTGTAACTTTTTAGTATCATTTAAAAATAGGTAGTTCATGTGTAGAAATTTTTTTTTTTTATAACTTATTTCTGTGGAGACCCAGACAGAGCCTCCTCTGTTTTATTAGCATCTGGCGGGTTCCACTAAGCACCTGTTAACATGTCCATATTCATTTTACACATTTTCATATCATATTCTTTTTTATCATATCATTCATAAGTAATTCTGAGATCTCAAAATGAAGTATCATCTATTGCATTTATATAGAAATTTATAGATAATAAATTACAAGTTTTCATTACAATCTCAAAGTTTAATTACAAGTCCAAAATGAAATACACCATAACTAGTAATTACATCATGATTAGACATAATGAACCAAAATACTAGTCTATACATGGGCCCTACCAAAATACAAAAGACTAGTGAGGTGACTCTGGACGGTTGCAGATCTAGTCAGAGCTCTGTCAAGGCACTACTCGTGCTACTGCTGCGGCTGCTCGGACTGGTCTCCAATACTTACGCGATGGAAAACCAACGCGCTAAGCATAACGCTTAGTGGTGCATAATTTATAATAACAATAAATAAACAATTTAAATAATAATTCTATATATGACAATTTTCATAATTTCTAGGTATTTTACATTTTCATTTCACTTTGGAAACAATTTAAGTTATCGGGATCTTTTCTATTCACTTATTGTATATTCAGTCTTAATTAATTATTATCAGTGCCCAAGAAACCTATAACAGACTACAAAAACTATATACATGGGAGTATATGGCTTAGACAGCCATATGTCTACCCTGTATACATCTGTTAGGCATAAAGCCAACTGTCAGGCACAAAGCCAACTGTCAGGCACGAGGCTAGCTATCAGGCTTGTAAAGCCAGAATAAAGTTTGGTACAATGGCCAATAAGTAGGCATATAGCCTATAGAACAATCATACCAGACATATATTGTCAGTTCATGATTTTCTCAGTAGGCAGTACTGCTATCTGTAGTCTCTAATTGGTATACCAATTGATCCAAACTAAATAAATAAGTCTAGGTATACTATGGGCAATTACACATTATTACATATTTATTTGAATGTTCATATCACTTTATAGTGGGAAAATAGGTCCCACATACCGCTTTCATGTGGTTTAGTGTTTAATAGCTTGTTAGGGTTAAATTCCCTACCATAAGTTAATTTATCTCATGGACCTTTCTTTAGTTTCAGTTTTTGTTTCTCACGTTTACCTATCCACTTGATCAATTTGCAGCCACTGTTTGGCCAAACTTCCTTCATGGAAGTTGTTCCCCTATGTCTTATCTTTATTTTCCTTTTTGAATCAAGTCAATTTGATTTTTAGAACTCAAGTTATGGTCAGATAACCTTAACTGGCTCATTTCCATATTCTGGTTCCTTAACTAGGCAGCTTTTGGACTTAAACTTTACCTAATTAATGGAACATGCTGTAGTCACTTTTAGGCATGGTGATCTTCATAGAAACTATTGCCCTATATCTTGTGGTCACTTATAATTTTTAATTACAAATTTTCAAGTTTTTTGGAGTTATTTATGGCCAATTAACTGACCCGGGCTCATGTACCCTGTGCCAATAGGTGTTCGGTTCAGGTCAGTGACTATAGGTCACTTTTTGAGGTTCTTACAGGCATAATTTGAGGAAGATCTCTAAACTAAAGTTGTATTCCTGTCTCTCAGGTTTTTGGAAAGGTATGGATCATCTTAATTGGATTTTTCTAATGGGAGTTATGACTAAAAGACTGTTCTGGGGTCAAGTGAAGTTTGGTCAGATTGCAGGTTTTGCTGCAGTGAATTATTCTAACTGTTTGACCTAGTTCTCTTGATTACTGAGTTTTGGCCAAAACACCAATTTTGTAGGTCTATGTCTTGTAGACAGTTTCCACTAGTTTCATTACATTTGAGTTCTTGTAGACCAAGTTATGGCCATTTTGCCAAAACTAGTCGGGTGAGTTTATGTTCAGCAGTTTCTGGACAACCAAATTCTTGGCAGTTTTGTGACCCAACTTGGGCCAGCAATTTGGTTTGGTTTTTGGCATTTCTGAGTTCAGTGGTCTTCATGAAAATTGTAGCCCTATATCTAAGCTTTCCAATGGTATCAATTTCAAGTCATTTGGACTAGTATAGAGGGAGTTATGAGCAAATGAACATGTACTGTACATTTGGTCATTTTCTGGGTTTTGTGCAAGGTCATTCGGATTTGGGCAGTGTTTAGGTCAAGTTTTTGAAAAAATTTGGGCATGCCGTCTACATGAAAAATGGGCTATTTTGAGTCTAATTTCACCTCCAATTGGCCTCATACCAATTGGAGTCACACATTTTCAGTTATGGTTCCACAAACACACTGGACTAATTGAGTCCCAACCTGCAGAAAAATGACACTCCCAAAATTCAATCTCCTCCATCTTCCTTACTTCAATTTGCATACATGACACTTCAATTTGGCAACAAATAGTCTCAACCAAATCAATCTCAACAATTACACAATAATCCTCAAATCATGTACACACACCCTAGTTTCAAAGTTTCAATTACATATATGCCTATGCAAATCAATTCCAGCATATAATACCTTGTTAATTCACTTCCCTAACTAAATTAAAACTATCAAAATCATCAATTTCATGCTTCATCTAGGGCTGCCGAAATTCAAGGGATTCTTTCCTCAAGATTTTCTTTTTAATTTCATGAAATTTATACTTGGCTAAACATGCTTTTCATGTTTAATGAAGAGAAAGAGATGGATTAGTGCTCTAACCTTACTTGAGCTTCCCAAACTTCAACTTTCTTGCTTCTTACTACTATCAATAGCTTCCTTATGGAGTAGGCTAAATTTTTAATGAAGTCAGCTATGGGTTTTAATGGGTAAATGAAGAGGAAATCAAGCTTTAAAGCTTGACAACAATGGAGGAAAAAGGAAGCAACCAGCCGACCATGGGAGAGAAAGAGAGAGAGAGAGAAGAAGTGGAGAAGAAAGGTTGGTGGGGGTTTGTCTCTAGTGCCTATTTATATATTCTATTTTTGTACTTTAAATTTTTAAGTTTTCCTAAGCCATTTTCTTTTCTTTTCTTTTCTTTTCTTCTTCTTTTCTTTTCTAATTCAATTCATAAAGTTTTAATTCATATTAATTATTTTAATTCTCTCAAATTTTAAATTTTTGACACTTAGGTCAAAATTCACCTCTGGGGGTGAAATGACCAAAATGCCCTTCATGGTGCTAATCGGGTTATTTTTATATTTTTGGTACCAATTAATAAATTCTCTAAATTTTATTTTATTTTCTCAAAATTTTTTCTATATTTTCTTAACATTTATTCTATCAATTTATGCCTCCTCACTATGGTTTAAGTATAGTTCCAGACATTCTGACTGTCCGAACAGATATTAGTTGTCGGAACAGTAAAATGTACGGATTACCTATGGTGAGGGCGTTACATGTACCTTGACCCGTGTAAACCCTATGTGCCCCATGTAATCTTCTACATCCCATCAGAAAGAAGCCAAGTATAGTCTAGAGACTTACATGCCCCTGGGCCATGTAGTGCCACATGGTTCGTATACTATGCAACAGCTAGCTTCATAATGATTTTGCATTCCAAACAGACTTCTAATGCCTTTGGGACTCTAAAATATAACCCTAGGACTCCCAATATAAATACCAAAAGACAGAAAGCATAAAAAGGAGGGGGGAGACACCTTGACAAAAGACATCCAATTTAATGTAGCAACCCTAGTTTTCCAAGCTGAGGAGAATTGCATCAACACCAAGAAGAGACCTCTCAGCCAAAGTTTCATAAGTCCAAAGCTGTAAAATCTTTCTCAGGGTTCTTTTGTTTTAATTCTTCATATTGGTTTTATGTTCTTTTACTTTAATTACATTATGTTTGTTAAACTCACCATGAGTGAGTAGTTTTTTTAATTCTGGAATTAGGAGAGTAGTACTTTTAATATCTGTTATGGATATGCACTAAGTTTATTTAATGGAATTAAGTTTTGTGCTTTGATTCAATATTCTGTGGTCTTAATGCATGCTATGTATTGGTACCCACCTAGCTTTGATCTAAGATACTAGTTGAAGAACTGAAAGGTGAAGATTATTATTGAAAAATCAAGATTTTGAACCTAGGAAATTTGACCTAAAGGTAGGCTGATATCCTTTATGGAATTTCATAATTAATCAAAGATCTTAAAGGATTTTAATGAAGATTGATCTCCTTGAAAGTAGGATTCAGATTAATTAAAATATACATTAGATACCTTGAGAAAGGATCTAGGATACCTTAGGATTAATTTCCATCAAGGTGAAAATACTCAATCCATTGAATGAGCATGGTTAAAACCATAATAGGGTTAAAGTGTGAAATTTTAATTCTGAAATTGCTTCCCTTACAGATCCTTTTAAACTAAGTTTCAGTTTTATTCTCTTTTGTTTCTCAATATTCTCAATAGTATTTGATTTAATCTTTCCATAACTTTAGTAGTCTAAACAGTTAAAATTGCTATCTAGCTTGGTACTTACACCTATAAATTCCTCGTGGGAATGATACTCTACTCACTATTGTATTACTTATTCACGATCCATGTACTTGCAGGGTTGTAAAACCAACAAATAAGTTTTTAGCACCTTTGCTTGGGAATTTAGTAATATTAAGTGATAAGCAATTAGCTGCTTTAGACATTTATTTTTGTTATTATAAATTAATTAATTTGATTCTAAGTTTTGTTTCTTTTTCAGGTTCTAAGTTTAGTTTATGACTAAAACCAAGCCTGAAGAAGAATTGCTAAAATTGGATCCTGAAATAAAAAAAGACTCTAAGGGCCATCAGGAGAGAAAAGAGAAACCAAGAACCAGAACCAGAACCAGAACCAGAACCTGAAATTCTTGAAGCTCTATTCATGGCCAATAACAATAATAGGCCAAGATCCCTAAGGGACTATGGAGCTTCGACTATCCAAGAATTACAATCCAGTGTTACCAGGCCTACAGTAGAGGCCAATAATATTGAACTCAAACCAGCATGGCTCTAGATGATTCAGCAAACTCAATTTGGAAGCTCACTTATAGAAGATCCGTTCTATCACTTACAGTGCTTTCTTACTTTGTGAGACACTTTTAAGATGAATGGGGTCTCTGATCAAGCTATTAGACTTAAGGCATTCCCATTCTGCCTCCAAGATAAGGTAAGAAAGTGGCTACTCTCTCAACCAGCTGGAACATTTCCCACCTGGGAGGATCTCTCACAAGCCTTCTTAGCAAGGTACTTCTCGCCTGCAAAGATTGCAAAACTGAGGTTAAAATTAAATACTTTCAGACAAAAGGAAGGAGAATCACTCTATGACACATGTAAAAGATACAAAGACCTACAAAGGGAATGTCCACAAAACATGGTATAGAAGACTAGCTCCTTGTTCAAATTTCTATAGTGGACTGCTACCATCCATAAGGAGTACAATTGATTCAGACAATTGTAATGGAGGAAACTTCAAACAAAGGTAGATCAATAATCCATACTCAAATACCCACAACCCTGGTTGGAGGAACCACCCTAATTTCTCATGGTCCAATTCACAGAATTAGCAAAATCAACCAATAAACAAACACCAGGGATATAGGCCACCACCACTTGGTTTTCGGAACAGAGGATAGAATTTAGTGTAACCACCACCACCACCTCAACCTCAACTGCCAAAATCCAACCACCACCACCACCACCACTTGATTCTGGAATCCATGATGGAGAGCTTCTTGATAGCACAACAACAGTAGAATGAGATGATTAAACAATTAGCTTTCAAAGTGGACTAGTTGGCTACTCATAATAAGATGCTTGAAAAATCAGATTGCCCAACAAGCTGGTTCCTCAAATAAATAGATCAGTAAAATGCCAAGTCAACTGGGGATGAACCCAAAGGAATATTATAAGGCAGTTGCATTAAAGAGTGGTAGAATATTACAAGAGCAAAAACCAAAAGAAAAGTAATAGCAAAAGCAAAAAGGAGAAACTTCTGAAAGTTCTAATAGCCAAACACAAGAGGAAGAGAAGCAAACTAAAGAAGACAAGGAAGATGAGAAAAGAAAGAAAAAGAAATTACCTGAACCATACCAGGCTCCCTCTACCTTTTCCTCAAAGGTTCCAGAAAGCTAAGTTGGACAAGTAGTTTGGAAAATTTTTAAAAGTTTTGTAGAAACTTTACATAAATATTCCTTTCACAGAACCACTATCTCAAATGCCATCTTATGCAAAAATTTTTAAAGGAAATTCTTTCCAAGAAGAGAAGGTTGGAAGATTATGAGATAGTTGCTTTGATAGAGCAATGCAGTGCCATCCTATAAAACAAGCTACCTTTAAAACTAAAAGATCTTGGAAGCTTCTCCATACCTTATCTCATCGGCAACATGAACATAGATAAGGCCCTCTATATTCCTGGTGCTAGAGTGAGCCTAATGCCCCTATCCATATGCCAAAAGCTTAATATTAGAGAACTCAGACCAACTACTATCTCATTATAATTGGCGGACAGATCTGTTAAATAGCCAGTTGGCATCTTAGAGAACATCCCCATTAAGGGAGGAAAATTCTTCATTCCTGTAGATTTTGTGGTCCTGGAGATGAAAGAAGATGTTCAGATTCCCATAATATTGGGAAGGCCTTTCTTAGCAACTGCCAGAGCTATTATAGATGTAAAAAATGGGCAGTTAACGCTTAAAGTAAGAGAGGAAGAAGTGGAATTCAACCTGTTTAGAGCAATAAAGCACAAATCTAAATCTAATAAATGTTTGAAGGTTGATATTATAGACAAACTATTAGAGGAGGAATTCCAAAAGAGATACACTGAAGATCCTCTTGAAGTATGCATAGTGTAAAGCCACACAGTGAAGGATAAAAATAAAGAAATTGCAGCCTATGCACAATCCTTGGAAGCTAGCCCACCTCTACCCTTGGCTCAAGCACTACTAGTAGAAGAGCTAAAGGAAGAATAACCCAAAAGTAGGTCACCAGAAGAGATAAAACAAGTAGAACCGAAACCTCTTCCGTCTACTCTAAGGTACGCATTCTTGGATTCCAACTTAAAATATCCTATTATTATAAATGCTAGCTTGAATAATGTAGAGGAAGAAAAACTCTTAAGGAAGCTTAGGACCCATAGTAAGACTATAGGGTACACCATAGAAGACCTAAAAGGGATTAGCCCTTCCATTTGTATGCACAGAATACCTATAAAAGAAAATGGTAAGCCTCCTATTGAACACCAAAGGAGACTAAACCCTAACATGAAGGAAGTAGTTAAAAAGGAAATTTTGAAACTATTAGATGTAGGTATTATATATCCAATCTCTTATAGTAACTGGGTCAGTCCAGTATATGTAGTGCCTAAAAAGGGTGGGACAACTATTGTAAAAAATGAAAACAATAAGTTGATCCCCATAAGGATAGTCACTGGTTGGCATATATGCATTGACTATAGAAAATTAAATAATGCCACCAGAAAAGACCACTTTCCGCTTCAATTTATAGATCAAATGCTTAAAAGGCTAGCAAAACATTCTCATTTTTGCTACCTAGATGGGTATTCAGGGTTTTTCCAAATCTCGATTCACTTAGAAGACTAAGAAAAGACCACATTTACATGCCCCTATGGCACTTTTCAAAAATGCATGATGGATGCAATATAGGCCTACCGCACTGCCTTCAAGACTCTCATTGGAATAACCCCCTTTCGCTTTGTACATGGGAAATCATGTCACCTACCCATTGAGCTTGAAAATAAGGCCTATTAGGCAATCTAAACCTTGAATTTTGATCTGAAAGCTGCTGAAGAAAAGTGGCTTCTATAGCTCAATGAATTGGAGGAGATTCGGCAAGATGCCTATGAGAATGCTAAGATCTTCAAGGACATGACCAAAAGCTAACATGATAAGCATGTAACCAAAAGAGAAATTAGGGAAGGAGATCTTATCTTACTCTTTAACTTAGGACTAAAGCTATTCCCTGGAAAGCTAAGGTCAAAGTGGTCTGGACCCTTCAAGGTTACACAAGTCTTCCCACATGAGGCAGTAGAAGTATGGAGTGAGACCTTAGGAACCTTCGAGGTCAATGGGCAAAGGCTAAAGCCATACTTCTTAGGGAAACCAATCGAGAAAGGATCTACACAATCTTTTAGTAACCCTCCAGCACAGCCATGAACAAAGAAGAAAAGTCAAGCTAAAGGCTATAAACAAGCGCTCTTTGGCAGGCAACTCAAGACTTTTAATTTTCTTCGCAGTTAATTTTATTTTTCATTTTTATCATTATTTCTAGCTATTGTAGGAACCCTAAATCCTCAAATTGAACATACTGATAGAAGCAACGAGCAAGAAGCAAGGAGAGAATGGAATCACCAAGTCAAAAACACGCAAAAAAGGAAATCACAAAACTGGGAAAGTATTTTTGTTGCTAACTTCCATGTGTATCTCATTTATATACTTAGAAACGTGTTAGCATTAAACCTTGAAAAGATAGGAAAAGAAAGCACTTAAAAGTACACAAGAATTTCTGAACTAAAAAGTTACATAGGTCCCTGTGCAGTGTTACATGCCCCGTATAACCTACTAGACCCAGAAACTCACACACACAGACACTCCAGAAAGTTACATGGGGTACCTCGTGTGAAGCCACACGACCCATGTAACTAGAAAAGGAGAAAGAAGAATGAGACAAAATAAGGCAAAACTTACGCGGGCCAACCCCATGTACCTTTACACAGCTCCATGTGAGTAGAATAAGCTAAATTAAGAAGGGAAGCATGCAGCAGAAAGTTACATGGGTCTACCCCGTGTAGTGGTATATGACCCGTATAACTTGCCAGAATGCAAAAAAAAAAAAGAGAAAGAAGATTACACGGGTTCGCCCTACGTGGTGATACACGGGCCTGTGTAAATATTTGCAAACTTGATACTGAAGAGGCATGAAATGGCATTCCAAATAGCACCCCAACTTTTTAAATAGCCCCTAAACTATTACAACATGTATTCAAACTCTTCCTCTCTATGATTCCGTTCCAAAAACTCTCTCCCAATCTTTATTTTCTCAAACCTTAGCCATTCCTTCTTCCTTCTTCCATGGCCCCTGCAATGAGACCTGCAAGGAGAATTGATTCTTCTTTTAGGGGGTAGATGATTCACAATCTCCATCCTAAAGACTAAGAACTCACCAAGCAAGGCAGCAAGAGCCTCAGCCTTAGCCTCAGCCTTAGCCCCAGCCCCAACCACCACTGTAACCTGAATTCTCTCTGGCCTGGCCATTTAAAAAGGCAGAACATAGAGACATTTATGCTAGGCTTAGTAACAAAAAGATCGTGTCTTCAAAATACATGGACATCCCATTACTGGAGTAACTAGGTTTGAAAGATGAGATCAATGGGCTCCTCGACAGTATTAGGTGGACTCAATTTGCCCAATTGCAGTTTTCAGCATATAGGGACACCACACTAGAGTTCTTGAGTAGTTTTAAGGCCACTCTTTGGGCCACTAATAGGGGAGATAGGGGCAAGATTGAGTTTTAGCTCTTAGGTGTCAATAGCGCCATGAACATGGATGAATTTAATGCCATTTTTGGCTTTGATAGCACGGGACGCTAGAAGATCCCTCAGAACTAGCTTATTTTTTATAGTGTGGAGTTTTGATGGTCCATTAAGCTAAACACTGAGATTCATAACTCCAGTAAATCCAAATCTACTGGACTAATGAGCCCTGCACTGTGCTATATGCATTAGTTCACTGCACACACAGAAATGGGTTGAGGTGACAGCCTGGGCATGGTAAATGCCAATGAACTATTCTTCCTATGGTACATGGTGACAGGACAATGATGTAGCACTGGCTATTTCCTATACAAACATTTGAGGAGGATGTCTCATCAAGCCACAGGGCATACTGTGTTGGGAGGCCTTATTACTACTATTGCTTTGCATTATGGGTTCATGCCAGTGCATGTTAGGCTGCGCCCCATCTCCAGCACATCCAAGATCGATCAGACTATCTGCATATCCATGGGAATATGCAGAAGAGTTGGAGATGAGTGCCTTCTAATAGATGTAGAGGGGAATGACATCGGAAGGGCACTAGTAGGGGTAGCAGCAAGAGGAATAAGACCCTCTCCTCCAAGGATCACTAGCTCGAGTCCCTCCATACACTCTACCAACAACAGACCCTATGCTTGCTTACCTACAGAGGATAGAGACTACTTTTGACACTAGGATGAGGGCTTTGGAGACCTCTATAGCAAACCAACTATGAGCAATGAAAGACAGTCTCCAGGAAAGTCACACTTTATCCTTTATAAGGCATGACATATTCCCGTAGCATACCGAATGAATTACCGAACTACACCTATCGATAACCCATTAATTATGCTACAAGGGATTTTAAACAAATCATAGCTTTTTATCTTATCAATTCTTTTGCGGAAAACTGCATGGGAATAGTTAAAATTCAATTACATATCAAGTAGACATTCATTAGAGGAAATAAACTTATTATTTCAAAAGATACATTTTGCATAAGTCTCAAAATAAAATACAAATAGTTACAAACTCAAAATATGATAGCAATGTAATGCTTTTAAATACAAACTGCTCAATATCTGTACATCCATACATATAGGTACAAAATACATCAAAAGGAAATTACAGGGGTATACCTACGATATATACCCATAGTCAAAACCAAAATGCTGCTTCCAAGTCTCTTACTCCATAGCCTTCTCCTTTCCCTTACCTGTGATAGCATAAATAAGCTATCACTAAGTATATCACTCAGTGGTGCATAACTAATAACTTTAAAACTTAAGGTAAAACACAACTTGTCAAAATACAAGAAATCATATATTTTCATAATCATGATAGCATCAAAAAACTTTCTGAGTCCATAAGAATCATTTATTGAAATCACATTTTGAATGAGAAATCATACTTCACAAATCACAATTCACAAACATAAGTGTTGCCAACATCAACACACAATTTAGACCATGACACAAAATTTCACGATTAATGTCATGTTGTACACCACGACAAAGCAATCTCAACCTCACTAACCATTATTAATGAGGGAAGGGCTAGCTAACTAATGAGTACTCATATAGTCTCAGCCCACTAACCGTTATTAATGGGGGGACATAATCATATTAAATATCAAGCCCCAAGTAGCCGTTACTACGGGGGAGTTCCAAAGGGACTGTCATGCTAACTGTGGTTTCAAAACAATTTTCAAGAGTTTCTAAATCAATAATCACATTTGCAAAATAATAGACATATTCAAATCATCATAAAATCCATAAAGGGGTGGCAACACACAAATTTCTTAAATGCAAGAGAAAAACCAAACTCATTCAAATAAACTTATTCAAATCAATTTACAAGGTTAAAACAAAGAAAAAGGTTAGTTGTGTACAAACCTTCAATGAACTCCTTTATCTTTACTTACTTCTCTTTATCCGTCCCAATCTCATTCTCTACTAAAAATACACAAATAGAATACCTCAATACTCATCTCAATTTCTGCCAAGTATTCATTACATGAATGTCTAATGCATCCCAAATTAGCTTTGTACATTTTAAAGAGTTTTGGATTTTGGATAGCTTGGTGCTCTAATTTTTGAACCCAATTTTTACCTAGTTGCAATCATAATTTGATGAGGTGTTCTTCATGAAAATTGTCCCTCTAGGTCTCATCTTTATTTCCCTTTTTGAATCACCTCATTTGGAGTTGTGTAGCCAAAGTTATAGTCAAATAAATTTTACTGTTCACGTGGGGCTGATTCTGGCAGATTTGGTGACTTAGATTTGTCCAACAATTTGATTGAGTTAAGTTAATAATTTGGCCTTACATTCTTCATATGAAATGTTCTACCATATTTTAGGTTTCCTTCAGTTTAAGAATCATCTAAATCGGAGTTTTCTAGAGAAAGTTATGGCCATGCAAAAATTACTATTTACGTTACTGTTCATGTTCTGGCATATTTATCGACTCAAATTTGCTTGGCAATTTGGTTGAGTTAAGTTCATAATTAGGCTTCAAGTTCTTCATACAAAATGTTCTACTATGTTTTATGTCTCTATCAGCTCAAGAATCACCTAAATTGGAGTTTTCTAGAGAGAGTTATGGCCTTGCAAAATTTACTTTTCATATGGTCAATTTGCGGATTTCCAGATTTTGGCAGATTTGGTAACTCAAATTTGCTTAGCAATTTGATTGGGTTAAGTTCATAATTTGGCCTTAAGTTCTTCATATGAAATGTTCTAATATGTTTTAGGTTTCTATCGGTTCAGGAATCACCTAAATTGGGGTTTTCTAGAGAAAGTTATAACCTTGCAAAGTTTACTATTCATATGATCAATTTGCATATTTCCATAATTTCCCTTCCAATTTTTAGGTTCATTTAGGAAAGTTTATAGTCATTTTATGGATAGGGTATCTTCATGAAAATTCTAGCCCTATGTCTTAATTTTCATTCTCAATTAGTTTCACACCAATTGGAGTTGTGTAGCTCAACTTATGGGCTGCTAAGTACACTAAACTCAGTGTGCAAAATGCTGCCTATGGTTAAATTTCACTTCTTCAATTACTTCCATTAACCCAACTCAATTCACATTTAATCCGCCCTAAATAATCATAATTTAACATTAAACACAACTATGGCACTTCCTAGCACAAAGCCCCTAATTTTTCAAAACTCTAGTTTGCAATTTTTCCCAATCCTACCATTTCATTACTTCTATTCATCAACTCAATGTCAATTCACATTCAAGGGACTTCAAATAATCATAATTTGTCATTATAAACACTAATTACACTTTATACATTAAAAGCCCCAATTTTCCCATGAACTCTAATCTTCCGTTTTCCAATTCATGCAAATTCCATGCAATTTCCCTTCACAAATCTTACATACTACCTCTTTTAAGTTAGGGTTCATGTTAAATTTAAATCAAAACCATTAAAACCCTAGATTACCCAAGCTAGCCAAAAATCCCTTTCAAGATTCATGCATTTTCATGCTTTCTCATGTAAATTCATAACACCCAAACTTGATTCAAAGCATTCTTGATTAATCAAGCATGAAAGAGAGAGCTTACCTCACTTGATGATTTTTCCCACTATCAAATCTCTTCCAATTTCTTGGTCTTCTTGTTTAAATCTCTCAATCAAAGTTTGTTTTGATGTTTCCTACTAAATAGATGAAGGACCCATGGAAGGAAAGTGGGGAAATCAAAGATGGGGAAGAAGTGTTAATGGAGGAAGTGAAGAAAAGAGAAGAGAAAAGAAAAGAGTGGAGAGGGTGGCGGCACAACAGGGAGAAAGAGAGAGATAATTGTTTTTTTAATTTTTAGTGTAATTGTCTCCTTTATATATTTACCCCAAAAAATTTAAATTTATTTAATTATAAATTTTTAATTTGTGTCATAAATGAAATTAAACTTAAATTTTATTTCTTTTATTTTCTTTTCATTTTATTCTTTAATTTTTTTTCAAAATTTCTTCATAATTCAATATATTATTTTTATTTAATTTAATTAACATTTTGGTCAAAAATCAACTCTTCAAGTGAATTGATCAAAATGCCCCTCACCAGGTCATAATCCTTCTTTTTCATAATACCCAATGAGTCCTTAGATTTTTTATTCACTTGAATTTTTATTGTGTCTATCTCAATTAATTTTCCTTTTATTTTTGGTCCTCAAGGTGTCTTTGAATAGTACTAGTTCACAGACCAAAAATGGTGCTATTCAGAGCTCGGAAGTTCAGGGTGTCACAATTCTCCCCTCCTTAAAAAGAAAATTTCATCCTCGAAATTTACCTGGTCTCAGTCTCTGAATAGTTGTGGGTGCTGCCTCCTCATGTTCTCCTCACGTTTCCATGTAGCCTCCTGGCCTGAATGATGGTTTCACAGTACTTTCACTAGAGGTATCTGCTTATTCCTCAGCTGCTTCACCTCATAAGCCAAGATCTTTATGGGCTCTTCATCATATGTCAGATTTGGATTCACCTCAATCTCCTCTACTGGCAAAATGTGAGAGGGGTCTGATCTGTACCTCCTTAACATGGAGACATGGAAGACATTGTGAATCTTTTCTAACTCTGGAGGCAATGCAAGTATATATGCCAATGGATCCACTCTTTCCAGAACCTCATATGGTCCAATGAAGCGAGGACGCAGTTTCCCCTTTCTACTAAACCTCACGGTCCTCTTCCATGGGGAAACTTTCAAGAACACCTTGTCACCCACACTGTACTAAATATCTCTTCTCTTTAGATCAATGTAGGACTTCTGTCTATCCGATGCAACTCTGAGTCTGTCTCTAATGAGCTTAACCTTTTCTTCCGTCTGCTGCACTAATTCTGGGCCAATCAACTTCCTCTCGCCCACTTCATCCCAACACAAGGGAGTTCTACACTTTCTGCCATAAAGTGCTTCATATGGAGGCATCCCAATGTTTGACTGATAACTGTTGTTGTAGGCAAATTCAATCAAAGGCAAGTGTATATCCCAACTTCCTTCAAACTCAATCACACAAGCCCAAAGCATGTCCTCCAAAATCTGAATGATCCTTTCAGACTGGCTGTCTGTCTATGGATGGAATGCTGCACTGAAGTTCAATCTAGTTCCTAAGGCTTTTTAAAGACTACCCCAGAATCTAAAAGTGAACCTAGGATCTCTGTCAGACACAATAGACACTAGCACTCCATGCAACCTCACCACTTCATCAATGTACAATTTAGCCAGTCTTTCCAGGTTGTAATCCATCCTCACTAGTAGAAAGTGTGTAGACTTGGTCAATCTATCAACAATAACCCAAACTGCATCATGATTCTTCTGTGTACGTGGAATTCCTGTTACAAAATCCATAGTGATTTTCTCCCATTTTCACTCGGGAATTGGCAATAGCTGTAGCAACCCTATTGGCACTTAGTGTTCTGCCTTTACTTGTTGATAAGTTAGGCATTTGGCAACATATTCTGTAATGTCCTTCTTCATTCCCCTCCACCAATAGTGCCCTTTCATAGTTTTATACATTTTGGTTCCACCAGGGTGCATAGCAAAAGGTGAATCATGTGCTTCCTTTAAAATGGTCTGCCTCAGTTCAACATTATCAGGAATGCACATTCTTCCTTGATATAACAGCAAGCCCTCATCATTTACTAACAACTCTGGTTTCTTGCTATCCCAAGCCTCTTCCATCAACTTCACATACTTATCATCATTCTGTGCAGCTGCTTTGATTTGTTCTGTCAACATTGGCTTCACTTGCCAAGTAGCTACCATCTGCCCATCTTCATTAATCTCCAAGTTAGCATGCAATACCCTTAACTCATGCACAATGGACAATGGAGAAACCCTTAAACAAGCCATAGTCTTGTGACTTAAAGCATCAACTACAACATTAGCTTTTCCAGACTGATAGTCTATCCAGCAATTATAATCTTTTATCAGCTCTAACCATCTCTTTTGCCTCAAATTTAACTCCTTCTGTGTGCCCAAGTACTTTAAACTTTTATGA
Source organism: Hevea brasiliensis (assembly GCF_030052815.1). Lineage (NCBI taxonomy): Eukaryota > Viridiplantae > Streptophyta > Magnoliopsida > Malpighiales > Euphorbiaceae > Hevea > Hevea brasiliensis. The sequence goes on from NC_079495.1 coordinate 85,515,388, forward strand.
TCTATGTATATATAACATCTATCCCCATACAAGTAATGTCTCCAAATATTCAAGGCAAAGACAATGGCTGCCAGCTCCAAGTCGTGTGTGGGATAATTCCTCTCATGTGGTTTAAGCTGGCGAGAAGCATAGGCAATGACATTTCTATCTTGCATCAACACACAGCCCAATCCATTATGAGAAGCATCACTGTATATGGTGTACTCTTTACCCAAGGTAGGCAAAGTTAAGACTAGAGCTTCAGTTAAACACCTTTTCAACTCATCAAAACTTTCCTGGCACCGATTGGTCCACTGAAATTTCACATCCTTCCTAAGTAGCTTAGTCAGTGGAGATGCTAGCATGGAGAATCTCTTCACAAACCTTCGATAATACCCGACTAAACCAAGGAAACTCTGAATTTCAGTGACATTTTTGGGTGGCTTCCAATTAAGAATGGCTTCTACTTTGCTAGGATCCACCTGGATACCCTCTGAAGATACAATATGCCCCAAGAAAGTAATCTCCTTTAGCCAAAACTCACATTTCGATAGTTTGGCATACAATTGTTTCTCCCTCAAAGTCTACAATACTATCCTCAAGTGCATGTCATGTTCCTCTGCATTCATTGAGTACACCAAAATATCATCAATGAACACCACTACAAACTGTTCCAAATATGGCCTGAAGATAGTGTTCATTAGGCCCATAAAAGCAGCTAGAGCATTAGTCAACCCGAATGGCATCACCAAGAATTCATAGTGGCCATACCGAGTCCTGAAGGCAGTTTTAGGTATACTCTACTCCTGCACCCTCAGCCGATAGTAGCCCGGTCTCAAGTTAATTTTGGAGAATACAGTTTCATCCTTCAGCTAATCAAATAGATCATCAATCCGTGGCAGAAGATATTTGTTTTTTATGGTCACCTTATTCAACTGTCTATAGTTTATGCATGGACGGAGAGTACCATCCTTCTTCTTCACAAACAATAGTGGTGCTCCCCAAGGTGACATGCTAGGGCGGATGAAACCCTTATCTAGTAATTCCTACAATTGCACTTTCAACTCTTTCAACTCAGCAGGTGCCATCCTATAAGGAGTGATAGAGATTGGCTCCACACCAAGCATAGTCTCAATTTCAAATTGCACCTCTCTTTCTGAAGGCAATCCCGGTAACTCTTCAAGAAAGACATCCAAAAAATCCCATACTATAGGAATATCCTTAAGATCTAGACTCCCCACCTGGGTATCTATCACATTAGCTAGATAAGCTTCACATCCTTTTCTAATCATCTTCCTAGCAAGTGCAGCTGAAATGATGTTGGATGGCAATAATTGCCTCTCCCTGTGTATCACTGCGTCTGCATACTCAGGAAGACCAAAAGTGACCGTCTTTAGTCTATAGTTGATCATGGCATGGTGCCTGGCTAACCAATCCATGCCCAAGATGATATCATAATCTCGGAAGGGCATTTCAATTAAGTTTGATAGGAATGTATGTCCTTGGATCACCAAAGGACAATCTTTATACAATTTGTTCACCCTAACCTCTTGTCCTAAAGGACTAGTCACTAGCACATCATAATCCAATTTCACACAAGGAATAGCAACAGAGCATGCAATACTGGCACTAGCATAAGAATGTATAGAACCAGGGTCAAACAGCACATATACATCTCTACCAAAGATGGAGAAAGTATCAGCCACAACATCTGATGCCTCAGCTTCCTCCCTCTAGTGCATGGTGTACACCCTGGCTAGTGTCCCACTCTGTTCTAGTTGGCTCACTGTGCCCTGACTACCAAAAGTGTTACCTCTACCCTTGCTTCAGCCTCTACTAACTGTCTGTTGTCCTCTAGAAGCAGAACCTTGAACAGATCCCTCCATGGTGGTAGGTGGCCCAGATCTGCAAGCACTAGTGCAATCTCTAGCAAAATGCCCACTTCCACCACAGTTATAACAGGCTCCTATGGCCTTTTAACATACTCCTCTATGAGTCCTGCCACAAGTTTCACAGGTACGGACAGGAAAAGAACCCCTAGATGTCTGTTGTCCTGATCTAGGTGGCCTCTGCCCTGAGAATCTTCCCCTACTAGATCCTCTGTTACTTGGTCCCCCAAAGCTCTTCCTCTTACCCGGATTGCTACTTGGACTCTGACCTGTAGGCTTACTGCACTTTTCTTTTTCAGTGGCTACCTTCTCAGATGCCTCTTCCAGTTCTATCTTTTCTAGCTCAAGGGCCTGCGATATCAACTCAGAGAAGTTGTTATGCCGAAACCCAACCACTTGTAATCTCAAACTAGGCCTCAACCCGCCCTCAAACCATTTGCATCGGTCTCTGCTGGTAGTGAGTAGGCTTCTAGCATAGTGGCTGAGGCAGGAAAAATCCCTCTCATACTCGGCTACAGTCCTGTTCCCTTGCTTCAAACTGAGAAATTCTTATAGCTTCATATCTACATATGTGTCAGGAATATACTTTTGTCTAAATTCTCTAAGGAAATCATCCCATGTCAACATATGGGCCTCAGCCAAATTGTGGGGAATGATCTTCCACCAATCATATGCATCTCCATGCAGTAGAGAAACCGAGTATTCGAACTTCAAATCATCGGTGCAGTGAAGTTTCTTGAATACCCTCTCCATCCATTCTAACCATTGCTCGGCTTCCAATGGGTCCACTGTACCCTTGAACTCTGTTGCCCCATACTTCATTAGCTTGTCATACTGTCTGGCTGGGGATGGTAGTTGCACTGGAGGTGCTTGTACTGGAGCTTAGACTGGTATATTGCCAGCCATTTACTGAAATAGTGCAGCCATCTACTGAGCGAACTGAGCAGGAAACTGCATGGGCAGGACGGGTGTAGCTGATCCACTGGCATTCTGACGACTTGGGGCCTCACCCTATACCTCAACTGCTGCTGATTGCTCTACGGTGTGATCCCCCTCTTCCATATTGAATCACAAAGAATTCTACTCCCTGGACAACCAATACAAGGAGATTTCCCTCTATTAGTCCATATTTATGATGTAATGCACTATATGTATCAATTAATGATAATTGAGCAGTTGTACTTATCAAAAATTTTCAAATATGCAATTTCAAAACTTGTATGAAAACTAAAGCTCTGATACCACTAAAACATGTCACACCTTATCCCTTGTAAGGCATGACATGTTCCTGTAGCATACCTAATAAATTACCGAACTACACCTATCGATAATCCATTAATTATGCTACAAGGGATTTTAAACAAATCATAACTTTTTATCTTATCAATTCTTTGGCGGAAAACTCTATGGGAATAGTTAAAATTCAATTATATATCAAGTAGACATTCATTAGAGGAAATAAACTTATTATTACAAAAGATACATTTTACATAAGTCTCAAAATAAAATACAAATAGTTACAAACTCAAAATGTGATAGCAATGTAATGCTTTTAAATACAAATTGCTCAATGTCCGTACATCCATACATATAGGTACAAAATACATCAAAAGGAAATTACAGGGGTATACCTACGATATATACCCATAGTCAAAACCAAAATGCTGCTTCCAAGTCTCTTACTCGGCAGCCTTCTCCTTTCCCTTACCTGCGATAGCATAAATAAGCTATCGCTGAATATATCACTCAGTGGTGCACAACTAATAACTTTAAAACTTAAGGTAAAACATAACTTGTCAAAATACAAGAAATCATATATTTGCATAATCATGATAACATCACAAAACTTTCTGAGCCCATAAGAATCATTTATTGAAATCACATTTCGAATGAGAAATCATACTTCACAAATCACAATTCACAAACATAAATGTTGCCAACATCAACACACAGTTTAGACCATGACAAAAAAATTTTACGATCATGCCGTATTGTACACCACGGCAAAGCAATCTCAACCTCACTAACCGTTATTAATGAGGGAATGACTAGCTAGCTAATGAGCAGTCATTTAGTCTCACCCCACTAACTGTTATTAATGAGGGGACATAATCATATCAAATATCAAACCCCAAGTAGCCGTTGCTACGGGGGAGTTCCGAAGGGACTGTCATGCTAACTCTGGTTTCAAAACAATTTTCAAGAGTTTTTAAATCAATAATCACATTAGTAAAATAATAGACATATTCAAATCATCATAAAACCCATAAAGGGGTGGCAACACACAAATTTCTCAAATGCAAGAGAAAAACCAAACTCATTCAAATCAAACTCATTCAAATAAACTCATTCAAATCAATTTACAAGGTTAAAATAAAGAAAAAGGTTAGTTGTGCACAAACCTTCAATGAACTCCTTTATCTTTACTTACTTCTCTTTGTCTGTCCCAACCTCTTTTTCTACTGAAAAAACACAAATAGAATACCTTAATACTCATCTCAATTTCTGCCAAGTACTCATTACATGAATGTCTAATGCATCCCAAGTTAGCTTTGTACATTTTAAAGAGTTTTGGATTTTGGACAGCTTGGTGCTCTAATCTTTGAACCCAATTTTTACCTAGTTACAATCATAATTTGGTGAGGTGTTCTTCGTGAAAATTGTCCCTGTAGGTCTCATCTTTATTTCTCTTTTTGAATCACCTCATTTGGAATTTGTGTAGCCATAGTTATAGTTAAATAAATTTTACTGTTTACATGGGGCTGATTCTGGCAGATTTAGTGACTTAGATTTGTCCAATAATTTGATTGAGTTAAGTTCATAATTTGGCCTTACATTCTTCATATGAAATGTTCTACTATATTTTAGGTTTCCATCAGTTTAAGAATCATCTAAATCAGAGTTTTCTAGAGACATTTATGGGCACAAAAATTACTATTTATGTTACTGTTCATGTTCTGGTAGATTTATCGACTCAACTTTGCTTGGCAATTTGATTGTGTTAAGTTCATAATTAGGCTTCAAGTTCTTCATGCGAAATGTTCTAATATGTTTTATGTCTCTATCAGTTCAAGAATCACCTAAATTGGAGTTTTCTAGAGAGATATATGGCTTTGCAAAGTTTACTATTCATATGGCTAATTTACAGATTTCCAGATTTTAGCAAATTTGGTGACTCAACCTGGCTTAGCAATTTGATTGGGTTAAGTTCATAATTTGACTTTATGTTCTCCATATGAAATGTTCTAATATGTTTTAGGTTTCTATTAATTCAAGAATCACCTAAATTGGGATTTTCTAGAGAAAGTTATAGCCTTGCAAATTTTACTATTCATATGGTCAATTTGCAGATTTCAAGAATTTCACTTCCAGTTTCTAGGTTCATTTAAGGCAGTTTATGGTCATTTTCTGGGCAGGGTATCTTCATAAAAATTCTAGTCCTACGTCTTAAGTTTCATTTTCAATTGGTTTCACACCAATTAGAGTTGTGTAGCTCAACTTATGGGCTGCCAAGCACATAGAACTTAGTGTGTAAAATGCTACCTATGGTTAATTTTCACTTCTTCAATTACTTCCATTAACCAACCTCAATTCACATTTAATCCACCCCAAATAACCATAATTTAACATTAAACACATCTATGGCACTTCCTAGCACAAAACCCCTAATTTTTCAAAACCCTAGTTTGTAATTTTTCCCAATCCTACCATTTCATTACTTCTATTCATCAACTCAATGTTAATTCACATTCAAGTGACCTCAAATAATCATAATTTGTCATTATAAACACTAATTACACTTATACATTAAAAGCCCTAATTTTCCCATGAATCCTAATTTTCCAATTTCTAACTCATGCAAATTCCATGCAATTTCCCTTCACAAATCTTACATACTACCTCATTTAAGTTAGGGTTCATGTTAAATTTAAATCAAAACTATCAAAACCCTAGATTACCCAAGCTAGCCAAAAATCCCTTTCAAGATTCATGCATGTTTTTCATGCTTTCTTCTGTAAATTCATCACCCCCAAACTTGATTCAAAACATACTTAGTTAATCAAGCATGAAAGAGAGAGCTTACCTCACTTGATGATTTTTGCCGCTTCAAATCTCTTCCAATTTCTTATTCTTCTTATTTAAATCTCTCAATCAAAGTTTGTTTTGATGTTTCCTACTAAATAGATGAAGGACCCATGGAAGGAAAGTGGGGAAATCAAAGATGGGGAAGAAGTGTTAATGGAGGAAGTGAAGAAAAGAGAAGAGAAAGAGAGAGAAAATTGTCTTTTTAATTTTTGGTGTAATTGTCTCCTTTATATATTTACCCCAAAAATTTAAATTTATTGAATTATAAATTTTTAATTTGTGTCATAAATGAAATTAAACTTAAATTTTATTTCTTTTCTTTTCTTTTAATTTTATACTTTAATTTTTCCTCAAAATTTCTTCATAATTCAATGTATTATTTTCATTTAATTTAAGTAACATTTTGGTCAAAAATCAACTCTCGAAGTGAATTGACCAAAATGCCCATCATCGGGTCATAATCCTTCTTTTTCATAATACCCGATGAGTCCTTAGATTTTTTGTTCACTTGAATTTTTATTGTGTCTATCTCAATTAATTTTCCTTTTATTTTTGGTCCTCAAGGTGTCTTTGAATAGTACTAGTTTACACACCAAAAATTGTACTATTCAGAGCTCAGAGGTTTGGGGTGTTACAAGGAAGCCCACAATAAGCTGGACATGATCCTTTAGAGGCAGGATGTAGATGTGTCTTCCTCACCATCAGAGAGCTTCTAAACATAGGATAGTTGTCACACCCTACTCCTCCATAAGATGTAACATGATCCCGTAGTACACCTAATAAATTACCGTACTTCACCTACCGATAACCCATTAAATATACTACAAGGGATTTTAAATCAATTTTCGTGAAATTTAAATCATCGATTAAAATCTGGTGTTATAAAATTTTTTCTAAATTTTGGCAGAATTCCAGTTGTATTTTGAGAAAACAGTTCTTCAAACCTGAAAAGGAAAAGACTCCCAATATGATTTCTCAAATACAACTCCAATAAACTTCATTTCATCTCACAATTCAAATCTCAATAATCAAATCAATTCATTTTCAAACCAACCTCATCATAAAAGAAACATTTCATTGATTACAACACTCAAAAATTAATATTACAAACGATACAGGTAAATAAAATCTCAAATTTACATTTACAATAATTTGCATTTAATTACATATCAAAATATTTTACAAGAGTTTTTATACAACTGCTCAAATAATTCACATACATATATTTACATGCATACATCAAAACCTATGTACATGGGTATACCTATGATATACCTGGAGCTTATCTGAATGTGTCTTCAAGGTGCAGCTACAGGAATTCTCACTCAATTGCTCTATCCTTACTTTCACCTGCGATAGCATACAAAGCTATCGCTGAGTGGTGAACTCAGTGGTGCACAACTATAATTTAAAATATAATACCATATATATGTTGACAGAATTATAACAAATAATTTAGAAATCTTGAACTTCACAAATATTCCAAAGGTCAAAGTAATCGTTGCCAATAATATAATCATTTGTTAAAATAACCTTGATCAAGAATTTCAATTTGTCAAATCACAACTGAACAATTAAAGTAATTCCAGCAATTTATGGAAATAAGTATTAATTTCAATAAAATCAAGTATGCATATATCCCATTTGAAATTAAAATTCTTTACTATTTAAAAGCCATTCTTTATCTCATTAACTATGCAAGACTAATCCGAAAGGGCCATCTCCGGGGTGATTCTAACTCCTTATGGTTAGGGAGGTTGAATCGGATTCTAAAGGGCCATCTCCGGGGTGATTCTAACTCCCTATGGTTAGGGAGGTTGAATCGGATTCTAACTCCCTCTGGTCGGGGAGGTCAAATCATCGTGCACAGTACATACCTGATACACTTGAATTGTATAGATGTTTTTAAGCACATTTTTATTCTAAATCATAGCATTTAGGCAAGTATTTTCATGCATAGTAGTTGATTTCATTAGTTTTCATAAATTTTGTTGCGAAGCCCTAAATTCCATGTTTTTTGCATTATTTCATATATTTGGGTGAAGCCCCAAAAGATAGGAGTGCAAAGGAAAGCTTGGAGAGGTAAAAAGATAAAGAATTGTTGCTGATACAAAGTACACGGGTCGTGTAAGTAGACCCGTGTAATCTGCAGGGACCCGTGTAAGTCTCTGTCGGGCGCAAGCTTGAAGAACCTTATGGGAACAACAGTACATGGCCCGTGTAATCAGGCCCGTGTAGTTGGCACAGACCCGTGTAACTTTCTATGCCAAAATAAGACCACGCCATTCTCCTCCAACAAGTTACATGGCCCTACTTTGTGGGACCTGTGTAGTGACACATAGGCCATGTACTATGCTGCAGCCTACTTTCTGACTCGAATTCCCCTACTATTTTCTAATTCGAACGAGACTCCTAAAGCCTTTTGGACTTAAAATGACCTAACCCTAGAGCAACCAATATAAATAGAAAAGAAAACATCAGGAAGGGAGGTCGGTCACTATCATCGGGACTGCTATTGAAGGTTGCTATTGTCGGGCTCTACATCAGTACCAAAAGAAGTTTTCCAGCTGAAGCTCCACAAGATCAAAGCTGCAAACTCTTTTTGGTTCCTTCATTTCATCTCCTTAGACAGATTTGTATTATTTTATTTCTTTTGCATAACTCTCTTTTTATTGTTTTTTTTTACTTTTTATCATGGCATTTGCTGAACTCACCATGAGTGAGTAGTTTTCTTATTATGAATTTGGGAGAGTAGCTCTTGTAATTATTATTATGGATGAACACTGAGTTTTATTTATTGGATTTGAGATTCGTTTCTTGATTTAATTTCTTACGATCTTAATGCATGCTATGTGTCGGTACCCACTTAGTTATTATTGTAGATGTTAATTGAAGGACTGAAAGGTGAAGATTAACATTAGAAAATCAAGATCTTGAACCTAGGAATTCTGACCTAGACATAGGCTGATACCTTTGTGGAACCTTAAAATTGGTTAAAGGTCTTAAAGGATTTTAATTAATTTGATCACCACGAAAGTAGGGTTCGAGTTAATTAGAATACACCGTAGATGCCTTGAGAAAGGATTTAGGATAACTTAGGACTGATTTCCATCAAGGAAAACAATCCTCAATTCAGTAAATAAATGAGATAACATCCCTAGTAAGATTCAAATGTGAAATCTTAATTCCAGAATTGCTTCAAATAAATCATTTCGTTTTAAGGTTACCATTTTAGTGTTTAAAGTTAACAAACTTTTTCCCTAAGTATTCGATAGCCTAAACAGTCAAGATTTCTATGTAGATTGGTACTTACTAAACAAAGTTCCTCGTGGGAACAATAATCTACTTATCACTTTATTACTTGTTAGTGATACGTGCACTTACGGTGATTGCAAAATAGCGAAACAAGTTTTTAGCGCCATTGCCGAGGAATTTTTGGTTTTAGTAATATCAAGCGATAGGCGATTTAGCTGATTTAGGTAATTATATTTATTATTTAATTTTATTTTACTAGTTGTATTTCTTTTCTTTTCTCTCAGGTGCCCGATTTGGTATATGACCAGAACAAAGCCAGAAGAAATTTTGGACTGTGATCCAGAAATAGACAGAACTCTGAAAGCCATTAGGAGGGAAAGGAAACATCAAGAGCACAGTCAAGGAGATCCTGAAATCCCAACCATGGCCAATAATAATGACAAACCAAGACTCTTAAGAGATTACGGAGCTCCATCTATCCAAGAATTTTAGCCCAGTGTCACTAGACCCACAATGGAAGCCAACAACTTTGAATTAAAACCAGCATGGCTCAAAATGTTCAATAGACCCAGTTTGCAGGTTCACCAACAGAAGACCCACACTATCACCTCCAGTGCTTTCTTGCCCTATGTGATACATTCAAGATGAATGGAGTGTCTGATCAAGCAATAAGACTTAGAGCATTCCCATTCTCCCTTCGGGAAAGAGCAAGGAAGTGGTTACTTTCTCAACCGGCTGGAACATTCACTACCTGGGAAAACCTCTCTCAAGCTTTTCTAGCAAGGTATTTTCCACCTGGAAAGACCGCAAAGTTGAGGCTTGAACTCAACACCTTCAGACAAAAGGAAGGAGAGTCACTCTATGACGCATGGGAAAGATATAAAGACCTATAGAGTGAATGTCCACACCATGGCATAGAAGATTGGCTATTGGTGCAAAATTTCTATAATGGATTATTAGCCTCTACAAGGAGCACAGTTGATTCAGCTGTAGATGGTGATCTAATGGAGAAAATAGTGCCACAAGCACTTGAACTTTTAGAAAGGGTTGCATACCATAATTATGAGTGGTCAAATGAAAGAGGAAATGCAAGAAGAACTACAGGGGTCCTAGAAGTAGATGCCCTAAGCATGATAAATGTCCAGTTTGATCAGCTCACAAAGAAACTCGAAAGAATGCAAGCCAACACAGTTGGTATAAATAGTCAACATGAGGACAGCTATGAAGGAGGATACATGAATTCAGAATACAGCAATTTCAATGAACCTACAGAACAGATGAACTATGTGAATAGTGGAGAAAACTTCAACCAGAGGCAGCCAAACAATCCGTATTCAAATACTTACAACCCTGGATGGAGAAACCACCCAAATTTCTCATGGTCCAATCAGCAAAACCAGCTAACAAACAAGCAACAAGGGTACAAACCTCCAACACCCCCTGGATTTCAGAACAAAGGTCAGAACTTTGCACAGCCATCACTACCTCTCCAACCTCAACAACCTGAACCAAAAATGACCATGGAAACCATGATGGAAGGATTCCTGGCAGCTCAACAACAACAAACTGAATTGATTAAACAGCTGACTTCTAGAATGGACCAACTTGCTACCCATAATAAAATGCTAGAGAATCAAATCGCTCAGCAAGCAAGTTCTTTAAGTAAGGCTGCTGGCAAACTGCCCAGTCAACTAGAAATGAACCCAAGGGAGCATTGCAAAGCAGTTGCACTGAGGAGTGGGAGAACTCTAGTACAACCAGAGGTAGAATCGACAGAGGAAACCATAGAAAAATCTAAAGACCAAGAAGAGAAAAAGGAGGAAGAAGCTAAGAAAGATCATGAAGAGGAAGCAAGGAAGACAAAGAAATTACCAGAACCATACCAACCTCCCCTACCTTTTCCTCAGAGATTTCAGAAAGCCAAACTGGACAAGCAGTTTAGGAAGTTTTTGGAAGTTTTATAGAAACTTTACATCAACATCCCTTTCACTGAAGCACTTTCTCATATGCCATCTTATGCCAAATTTCTTAAGGAAATTCTATTAAAGAAAAGGAAGCTAGAAGACTATGGAACAGTAGCTCTAATAGAGGAATGCAGTGCCATTATGCAAAACAAACTACCTCCAAAGTTGAAGGATCCAGGAAGCTTCTCCATACCCTGTATCATTGGTAATAAGAAAATAGACAAGGCCCTCTGCGATCTTGGGGCAAGCGTCAGTCTAATGCCTCTATCAATATGCAAAAAGCTGGAGATCGGGGAACTGAAACCCATAATAATCTCATTGCAATTAGCTGATCGATCCATTAAATATCTTGTAGGGATACTTGAGAACATCCCTATCAAAGTGAGCAAATTCTTCATTCCAGTGGACCTTGTTGTCCTTGAGATGGAAGAAGTTGTCCAAATTCCTATCATCTTGGGAAGACCATTCTTGGCAACCGCCGGAGCCATCATAGACATAAAAAGTGGACGATTAACCCTCAAGGTAGGAGAAGAAGAAGTGGAGTTCAACTTGTTCGATACAATAAAACACAAATTTGAACCTGATGAATGCTTCAAGGTTGACATAATTGACGAATAAGTTAAAGAGGAATTTCATAAGACACATTCTAAATATCCTCTTGAAGCATGTATTATGCACAGCCACACAGTGGATGATGAAAATACAGAAATAGCAGCATGTGCACAACAGTTGGCAGCTCCTCCACCCCTACCCTTAGCTAAGGCTTCCGAGATAGAGAAGTTGAAGGAGGAACAAACCAAAGATAAGCTCCAGGAAAACTCCAAACAGGTAGAGCTTAAACCTCTCCCATCTTAACTAAGGTACGTGTTCCTGGACTCAAAGTCTAATTATCCTGTTATAATCAATGCTAGCCTGTCTAAGTTAGAAGAGAAAAAATTATTAAGAGAACTTAGGATCCATAGCAAAGCATTAGGGTATAAAATAGAATACCTGAAGGGGATCAACCCTTCGATTTGCATGCATAGGATACCCATGGAAGAAAACAGTAAACCCACAATCGAACATCAAAGAAGACTAAACCCAAACATAAAAGAAGTAGTCAAGAAAGAAATTTTAAAACTATTAGATGCAGGTATCATATACCCAATTTCTGATAGTAAATGGGTTAGTCCAGTACATATAGTTCCTAAGAAAGGTGGGACAACTGTTATCCAAAATGCAAGCAATGAACTAATCCCTATTAGAGTAGTCACTGGTTGGTGCATGTGCATTGATTATAGGAAATTGAATAGTGCCACCAGAAAAGACCATTTCCCCCTCTCCTTCATTGACCAAATGTTAGAAAGATCAGCGAAACACTCTTATTTCTGTTACCTAGATGGGTATTCGGGATTCTTTCAAATTCCTATTCACCCAGAAGACCAAGAAAAGACCAAGAAAATACAACATTCACTTGTCCCTATGGAACATTTGCATATAGGAGAATGCCTTTTGGTCTTTGTAATGCCCCTGCTACCTTTCAAATATGCATGATGGCTATCTTTTCTGATTATATTGAAGATATCATGGAAGTTTTTATGGATGATTTTTCTGTCTATGGAACTACTTTTGATGATTGCCTAGCTAATTTATCTAAGGTGTTGCAAAGATGTGAAGAATTAAACCTGGTGCTAAATTGGGAAAAATGCCATTTCATGGTAAGGGAAGGCATAGTTCTGGGACATTTGATATCAGAAAGAGGAATTGAAGTTGATAAGGAAAAAATTGAGATCATTGAAAATATGCAACCCCCAATATCAGTCAAGGGAGTGCAAAGCTTTTTAGGACATGCAGGATTCTACAAAAGATTCATCAAAGACTTTTCCAAAATAACTAAGCCACTTACTAACTTATTAAGTCAAGATGTTCCGTTTGATTTTGATGAAAATTGCCTTGTCTCCTTTTACAGAATCAAAGAGGCCCTAATATCAGCACCAATAATGCAGCCACCAAATTGGGAGCTACCATTCGAGGTGATGTGCGATGCGAGTGACTTTGTAGTTGGAGCAGTGCTCAAGCAAAGAAAAGATAAAAAGCTCCATGCTATTTATTATGCTAGCAAGACACTCGATGATGAGCAAATCAATTATGCTACCACAAAGAAGGAATTCCTAGCAGTGGTATTTGCAATGGACAAATTCAGATCTTACCTCATCGGGTCAAAAGTCATTGTTTTCATAGATCATACTGCAATCCGATACCTTATGAACAAAAAGGAAGCAAAACCAAGACTGATTCGATGGATTCTACTCCTGCAAGAATTTTACCTTGAAATCAAGGACAAAAAGGGATCCAAAAATGTAGTAGCTGACCATCTTTCCAGACTAAAATTAGAGTACACAGAGGACTTCGAAGATTTGCCAATTAATGATTCATTTCTTGATAAGCAATTACTTCTCCATGGTACGCTGACTTTGTTAATTTTCTTGTATGCAGGGTACTGCCTCCAAACATGACTTATCATCAAAGGACGAAATTCCTACATGATGTGAGATATTACTTATGGGAGGAACCCCTACTCTACAAGAGATGTAATGATGGGTTGATAAGAAGGTGCATACCAAACGAAGATATAAAAAGTATCATTTATCATTGCCATTCATCACTATATGGAGGACATTTAGGCACTTCAAAGACCACAGCCAAGATTTTACAAGCAGGGTTTTACTAGCCACATTTATTTAAGGATGTAAGATCCTTTGTGCTAGCTTGTGATCAATGCCAAAGAGCAGGTAACAGTTCAAGAAGGAATGAAATGCCACTGCATGGTATACTTGAGATATAATTATTTGATGTATGGGGAATAGACTTCATGGGCCCATTCCCCTCTTCCCGTGGAAACAAGTATATTCTGGTTGGAGTTGATTATATGTCAAAATGGGTAGAAGCTATTACAACACCAACCAACGATGCTAGAGTGGTCACCAAGTTCCTTAAGAAGAACATCTTCACAAAATTTGGCACACCATGAGCGATAATCAGTGATGGGGGAAGCCACTTTTGCAACCAACAATTCAAAATACTACTGAAAAAGTATGGAGTAACTCACAAGGTGGCCACACCTTATCATCCTCAAACCAGCGATCAAGTAGAAATATCAAACAGGGAACTGAAGCAGATTCTAGAGAAAACTATAAATAGATCCAGGAAGGACTAGTGCATGAAGCTAGATGATGCACTATGGGCATACCGCACTGCATATAAAATCCCAATTGGCATAACACCCTTCCGAATGGTTTATGGAAAATCATGCCATCTCCCTGTTGAACTTGAGCATAAAGCCTACTAGGCAATTCAGGTACTAAACTTTGACCTCAAAGCTGCTGGTGAGAAAAAGCTCTTACAACTGAATGAGTTGGAAGAAATCTGACAAGATGCATACGAAAATGCCAAAATCTTTAAGGATAAAACCAAAAGATGGCATGACAGGCACATTGAAAGAGATAAAAGAAGGAGATCTTTTCCTCTTATTCAACTCTAGATTGAAACTCTTTCCAGGGAAGCTAAAATCAAGATGGTTCAAACCTTTCAAGGTCACCCAAGTCTTCCCACATGGAGCAGTAGAGGTATGGAGCGAAACCTCAGGTGCATTCAAGGTTAATGGGCAGAGGCTGAAGCCTTACTTTCAGGGAGAACCCATAGAAACGAGAGTAAATTGCACTCTCAATCCTCCTACTGACAGACCATAAACAAGCAAAGTCCAGCTAAAAATTTTAAACAAGCGCTTTTTGGGAGGCAACACAAAATTTTTATGAACTTTTCTTCTTTTCTTTTTCTTCAATATTGAATTTTTGTTTCATACTCATTAGCATTTCATTTTGTAGGATTTTTAAAAAGGGGAATAGAGATCAAGAGAGGAAGGGAATCACTAAGTCAAAACCACAAAAGGGAAAATTGAATAAAATCGGGAAGTAACTCTATTGTTAATCTTTGCATCAATTTCATGTGTTATGATGATAAAATTTTTCATCTGCAAAAATCAGAAAATTACACGGGTCGTGTACTAGTAGTACACGCCCCGTGTAACTTTTTGGAAGCCCATAAATTTCATGCAATCTCGACCCTTCGGGAGACAGAAATTTACACGGGTCCATATCCCAAATTACACGGACCGTGTAATGTCTCTAGCAGAATAACTAAGAGACAGAAGGTTACACGGGGCTCCTTGAATTTTACATGGGCTGTGTAACATATCCAGTAAAGTAACCCGAGAGACAAGAAGTTACATGGGTCCCATAGCTGATTTACACGGGCCGTGTACTACGACAGATTTCAAAAATTTCGGGCAGAAATTTACACGGCCCTACATGTCGGGACTCGTGTAGTGATACATGACCCGTGTATTTCGTCATAGACACAACTCCTGGGGCGCGAAACGAAGAGTCCTAATGGCTCTTTAAATACACCCCTAGCATTAAAACCCTTCATAAACACAAAACCCTTCATCTTCTCCCTTCCTAGCCTATAAAAACCTCCCAAATCTCATCTCCCTTTACCAAAATCATACTCTTCTCCTTCTCAAAAACACACCCATGGCTCCTGTGAAGAGATCTGTAAGGAGGATCAGCTCTTCTTGAAGACAAAGAGGAGAATCCTCACCTTCTCCACCCCAGCCTCCAGCCCAACGCCCAAGAACGAGGGTAGCCACTCCCCAACCATCTCAACAAGCCCCTCCTCCACCGCAACCACAGCCACAACCAGCTCTAGAACCCGAAACTCTATTCCTTGGGGATTTTGAGATGATGCCCACAAAGCAATGTGCACCATACTTCATGCCCGAAAAATATCCTCCACCAAATACATAGATTTTCCACTTTTAGAGCAAATCGGGTTGCAAAAAGAAATCAATGGGCTACTTGACAGCATTGGGTGGACAAGGTTCGCCCAACACCAATTTTCGACTTACAAAGACACAATGCTAGAATTTTTAGGTAGCTTCAAGGCTAACTTATGGCCCACCAATAGGGAAGACAGGGGCAGAATTGAGTTTCGCATACTTGGTGTAGACCGGGTAATGAATATGGATGAGTTCAACGCCATCTTCGACTTTGACAGTACCGGCCACCAAGAAATCCCAAGGAACCGCATGCTATATAACAACATCAATTTTTGGGATTCCATTACACCAAACACAGAGCCCTACAACTCCAGCAAATCCAAATCAACGGGCATCACTAGTCCAGCATTGCGATACATGCATCGGTTTGCCACCCACACCATCATGGGCTATGGCGACAGCCTTGGCATTGTCAATACCAGTGAGCTATTTTTCCTATGGTGCATGGTCACTTAGCAACGCTGTAGCACTGGCTTTTTCTTATGTAACCATCTCCAACGCCTTTGCCATCAGCCTACCGGGCACATAGTGCTTAGAGGCCTTGTCACCACCATTGCCCTCCACTTCGGCTTTGTTCCAGGACATCACAGACTATACTTTGTTACTAGAACATCGAGAATTGATCAAACTATCTAAATATCCATGGGGATATGTAAGAAGGTGGCCAACAAATGCTACTTGGTGGATGCTGAAGGAAACACCATCCCTCAGAGAGACGAGGCAAGGGAGGGACCTGATGAGACTTCACAGCCTCAAGAAGAAGGGCAAGAGCAGATGTTCGAAGAATACCCTGTCCGAGTGCCTCCATACACACCACCACCGACAGACCCAGTCCTTGCATACCTGTAGCGCATGGAGACCACAATATACGGCAGGATGCGAGCTATCGAGGACAACCTCCAGGAAGCACACAACAAGCTAGACATTCTAATGGACAAACTAGATGAGGAGGATGAGGAGGAAGAGGAGCAAGGATCACCAGCATCACCATCATCATCATCAGAGGCCTTTTAGAGATAGGACTATAGGATAGGATCTTTATTGTAATATCTTACATGCCCTAGTCCTAACTTGCAACCATAGGTCTCTTTTATTTGCTTTATGTTCAAAAATTTTCCATGCTTAATAAATATTATGCTTCCTTAAAATTTTTGTACGCTTGATCTGATCTTGCACATTATATTGACATTGAGGACAATGTCTGGTTTGAGTTTTGGGGGGGGCGGATACATTTGCACTTGCATATCATTACATGCACATCATTGCATTGTTTAAATTCAGTGACATTATTCTTGTGTATCAAAATTTTTGAGAATTTTTGAGAATTTTTGAAAATTTTTGGATTGTAAATTGTGAAACTTAGCACTACAACCAAATTTTTTGTAAGCTAATAATTGGACTCCACGGGATAGAGGAATGAACGTATCTAGATGGGCAAAAAAGGATTCTAACATGTTGTTTGTGAAGAAGCTAATCTCTTTTATGGAACTAGACTAGCTAAACCTCTTCATAACTATTAATTTATCACATTGAACTTGTAAAATTAAGAGAACAAATTTTGAAACACAAGCAAACTCAAAAATTTCCTTGCTAGCTCTAGAACATATCTCTCGGACCTATCGAGGCGAAATCCTAGCATATGTTTGATGAAGAGATGATTAAGGCATTCTTTGATACAGCCTTACTAAGCCTTAGCCACCCCTAAATTAAAATGTATATCCCTTGTAGCCAATTTGAAGCCTATGTTCATCCCTTAAAATTTATTGCTTACCCATGTTATTCACCTAGCCCCTAACCTAAACAACTACCATACCCTTTTGAGGAAGCAAAATGCATAAAGAAAATGAATAAAGGATGTGGAACTCAAGAAAGAATGCGAGTGTGCAATTGAAGCCAAAGAAAAATTTACCTTTCCAACCCAGCAAAAGCAATGAGTTTGAGGGAGAGGACAAAAAGGAAAAAGAAAAGAAGTCCCAAGATAAGTGTCATGGAAGCATGCTTGACAATATAAAAAGCCAAAAGCCTTTCCTCTCCACACAAAATATGTAGAAACGAACTCAATATACTTGGATTTTATGCATACATGCTATCCTCATATTTTTATTCCCTAAAAACCTTTTAAAGACCTTTTGATCTTTTGAAAAAGCACATGCTACATTAGTGGAGATAAAAAATTGGGATATGCCTATGGAGTTAGAATTGAAATACTTCATCTCAATTACTTACGAAAGAGGCAGATTTGGGGGAGTTAGTGTTTCTTAATTCTATGCCGATAAAACAGGTTGTTTGTGGCTTATTAATGGTCTTGTATAGAGGAATAATTAGTCGAAACACCATGAAACGAGGTGAAGTTCCAAACAGGCAGCTGTTAAAACCCTTATGCCTTGAAAGAGGGGAGTTGGTATGAAGGTTGGAGGAGTTCAATTCTATGCTTATTAAATTGATGGTTGTATTCCTAAGTATCCCCTGAAATGTGCTTTAAAACAGAGTTTTGTTTTGCTTGAGGACAAGCAAAAGTTTAAGTTTGAGGGTATTTGATACACTTGAATTGTATAGATGTTTTTAAGCACATTTGTATTCTAGATCATAGCATTTAGGCAAGTATTTTCATGCATAGTAGTTGATTTCATTAGTTTTCATAAATTCTATTGCCAAGCCCTAAATTCCATGTTTTCTGTATTATTTCATGTGTTTGGGTGAAGCCCCAAAAGATGGGAGTGCAAAGGAAAGCTTGGAGAGGTAAAAAGACAAAGAATTGCTGCTGATACAAAGTACACGGGTCGTGTAAACCAAGCCCCAGACCCATGTAACTCTCTGCCAAAAGAAAGTCAAGAGAATCAATGAGAAACACAAGTACACGGGTCGTGAAAGTAGACCCATATAATCTGCAGGGACCCGTGTAAGTCTCTGCCAGGCGCAAGCTTGAAGAATCTTATGGGAACAACAGTACATGGCCCTTGTAATCAGGCTCATGTAGTTGGCACAGACCCGTGTAACTTTCTGTGCCAAAACAAGACCACGCGATTCTCCTCCAGCAAGTTACACAGCCCTACTTTGAGGGACCCGTGTAGTGACACACAGGCCGTGTACTATGCTGCAGCCTGTTTTCTGACTCGAATTCCCCTCCTGTTTTCTGATTCGAATGAGACTCCTAAAACCTTTTGGACTCAAAATGACCTAACCCTAGAGCAACCAATATAAATAGAAAAGAAAACATCAGGAAGGGAGGTCGGTCACTGTGACTGCCGCTGAAGGTTGCTGTTGTTGGGCTCTACATCAGTACCAAAAGAAGTTTTCCAGCTGAAGCTCCACAAGATCAAAGCTGCAAACTCTCTTTGGTTCCTTCGTCTCATCTCCTTAGACAGATTTGTATTATTTTATTTCTTCTGCGTAACTCTCTTTTTATTGTTTTTTTACTTTTTATCATGACATTTGCTGAACTCACCATGAGTGAGTAGTTTTCTTATTCTGGATTTAGGAGAGTAGCTCTTGTAATAATTATTATGGATGAACACTGAGTTTTATTTATTGGATTTGAGATTTGTTTCTTGATTTAATTTCTTGCAATCTTAATGCATGCTATGTGTCGGCACCCACTTAGTTATGATTATAGATGTTAATTGAATGACTGAAAGGTGAAGATTAACATTAGAAAATCAAGATCTTGAACCTAGGAATTCTGACCTAGACATAGGCTGATATCTTTGTGGAACCTAAAAATTAGTTAAAGGTCTTAAAGGATTTTAATTAATTTGATCACCAAGAAAGTAGGGTTCGAGTTAATTAGAATACACCTTAGATGCCTTGAGAAAGGATTTAGGATAACTTAGGACTGATTTCCATCAAGGAAAATGATCCTTAATTCAGTAAATAAATGAGATAACATCCCTAATAAGATTCAAGTGTGAAATCTTAATTCCAGAATTACTACAAATAAATCATTTCATTTTAAGTTTACCATTTTAGTGTTTAAAGTTAACAAACTTCATTCCCTAAGAATTCGATAGCCTAGACAGTCAAGATTTCTGTGTAGATTGGTACTTGCTAAACAAAGTTCCTCGTGGGAAGGATACTCTACTTACCACTTTATTACTTGTTAGCGATACATGCACTTGCGGTGATTGAAAAATAGCGAAACAATACCACAATAATGAAACTTCTGAAAGGGCCATAACAAAAAAACTTGGATCTAACCTCTAATAAGAGGAGAATCTAAGCCTGTGCACGTACCATGGTAATCAAAACAAAGCTAACTCCATTGTCTCCTCAACAAATGAGAGAGACGGGTAATAACCTAGTCAAGCATCTATAGTGAGATATAAAATAATATCATAAATCTCTTTGTCCTATTTGTGAGCATAAATCATAACACAATTCGATTCAAAGTCAATTTCAATATCCAATAATTTTTATGCTCATCACAATTCAAAACATAAATTTCTATTTTTCCATGCAAATTGGCCATCACAAATCAAAACATATTCTATGACAATTTTCCAAAACATAATTTATTCAATCCACAACAATGCTTAATACTTGTTGAAATACCATTTTACAAAGCTAAATTCATACATACTATAATAATTTCAATAATCATTGAATTAAATCTAATACTTGATAAACATAATACATAAGGAAAATAACGTCATTTAATCATATGAAATATTCAGAACAAAATCAATTAAAAACTAGTTGTACACAAACCTCTGATAAGTCACCTCTTAGCCTTGACTTAGTGGGTCTTTTCCCTTTCCAGTGTCTTTTCTAACTGAAACACACAATTTAAAGTGTTTCAATACTCATTTAAATTGTTTCTAATAATAAGGTTCAATAATTAAATTTTATTAATATTATTCCTTTCATTAGTAAACCTATAATGTTGACCTTTAATGCACGCTAGGTGAATTAGTTTTAATGTCACTAATATGTTCCATTTTTCATTCCTCACATGTTGATATATGTCGCCAATTTCATTTCAAAGCTTATTGCATTTTTATTGCAATTATTCAGATTTAATGGCCAATGTTTACTGTCTATTGGATCAAGCTACAGTGTAAATTTAATAGATTTCTCTTCATTAAATTGTTTCTCATTGTGTCTTCTTTAATTTTCTTTTTTAATCACTCCATTTGGAGTTATATAACTAAAGTTATGGTCAATTAACCATAACTAGGTCAAATCTAAATTTTAGTTTCCTTTTTAGGCATTTTCGGTTCTGAAATTACTAATTTATTTGGACTATTTGTAATCACATTGAGGTCTAACATTCTTCATAAGTATTGTTGCCCTATGTCTTAGGGACAACCAAAAATTTTTCTTATCATTTTTCAAATTTTATAGAATTCTTTATAGACAAATTGTTAACTTGGACTCAAAGGTCCTATATTGGCATAGTCCTCAATTAGGTCAATGGCTTTGACCTTAAATTCTGACCTTATACATTTATAATTTGAGAAAGTTGTCTGAAACAAAGTTTTAGATCTCTTTCTTAGCTTTCCAGATTGTTATGACTCATTTAAATTGGACACTTCTTGTGGGAGATATACTTATTTGAATTTTCTGGATTTTATAGTCAAATGTGCCAATTCCAGATTTAGTGTGCCAAATTAATCAAGTTAATTGACCTAGTTTCCTTGATTTTTGGGTTTTGTTCAAATTACCAATATTGTAGATCTATGTCTTATTGAAATTTTGGCACTAATTTCATGTCATTTGGAGTTCTATGGACCAAGTTATGGTCATTTTACTATTGCTGGTCAAGTTGCACTTATATTGCAAAGTTTAGGTCATTTTTAGGTCAAAGTCAATTCGGCCAGTTTTTGTAACCCAACTTTGGCAATCATTTTGACTTGGTAATTGGCATTTCTGGGCTTGGTGGTCTTCACCAAAGTTGTAGCCCTATGTCTAAGCTTTCCAACAGTATAAATTTTAGGTAATTTGGACCTGTTTTGAGTGAGTTATGGCCAAAATACTAACTACTATTCATATGGTCAAAATCTGAGTTCATATGTTAGGCAATTCCGGATTTGGTCATTTCTTAGGTCATTTTCTAGGCAGAATTTGGACAACACTTCTACATGAAAGTTGGTTCATCACATGTCTAATTTTGCCTCTAATTAGCCTCATACCAATTGGGGTCACAATTTTCCACTTATGGCTTAAAATGTGTACTGCCCTTAAACAACCTAAATCTGCATTGAAGATTGGCACTTCTAATGTTTACCATTCACAATTCAATTTGGTCAAATGACCAACAACAACTCAATTTGTTAATTTGTCCAGCAATAACTCAGTTTAATGAAATGAAATGTCCAACAATACTCAATTCACTTAAACATCTAACAACTATTTTATTTAAGTAAATATCCATTACACTCAATTCAATGAAATCAATATCCAACTCTTATACAAACCTTCAAACCCTAATCCATTGGTCAAAACCACTAATGTACATTCTATTAACTCATAATCAACATTAATATACATGAAATTAAAGCTCTCTTACATACATCAAAACTGCCCAATTATACGTTTGCTTCAATCTTCCATATACATTTCACAACCTTACTCAATTTAAGCGTACACATGAAATTAAATTACTAATACATGTAATTGGCCTAATTAACTTCATTACCCATTAATTTCATGTAACAACAACTCAAACTTCTTCAATATCCATGGCTGCCAAAAATAGTACACATCATTAACTCCTCAAATCCTTCAAATTTCTTCACCATTTAACACTTCTCAACCTCCATACAAACTTTAATGAAGCAAAGAAAGGAAAATGGCACTTACCTCTTTTTGGAGTTTGCTAAAACTTGTTCAAATCCTTCCCTTTTTACTCCCAATGTGCTGCCCAAGATGTGTAGTCCAACTTTAGTGAAGGAATTTGTAAAGATCCTTGCTTGATCATGACTAGATGATGGTTGAAGGTGGGGCGGCCATGGGAGAATTCTTGGGAGCTTTGGTTCGGTTGGTGACAAAATGAAGAAGAAGAAGAAGAACTTAGTGGAGACGGCTGTCCACTAAGCCTTATATAGGTCCCTTAATATGTTTAAATATTCCTTAGTGCTCCACTTAAGTTTGATTAATCAATATTATATGTTAAAGTTTTAATTATTCAATTTATATCCCATTTCTTTCATCATTTATATTATGTACCACAATTTTAAATTTTCATGACATTTTCAAAGTGTGCTATCACTCATTTTTAATAGACATTGAGGTCAAAAGGCAACTCTAGGTATCAAATGACTAAAATGCCCCTCTTCGGGTTGCATTCTCGATTTTTTGATAACACCGATTTTTATCAGTTTCTTGAATTTTTTGTTTTTCTTTGTACTAATTCTTTAATTTTTTTTTTTGACATTTTTAATGTCAATTATACTTCAATAAGTCTTTAATTATGTCTCAAAACTTAATTCCGAGGGTTCTTCGCAGTCCCGGGGTCAGCTATTGCCTGCGCCGTAACTTCCTGGTGCAGTCACCCATCGCTTCGATGTCGGCTCATTTAACTTAGTTTTACTTTCTCTCTTTTATTTTTCTTTAATTTTTCTTGTATTTTCTTTTATTTATTTCATCATTTTATGCCTATTTATTATCATTGAAGTGTAGTTCCAAACATCCTGACTTGTCCGGACCGACATTAGGTCACCGGAGTAGTCGAATGTAGGGACTATAAATGAGGGCGTTATAATTCTTCCCCTCTAAATGAAAATTTCATCCTCGAAATTCATCGGATTCATATAACTGATATCGTTATCTCATAATTTTACTCACTCTCCCATCATTGTGCCCTTTGCCTTTTGTGTTTCCACTCATGAAATTCTCTTATTCATTAGTTCCTTGATTTCTCATGCTAGAATCCTTACTAGTCCTTCTGTCTCCTTTACTTACTCCAATCCTGTTAACTTGCCCTCATCTAGGTATTCTACATTTATCTCACACAAATGTCTTAAATGTCTCAAATGCCTAAATCATTTCTTTCTGACAAAAATATCAAAATAACTATAAAACTCCATATCGAGGTCTAGATATCTTCATCCTCAAGGTATTCTTTTTAATTTATAGTCATACTAAAATCTCTAATTTTATAGTAATTCCTGTCGTATCGGTAGCTCTCATTAGTGTAACCGAGTCACTGACTAATAATGACCTTTCGATATGTTAGTTTTAAAGTTTTCAATTTCTAACTAAAATTTTCACATTTATTTCTCGTAATAGTACTCTTCTGTACCAAATCAAAGACTACTTACAAACATCCTTATCTTGGTATACCACGAGGAAGCACATAGCTCTACATAATAATCCCATGTCAATACTGTAATCTGCAGCTTACAATACAAACATCGAGAACATTACATAGTCACTATGTTATAACCTCATGGACTAGGTTTTCTAACATTTTATCTGTACACTTATTTCTTTCTTTGTCTTTTAAAGTCATATCAATGGTCTCTTCATGTAATTATTTAAATTTAAAACTCATTACTTATATTTATGCCCAAGTAACCTATCAAAGCACTTGCAGGCGTTACGTATCACCGTCCCTGCAACTCCCTTCTCTGTCTTTGGTGACAATTAAGGGTACCTATCAAAGCACCTGCAGGTGTTACGTATCGCTATCCCTGCAAGCCCTTGGGTGGTACCTATTAGAGCACTTTGCAGGCGTTACGTATCGCCGTCCCTGCAAGCCCCCCTTGATACCGATATTCATTGTCTTTTAAAATCATATCAAACATATATTGTCAATCCAGGACATTCCATGCAGGCAGTATTGCTATCTGTAATTCCTAATTGGTACACCAATCGATCCATACAATATACATAAGCCTAGGTTTACTTTGAGCAATTAAGCATTATTAATTGTCTAACAAAATCTTCATGTCCATGTATTGTGGAAAAAGTGGGTCCCATATCACTATTTCATGTGATTTAGCATGTGGTGATAACAGAATTCCCATGTCAATGTACAGTGGGAAAGTGGGTCCCACATACCTATTTCAAGTAATTTAGTATATAGTGACTTAGTAGGGATAAGCCAATAATATTTTTCAAGAACCTTTCTTTAGGTTCAATTTCGGGATTTTAGCTTTACATATCACTTTGGACAATTTGTGGCCACTGTCTGGCTCTATTTGCTAAAAGGAAATTGTTCTTTTATTTCTTGTCTTTATCTCCTAAATGACTATTTGAGCTCTGACTCATAGGTTTCTCCCTCTTCTCTATTTCACATTGCCTTTGTGGGGTTGGGTTTATACTTGGGCTTAGGCTGACAGATTATCAGCCATTTATTAAAAGAAAGTGGCTATTTGCTGGGCCATTTGTGCAATAATTTGTACAGGTGGGGCTGGTAAAGTCGGGCTTCTGACTATCTGAGGGGCTGGGGCCTCACCTTGTACTTCCTCCGTCACAGACTGTTCTATTGTCTTATTCTTCTCTTCCATATCTTTTTACAGGATTTTCTATTTCTTATACAACCAACACAAGGAGATTTCTCTCCATTAGATCATATTTATGATGTAAATGTACTATATGTATCAAACATTTGAGCAGTTGTATTTACCGACAAAAAGATTTCAAATTCACAGTTCAAAATTTACTTTAAAACCATTGCTCTGATACCACTAAACATGTCACACCCTACTCCTCCATAAGATGTAACATGATCCCGTAGTACACCTAATGAATTACCGTACTTTGCTTACCGATAACCCATTAAATATACTACAAGGGATTTTAAATCAATTTTCGTGAAATTTAAATCATTGATTAAAATCTGGTGTTATAAAATTTTTTTCAAAATTTCGGCAGAGTGCCAGCTGTATTTTGAGAAAACAGTTCTTCAAACCTGAAAAGGAAAACACTCCCAATATGATTTCTCAAATACAACTCCAATAAACTTCATTTCATCTCACAATTCAAATCTCAATAATCAAATCAATTCATTTTCAAACCAACCTCATCATAAAAGAAACATTTCATTGATTACAATACTCAAAAATTAATATTACAAAACTATAAAGGTAAATGAAATCTCAAATTTACATTTACAATAATTTACATTTAATTACATACCAAAATATTTTATAAGAGTTTTTATACAACTGCTCAAATAATTTACATATATATATTTACATGCATACATCAAAACCTATGTACATGGGTATACCTATGATATACCTGGAGCTGATCTAAATGTGTCTTCAAGGCGCAGCTACAGGAATTCTCACTCAGTTGCTCTATCCTTACTTTCACCTGCGACAACATACAAAGCTATCGCTGAGTGGTGAACTCAGTGGTGCACAACTATAATTTAAAATATAATACCATATATATGCTGACAGAACTATAACAAATAATTTGGAAATCTTGAACTTCATAAATATTCCAAAGGTCAAAATAATCGTTGCCAATAATATAATCATTTGTTAAAATAACCTTGATCAAGAATTTTAATTTATCAAATCACAACTGGACAATTAAAGTAATTCCAGCAATTTATGGAAATAAATATTAATGTCAATAAAATCAAATATGCATATATCCCATTTGAAATCAAAATTCTTTACTATTTAAAAGCCATTCTTTATCTCACTAACTATGCAAGACTAATCCGAAAGGGCCATCTCCGGTGTGATTCTAATTCCCTATGGTCAGGGAGGTCGAATTATCGTGCACAGTACACACCACAATAATGAAACTTCCGAAAGGGCCATAATAACAAAACTTAGATCTAACCTCTAATAAGAGGAGAATCTAAGCATGTGCACGCACCATGGTAATCAAAATAAAGCAAACTCCATTGTCTTCTCAACAAATGAGAGAGACGGGTAATAACCTAGTCAAGCATCTATAGTGAGATATAAAACAATATCATAAATCTCTTTGTCCTTTTTGTGAGCATAAATCACAACACAATTTGATTCAAAGTCAATTCCAATATCCAATAATTTTTATGCTCATAACAATTCAAAACATAAATTTGTATTTTTCCATGCAAATTGCCCATCACAAAACAAAACATATTCTAACACAATTTTCCAAAATATAATTTATTCAATCCACAACAATGCTTAATACTTGTTGAAATACCATTTCACAAAGCTAAATTCATACATACTATATTAATTTCAATAATCATTGAATTAAATCCAATACTTGATAAACATAATACATAAGGAAAATAACGTCATTTAATCATATGAAATATTCAAAACAAAATTAATTAAAAACTAGTTGTGCACAAACCTCTGATGAGTAGCCTCTTGGCCTTGACTTAGTGGGTCTTTTCCCTTTCCAGTGTCTTTTCTAACTGAAACACACAATTTTAAGTGTTTCAGTACTCATTTAAATTGTTTCTAATAATAAGGGTCAATAATTAAATTTTATTAATACTATTCCTTTTATTAGTCAATCTATAATATTGACCTTTAATGCACACTAGGTGAATTAGTTTTAATGTGACTAATATGTTCCATTTTTCATTCCTCACATGTTGTTATATGTCGCCAATTTCATTTCAAAGCTTACTGCATTCTTATTGCAATTATTCAGATTTAATGGCCAATGTTTACTATCTATTGGATCAAGCTATAGTGTAAATTTAATAGATTTCTCTTCATTAAATTGTTTCTCATTGTGTCTTATTTAATTTCCTTTTTGAATCACTCCATTTGGAGTTATATAACTTAAGTTATGGTCAATTAACCATAACTATGTCAAATCTAAATTTTAGTTTCCTTTTTAGGCATTTTCGGTTTTGAATTTACTAATTTATTTGGACTGTTTGTAATCACATTGAGGTCTAACATTCTTCATAAGTATTGTTGCCCTATGTCTTAGGGACAACCAGAAATTTTGCTTATCATTTTTCAAGTTATATAGAATTCTTTATAGACAAATTGTTTACTTGTACTCAAAGGTTCTATATTGGCATAGTCCTCAATTAGGTCAATGGCTTTGACCTTAAATTCTGACCTTATACATTTATAATTTGAGGAAGTTATCTAAAACAAAGTTTTAGGTCTCTTTCTTAGCTTTCCAGATTGGTATGAGTCATTTAAATTAGACACTTCTTGTGGGAGATATGCTTATTTGAATTTTCTGGATTTTATGGTCAAATGTGCCAATTCCAGATTTAGTGTGCCAACTTAATCAAGTTAATTGACCTAGTTTCCTTGATTTTTGGGTTTTGTTCAAATTACCAATATTGTAGATCTATGTCTTATTGAAATTTTGGCACTAATTTCATGTCATTTGGAGTTCTACAGACCAAGTTATTGTCATTTTACTATTGCTGGTCAAGTTGCACTTATATTACAAAGTTTAGGTCATTTTTAGGTCAAAGTCAATTCGGCCAGTTTTTGTAACCCAACTTTGGCCATCATTTTGACTTGGTAATTGGCATTTCTGGCTTAGTGGTCTTCACCAAAGTTGTAGCCCTATGTGTAAGCTTTCCAACGGTATAAATTTCAGGTAATTTGGAACTGTTTTGAGTGAGTTCTGGCCAAAATACTGACTACTGTTCATATGATTAAAATCTGGGTTCATATGTTAGGCAATTCCGGATTTGGTCATTTTTTATGTCATTTTCTAGGTAGAATTTGGATAACACTTCTACATGAAAGTTGGTTTATTACATGTCTAATTTTACCTCCAATTGGCCTCATACGAATTAGGGTCACAATTTTCCACTTATGGCTTAAAATGTATACTACTTTTAAACAACCTAAATCTGCATTGAAGATTGGCACTTCTAATGTTTACCATTCACAATTCAATTTGGTCAAATGACCAACAACAACTCAATTTGTTAATTTGTCCAGCAATAACTCAGTTTAATGAAATGAAATGTCCAACAATACTCAAATCACTTAAACATCCAGCAGCTATTCTATTTAAGTAAATATCCATTACACTCAATTCAATGAAATCAATATCCAACTCTTATACAAACCTTCAAACCCTAATCCATTGATCAAAACCACTAATGTACATTCTATTAACTCATAATCAACATTAATATACATGAAATTAAAGCTCTCTTACATACATCAAAACTGCCCAATTATACGTTTGCTTCAATCTTCCATATACATTTCACAACCTTACTCAATTTAAGCATACACATGAAATTAAATTACTAATACATGTAATTGGCCTAATTAACTTCATTACCCATTCATTTCATGTAACAACAACTCAAACTTCTTCAATATCCATGGCTGCCAAAAATAGTACACATCATTAACTCCTCAAATCCTTCAAATTTCTTCACCATTTAACACTTCTCAACCTCCATACAAACTTTAATGAAGCAAAGAAAGGAAAATGGCACTTACCTCTTTTTGGAGTTTGCTAAAACTTGTTCAAATCCTTCCCTTTTACTCCCAATGTGCTGCCCAAGATGTGTAGTCCAACTTTAGTGAAGGAATTTGTGAAGATCCTTACTTGATCATGACTAGATGATGGTTGAAGGTGGGGCGGCCATGTGAGAATTCTTAGGAGCTTTGGTTCGGTTGGTGACAAAATGAAGAAGAAGAAGAAGAACTTAGTGGAGACGGCTGTCCACTAAGCCTTATATAGGTCCCTTAATATGTTTAAATATTCCTTAGTGCTCCACTTAAGTTTGATTAATCAATATTATATGTTAAATTTTTAATTATTCAATTTATATCCCATTTCTTTCATCATTTATATTATGTACCACAATTTTAAATTTTCATGACATTTTCAGAGTGTGCTATCACTCATTTTTAATGGACATTGAGGTCAAAAGGCAACTCTAGGTGTCAAATGACCAAAATGCCCCTCTTCGGGTTGCATTCTCGATTTTTTCGTAACACCAATTTTTATCGATTTCTTAAATTTTTCATTTTTTTTTGTACTAATTCTTTAATTTTCTTTGACATTTCTAATGTTAATTATACTTCAATAAGTCTTTAATTATGTCTCAAAACTTAATTCCGAAGGTTTCCTGCGGTCTTAGGGTCAGCTATTGCCTACGCCGTAACTTTCCGATGCGGTCACCCATCGCTTCGGTGTCAGCTCGTTTAACTTAGTTTCACTTTCTCTCTTTTATTTTTCTTTAATTTTGTCTTGTATTTTTTTTATTTATTTCATCATTTTATGCCTGTTTATTATCACTGAAGTGTAGTTCCAGACATCTTGACTTGTCTTGATCGACATTAGGCTACCGGAGTAGTCGAATGTACGGACTACGTAAAATGAGGGCATTACAATAGTAGACTAAGACACCATTTTGATTTACCACATAGGCATAGGCCCTAGTCCTAGTCACTACCTAGATAGATAGGTTCATTTTGTTCATACTATGCTCTTTATGTTCATTCTACTCCGCCTTAATCCATAATATACTTTTCTACATGTCTATGGCCTTATCTTTAATTAGTTTTGTATATTGTGTTGCCATTGAGGGCAGTGTCAAATTTGAGTTTAGGGGTGCACACATGCATTGCATTCATATATTGCATTTCATTTTATTATTACATTGCCTTGTTATATTTATATTATACTTGTGTATCAAAAATTCAGAGAATTTTTGAAAAATTTTGAAAATTCTGAACTTTTTCAAAGGCTTTTAACTTGGATTTATAACCAAGACCTTAACAAGCTAATGATTTGACTCTCTGGGAAAGAGGAATGAGTGTGACTCGATAGGCAAAAACACTTTAAAATGTTGTTTGTGAAAAATTTAATTACCTAAGTGGAGTCAAACTAGTTAAACCCCTTCATAGTCATTAGTTTATCACATTGAACCTGCAGAATCGGGGAAAATTTTTTGAAATACAAACAAACCTGAAAATGCCTCACCAACCCTAGAACATGTCTTTTAGACCTATTAAGGCGAAATCCTAGTATGTGCTTGATGAAGAAAAGATTAAGGAATTCTTTGTTCATAGCCTCATTAAGCCTTAACCACCCTTAATTAAAATATATGCCTCTTGTAGCCAACTTGAGCCTATATTTTTACTTATATGATTTTCCTTATTTGCCCACATTATTTACCTAGCCTCTAGCCTAAATACCTACCCTACCCTTTGAGGAAGCTAATTGCGTAAGTAAAAAGTATACTGAGTACCAAAGAAAATATGGAGAAAGGGTGCAAAAACTTAGAAGAAAGTGCAAGTATGTGGTTAAAATCATTGAGAAGAATTACCTCTTTAACCCATCAAAAACAATGAGTTTGCAGGAGAGGATAAAATGGACACAAGTATGGAAAAAAGGGAGAGAAGAAAGCAAAAGAAAGTCCCAAAGGAACATGAAGCAAGCATACTAGGCACTAAAAACCAAGGGGCCCCCCTCGTTATAAAACTAGTAAAATAAACCTAGTATATTTGGTACATGTGCATAATGGCAACCCTCATATTTGCATTCCTTAAAAACCCTTCATTGGTAGCCAAATCACTACCCTTTAGCCCCATTACAACCCTTTTAAAGACCTTTTGATCTTTTAAAAAGTGTATACTATATTAGTAGAGATAGAGAATTGAGATATGCTTATGGGGTTGGAAATAAATCACTGCATCACAATTATCCATAAAAAGAGGCAAATTTAGGGGTGCAAGTGTTTCTTAAATGTATCTTGATATAGCAAGTTATTTGTGACTTATTAATGACCTTACATAGAGGAATTAGTTGAAGCTCCATAAAGGGGATGAGATTCTAGCAGGCAACTGTTGATGTCTCTATGCCTTGAAAGTGAAAATTTGGTATGAAGGTTGAAGAGAGTTCAATTATGTGCCAGTTAAGTGCAGTCCAGAGACTTACACGCCCCTGGGCCGTATAGTGCCACACAGGCCATGTACTCTGCAATAGCCAGCTTTATAATTCGATTCCAACCCCAGTTTTTGCATGCCAAACAAACTTCTAATGTCTTTGGGACTCTAAAATATAACCCTAGGACACCCAATATAAATACCAGGAGACAAAAAGCATAAAAAAGAGGGAGGAGACACCTTCGATAAAAGACTTCCAATTTAGTGTAGCAACCCTAGTTTTCTAATGCGTTTAAAGGAGAATTGCATCAGCACCTAGGAGAGACCTCTCAGCCGAAGCTCCACAAGTCCAAAGCTGTAAAATCTTTCTCTGGGTTCTTTTGTTTTAATTCTTCATATTGGTTTTATGTTCTTTTACTGTAATTACATTATGTTTGTTAAACTCACTATAAGTGAGTAGTTTCTTTAATTCTTGAATTAGAAAGTAGCACTTTTAATTTCTATTATAGATATACAATAAGTTTATTTTATGAAATTAAGTTTTGTGCTTTGATTTAATATTTTGTGGTCTTAATGCATGCTATGTGTTAGTACCCACCTAGCTTTGATCTAAGATAAAAGTTTAAGAACTGAAAGGTAAAGATTAGTATTAGAAAATTAAGATTTTGAACCTATAAAATCTGACCTAGAGATAGGCTGATATCCTTTGTAGAATTTCATAATTAATCAAAGATGTTAAAAGGTTTTAACTAAGATTGATCGCTATGAAAGTAGGGTTTAGATTAATTAAAATACACATTAGATACCTTGAGAGAAGATCTAGGAGACATTAAGATTAATTTCCATCAAAGTGAAAACACTCAGTCCATTGAATGAGCAAGGTTAAAACCATAATAGGGTTAAAGTATGAAATCTTAATTCTAGAATTGCTTTCCTTATAGATCCTTTTAAACTAAGTTTCAATTTTATTCTCTTTTGTTTTTCAATATTCTCAACAGTAGTTTTGATTTAATCTTTCTATAACTTTGTTAGTCTAAACAGTTAAAATTGTTGTTTAGCTTAGTACTTACGCCTATAAATTTCTCATGGAAACGATACTCTACTCACTAGTGTATCACTTGTTCATGATCTGTGCACTTGCAGGGTTGTAAATCCAGCAAACAGAGAAAGAGAAACAAATAGGAAGGGGGAGAAAGAGAGGGAAAGAGGGAGAGACAAAGTGAGAGGCAAAGACAGAAAAGGAAAGACATGGGCAAAGAAATTATATTTAATTATCTCTCTCTCCATATATATTATAATTATATTATTAAATAATTATAATTTTTAGGCACTTATTTATCAAAATATAAGGACTTATTTATAAATAAAAGAGAAAGATGCATTTAAGCATCATCTGCTAGAGGAAAATGCACTTAGGCACAAGTTTTCAACTTTTTGCATTTTGGTGCTAAAATAAAATAATTATTAAAAATGCTGATACGGCACTGACATCAATGCAATGTCAATATTTTTTAATGCCGTTGGTCACTTTGTCCCTTAAGTGCTAACAGCGTTAAATCATGTACAGATCCTCAATTGCCAAAAATGAAATAACAATAACTTAGGGCTCTTTTAATAGAAGGCCTAAACCATAGGGTACCTAAGTGTAATTTTTCCTTTTATTTATAGTTAAAATAATTATCATATGATTTGTCACAATTATATGTAAATCATATAATTATCTTTATTTATTTTATTAAATGTTATATGTAATTTATTTTCTTTAATAATCACTTATAATATTTAACTTTTTATAATTTATACATACCTAACATTTTAATTTATTCATATATAACTTGATTAATAATAAATTGCACTTTCTCATTTATGTAATAATTTTTAAATTTTTATTAAACTTAGTCATTTAATTTTATAGTTAAAAACTTATTATATTATACTAATTAGAATCTTTAGTTATACAAAAACTATATTGAAAGAAAATTTTAATTTCATTGTTTTAATATATATGTATGTGCGTGCGTTATGTTTAAATTTAAAAAAAAATAAAATTGTAATATTATATTTTTTATATTCTTTACACACCTAATATCTATATACAATTTATTTTTTACATAACTTAATTAGTTATAATAAACTCAATTGCACATTACTAATATGAATCTATTAGGCTCAAAATTTGGATTTGGATAGATTAGTAGAAAACCTTAACTTTTAAAAGGTTCAAGGTTCAAAGATGTTGTGCAATTTAGTAATAAACTTAAACCTTATCATTTTAAAGGTTTAATGTTCAAAAATGTTGGGTAGCTTAATGATAAACTTAAACCTCATGGTTCAAGATCCGAAGAGAGAGAGAGAAAGAGAGAGAGAGAGAGAGAGACTTAATTGAAAAGATATTTATCTTTTATTATTTTTAATTCTATTTATCATATGAAAAAATAACTTGATTTTCATGAAAAAGTAACCTTTTCTTGTAACAACCAACCACTTTTTTTATATAACTTAATTATATCATAATTTTAAATAATAGTTATTAATATATTAATTTATAAAAAAATTATTATACTTATAATATTATAAAATGCAATAATTAATATAAATAAACTTGTAAATAGCTAGTTCATGAGCTTATTAAATGAGCCAACTTATGAACATGTTCAATGAACTAACTCCTAAGTATGTTTAATGAGCCAACTTGCGAGATTGTTCATGAGTCAAATATCATTGAGCTCAAGCTCAACTTGTTTATTAAATGAGCCTAAACTTAGGTTCAAGCTCAAAATATGTTAAGCCAGACAGTACTTTTACAAAATTAAATCTCGAGCAGCATGACCCATTTATGTAACATCTACTAAGTTTCTGATATTGAAATTTCCAACCATGTGCAAGAATTCTAATGAAACCAAAGGTTTCAAGGATAGGTGGATGTGGTAGTAAGAGCCTTGAGTATGTTTTTAAGTGTTTTTAGGGTTTCAAGGGTTTAGTATGTTGAAGTTATCAATTTTGGGGTTTAAGTATTGAAAAGGAGACAGAAAGACTTTCAACTGTAGAAAAACCCTTTTTAAACTAAGGGTATAAAAAGGGAAAAGACAAACAAAATAAAGGGTAAGGCACTCCATTTTTCTCTGTTTTGGTAAGTTTAAACCCTAAATCCTTATTTCCTTTCCTCTTTTACTATTAGAGTTGAAACTTTGATCATTGAATGTTCTCTTTGATGCTAGTAAGTCAACACTAGGTAGGAGAGATTGAAAGTTAAAGTTCAAATCAAGGAATTGGTTTGGCACTCAATCTTAGTGATTAAATAGTCTAGCTTCAAGAGATAGGTTTTTCTTATGTTGTATGGGTCATGCTTTCCCTAATTTTCTATTGATTTTACTTTGGCAATTGCATGCAAGGATATTTATGATGAGCTCTTGAAGCTATTTTTTCTTATGGATAATTGAGTGAAGGGAATCAATGGGTTTATTAGAGTCATGCATGCATGTAGGATTTCTATATAGAATCATCAAATTCTAGTTCCAAATGATGTTACTGTATGGATAAAAGTGTGAGAGTGTTAACTTAAAAAAAAAAAAAAAAGGGAATGTGAATAGGTGCTTTGACTAAAGTAAGAAATGTTTCAATTTCACATGGTTTATGTTAGATGGGGAAACATAGGACTTTGGAAAGTACTTTTAAATTGGTAAGCACATATCTAATATTTCATAAGTGTCAGTTTGTGGTTTTGGGGCAATTGAAATGATTTTCAATTGTTTTGGGTTTTATGAATTGAGA
Source organism: Hevea brasiliensis (assembly GCF_030052815.1). NCBI lineage: Eukaryota > Viridiplantae > Streptophyta > Magnoliopsida > Malpighiales > Euphorbiaceae > Hevea > Hevea brasiliensis. The sequence goes on from NC_079495.1 coordinate 85,550,951, forward strand.
AATTCTTGAGGGTTTAATGAATTATTTGATGCATGTTGAGATTTTGGGTTTTCTTGAAGTTAGTTAGTCATTTTATAGTCTATGTACATGGTTAGAATTGAGTTTTGGAGTTTTAGAAAGGAAAGGATTAAGTTTTGGCTGAGTTGGACTACTGCAAGCTCGAACTTGGGATGATAGAAATTCTCAAGTTCGGTAGTCGGAATGGTTATTGTTTACTACGGCAGCTGAAGTTTCGCACTTCGGCAGCTGAAGTTTCTTTTACTTGTCCTATTTCTCTTTTTGTTTCAAGGATGCAAAATCTGTTTCTATGTATAGAATTGGCCTAGAATCAATGATAGGATGTATAAATAGAGTTATAGAAGTTCAAATAACTTAATCAAATCCATCTTTTGTAGGATCAGACTTAAGGGATTCAGGGAACTGTAGTTGAAAAGGAAAGCTATGGTAAGTGTTTAATTGTGATAAGCTACAAAATATGAGTAAAACTAACCTTATTTAATGATAATAATGAATTTATTTATCAGCAAGTTAAGTTTATGAGATCCTTATGCATCATTTCGCATTATTTTAAGGTGTATGTATATAGAACATGAAGATGTTGCATTAATGCATAAATTCTTATTGATACTCGATACATATTGGATGACCCACTGACTTCCCACACTAAAAATATAGATATGATATGTAAATGCATGATATGAGATTGTTAAGTCTAAGTGAGGCCTAGTTATACCTAACTTGAGCATTCAGTCAGTTTGGTTCCAAACTGAAATAATGAAAAACCAAAACTCCAAAATTTTTAGGACAGAACCGAACTGATGCTTTAAAGGTAACCGAACCAAACTAATTAACTAATATCAATTTGGATCAGTTACTATAAAATCAAATTTAATTTTTTTTAATTGCCAAACCTGAAAACAAATGTTACAGATGCCAAAACCCAATAGTATTTTGGACTACTAAATAGCATCAAATCATGCATTTGAACTTGCTCAAATTTGGCCATAATAATAATAATCCAACATTGAAAATAGAGTACCAACTTGGCCATCACAATAATATTTGAACATTTCAATTTGTGACACCAAATGTCCAAGTTCCAATTATAAAACATAATCCAAATACCATCCAAATTTCAAATTCAGAAAATAACCAACCACAACCACAAAACACAATTTGAATACAATACAATCCATATTAAAGTCTACATAACAACTACATAATAATAAAGCACCAAAATGACTAACCAAATACAGTCCATATGAAGAAAATAAAATCCATCAAATAACAACATAATCCATATAAAAACATTTGATTTTTAGCAATCCAATCCCAACCAAATCCACAAAGGTAGAATCCTCATCAATTGACTCATTTGGAACATGGCAATCTACATTAAGAAGATTAAAAAGAACAAAAAAAAAATTAATGTTGCATCAAAGTGTTATTACATAATCAATGGAAGCATAAAGTAATATAAAATTTTACACAATCAAATTTACATCTAAGAGTGAAGTGTAGGGGTAGTAGAACTTGATCCCCCTAAACCGTGGGTTATTCCTACCCTTGGTAATATTGAAAATTGAATTATATAATGGAAAAAAATTAATCTATATTCAAATGAAAATATGAAAGAATAAAAACAATTTAAATATAAGAATTTATTACATAGCCTCTTCAAGATTTTCAAGTTCCTCTAAATCTTCCTCAACATTTATTGGGATATTTGAGGAACGTAAACAATCTTTAGTGCATATCAAAGCCTCCATAATTCTAGGAGTGAAAGTACTCCTAAAGGGATTAAGTACTATCCCACCAGTATTTAACGCACTCTCTAATGCAATTGTTGAAATTGGAACAGCCAAGATCTCTCTTGCGATTTTTCTAAGGATAGGAAATCTCTAGAAATTGATTTTCCACCATTTTATGATATCAAAATCTTCCTTATCGTCTTGAATTTTTTCACTCAATTGCACTTCCAATTTAATTTTTGAATCTAAACCTCGATTTTCTTCCAACTCTTGCTTCTTATAGTGATGCTTCAAGAAGAATTTTGGCTCAAGATTTATTGAACTACCACTACCACTACCACTTAAGAGTTGTGAACTGGTGCTATCACTTGATTGCTCAAAATCAGGGTGGTACATCTTCTTTTACTCATTAAACAAGTCAGTCATAGATGTTTTCACTTTCTGGAACAATTGCTCACCCTTTTCTTTACCATGCATTTGGCTAAATGAAAACTCATATACTCAAACTTATCACGAGGTTCAAGAATAACAACAAAATAAATAATTTTGTTCATTTTATATTTATCCCCCTAACACTTGTTAAATTTTTTCCTCATTCTTTCCCCTATAGTTTTTACTCGTTATCATTACTACCCATCCACTGATTCAAGATAAGAGCCAAGCCACTTATCTTACTAATGAACATGTTAGATGTGACATAATGGGAACCTGAAACACATAAAGTAAGCTCATTAAAATAAGCCAACATTTCAACCATTTTCCCACATTGAGACCAATCATAAAAATTAGGTAACTCATTCTCCCCCAACTCAATCTTTAACATAGGTTCTTGTGACTCATACCTCTCGAATGCCTTTTCATATTTTTAAGCTATATTTAACATCAAGTAAGTTGAATTCCACCTAGTTGGACACCTAAACACAAAGAAGAGTTGGCTTCAATTTTTTTCACATTCAACACACTCCTTAAACTTTTTTAACCTACCTCGAGAACTCCTAATGTAACATCCCTATTTGCATAGCCTGGTATATTTCACTGTTCCGGTGACCGGTGTTGGTCCGGATAATTAAGAGAATTAGAACCACTTCTAAGACACCTAGATAAGCCCCGAACACAAATAATTAGTAATTGCCAAATAGTTAAGTATAAAGAAGAAAAATTAAGTACAAAAAGTTAAATGAGTCGGGAGTCACAGCGATGGGTGACCTTCTCGGGAATGACAGTGAGGTCAGTCTAAACTCAAATTTCGAACTGTAAAATGTGACGCCATGGTCCTTAGGACTATTGCGAACACAGTGGAAAAGAGAAAATCACAGAAAAGAATTGTTAAGCAAGTCAAATAATTAGGTCAGAGTTCCGAAAGAAATACTAAATTATTGGTAAACCGGATCAGACTGGCGAGGGGCAATTTGGTCAACTCACCCTTAGAACTGACTCCTGACCTAACTGTTCAATAAAATCAGAGAAATGAAAATTTTGGAATCGAGAATTAAATTAAAGAACTATTGAAAAATTAATGAAAATGAAAAAAGAAAAGAAAAAGTTTTATTGCATCACCTTGATGACATCACAAATGATGTCAAAATAAAAATATATTTTCCCCAATAATTGACCAAGTCAAAAAGCCATTTAAATACATAAAAACAAAAAGAAAAAAAAAAGAAAAAAACTTCACTTCTTCCTGCCCCATTTCAGCCAACTCATCTCTCTCCTCTCTCTCTCTCATGTTTCCTCCATTGAAGCTAAAATTTAAAACTTCACAAACCCTAGAAATCCCCCAAAAATTCCACTAAATTATGATTAAACTTTGTTTGGGCAACTAGAAGAGGAGATTGAAGAAGCAAGAAAGAAGAAAAAATGAAGAAAATTAGTGATTGGAAAATCAAACAAAGGTTAGTATGTAAATTTGAATTCTTTTGTTAAATTTCTATGTTCTTAGTTAAGCTAACTTAGATTTTAACTTAAATCTAAACAAAAATAATTATTGAGGGACCAAACATGAATTTTGTCCAGCTAGGGTTAGGGTTTGATATGAATGAGTTTGATGGTTTTGAATGGTTATTTGAAGTGAATTAGGTGTATAAATCATGAATATACACTTTAAATTTGCATTAGAGTTGAATGTGTGTAGCTAGGGTTTTGAGTTTATAAAAAATTGGAGAAAAAGTTGAGAATTGGTCAATTGATGTTATTGACCTTATTCGAGTTGAGAAATGGTCAATTGTGACCAATTGTGGTGTGTATGAATTGTTGGAAACAAGTTTAAATTCTGATTAGTGAGGGTCAATCTGCAAGTAGCTTGACCTAGGTCCCTTTCAGGGATCAAAACTAAAAATTTACCGACCCAATTGGTGTAAAGCCAATTGGGAATGAAACTAGACACAAAATGGCACATTTTTCATTTAGGAATCATGCCTAGAAAATGACCATAACTTAGTGAACAATTAGGTTAAATCTAGATTGGGCAAACTGACCTATACAAAAATGAACAAATGAACAGTAGTTACATAAATGACCATAACTTGGTCTAGCAAGGTCCAAATGACCTGAATTTTATACCGATAGAAATCTGAGACATAGCCCTACAACTTTCATGAAGAAAAAAAACCCAAATTTTGACCATAACCTGTTTGAAAATCCACCTGCAGTCAACCCACAAAAATTGCCAAAATCTAGAATTTGCCCAGAATTCTGGGTAACACTAAATCCGGCCATCCATGTTGAAATGGCTATAACTTGGGCTACAAAACTCCAAATGGAGTGATTCAAAAAGGGAAATAAATGTAAGACAATAAGGAACAACTTCTATGAAGAGAACTTAACCAAATTACCACAGCAACTTGACCAATGGAACAGTGCAAAACTGAACACCAAAACTGAAAATTTGAAATTTGTGCCTAAGAGACTTGAAGTTTGAGGAAATAACCAAAACCAACAAATTAGGTAACCAAAATGTGGTATGTGGGTGAAATTAGAATTTTCATATCTATTAAGCATTAGAAAGTCAACAAATTGACTTAAATAGTATTGTAAATAGTAACTCTGAAATACAAATTTTAATGAACATCAAGTTTAGCATATTAAAGTTAGATATAAAGAGATTTCAAATTATTTTTGGACTTATGATAATTTATGGTATTGAAACACTGTGAAATTGTGCATTTCAGTCGAAAAGAATACCGAGAAAGAACCCAAAGCATCGAGTCAAAGCCAAGAGGCGACTCGTATAAGGTTTGTGCACAACATAAATATTCTTTAAAATTCCATGCAAAGTGTATGAAATGATTTGTGGTTTATTTATATTGCAAAATAATGATTGAAATGTACACTATACTTTTGATCTACATTGTTGGAAATTTGATGATATGTGATTTAATTATCAGCAAATATTTGATAAATTGATAAGATAGTTTTGAAACCACAGTGTCATGACCATATATTTGAATGTCTCACTAGCATGACTAGTGGGAGAAAATAGTTTCAAATTTTGATTTCTTCTCTGGTTGAAGTGTTGAGGGGTGTGCTAGTAGAAGAAGAAATTTGAATGGATATCCATATATTTGAGCTACCTAGCCTTGTGATTACTCATAAGCCTCTGGCTATTGAGATGAATATTATTTCGAATGGCATGATTTAACTATGTGTTTTTATGAAATTCGTTTTGAGATTTTCTAAATGAAATTGTTTGGATTAAAAGTTTATAAATCATGTTTTGTATCTGTCTTTCATTTTCAGTACTATATTTGAATAAATGTGATTTGAATTATGCATAAATGTTATTTTAGTATGTTGTGCACCACTGAGTCATAGTACTCAACGATGTCTGTTATTGTTGTCGCAGATATAGAGACTAGAGGAGCAGCAGAGTGAGCTGCTGAGGATTCTTGGAGCCACATTCCTGAAGTTTTATCGGGTATATTTTATACCCTGATTGTAATCTTTAGTTTGATGTATGTAAATGTATGTGTATGTATAAACTGGTCATGAGCAGTTGTATAGAGTTTGTAATAATATTATTTTGGATTTGCTAATGTAAAGTGATTGATAAATGTAATATATTTTTACTTTAATGAAAAATTAATGGAAATATTGAGTACTATTTTGATGACAATTGACTTGTGAATTATTGATTTGAATTTTGGAGTTTGAGAAATGATGTTAGTTGTGTTGAGGTAGTAGTGAGTTTGATGAAAAAGAATTATTGGAAGTGTTTTTACAGGTTTTTAAAGAACTATTTTCTTAAAATACAGACGGCACTCTGTCGAAATTTTTTCAAAATTACGGACAAATAAAAATGGACAAAAATTTTAACTAGCTTTTAAACTTCTATTAAAAAGTAAGAAAATGCTCACCACATCTAGGAAGAAGAAAATGGTTTTAAAATCCCTTGTAGGGTACTTAATGAGTTATCGGTAGGTGAAGTTCGGTAGTTCATTAGGTTTTCTACGGGATCATGTTATGCCTTACAGAGGGGTAAGGTGTGACACCTAATGTATCTCACTGCATCTCTTACCTTCAACACTGACTCGCTAACATCTTTTAAGCAATCCATAAGAACCAAATTAAGAATATGTCCCATACACTTAATATGAAGGTAATTAGAATTAGAAACACTAACATCCCAATTTGCAAGTTTTTTTTTTCAAATAAGAAATGGCTACATCATTTGAACTAGCATTGTTGACGATAACAGTGAATATCTTATCCTGCCCCACTCTTACAAATAATTTTCAATAGCCCTACCAATTGTGTGACCTTTATAACATGTAATAGGATAGAAATTAAGAATTTTTTTATGCAACTTGCAATCATTATCAATGAAGTGAGTAGTAATGCACATGTAATTAATTCTTTATAAAGATGTCCATGTATCCGTGTAAACAAGGAATCTCCTTTTTCTTATCTATTTGCAATAGTAAGAATACATGAAATACAAGAAGAAGAGAAAACTATTAAAGGTTGTACACATTTTAAGGCTAAAAAAAAATGGTTGACCCTTGAAGTAAGGGATTTTAAAGGAAATTAGTCCTCTGATTTCTCAATTAGATTCCACTAATTTCTCGATCAGATCTTTATTGATAACTAATGCCAACCCCCCCCCCCTCCCCCCCTCCCCTCAAGTTGGTGCATAAATGTCTCTAATGCCCCACTTGTTAAGTGAGTTATAAAAGATTTTGTTAGGAACAGCCTTTGTAAGCATATCTGCCAATTGATCTTCAGATTTAACGAATGGGAATCGAATTATCTTGGTTTCGAGATTTTGTTTGATAAAATATCAATGCACTTCAACATGTTTAGTTCAATCATGCTGGACTGGGTTATGAGAAATATCAATGGTTGCGTTGTTGTCACAAAAACAAGTTCATTTCAACACTGGGAGCAAAGCCAATCTCTGTTAGTAGTCTTTTGAGCCAAAGAAGTTCACAAAGACCTTTGGCCATTCCTCTAAACTCAGCTTCAGCACTACATAATGCCACCACCTTTTGCTTTTTACTCCTCCATGTGACCAAATTACCTCCTATAAAAGTGAAATAGCCTGATGTGGACTTCCTATCAAATGTAGTTCCTACCCAATCTGCATCCGTAAAACCATTAACATTTAAATGATTATTCTTAGAGAACATTAGCCCTTTTCTAGGAGAGGACTTTAAATAAAGAAGAATCTAAACTACTCCTCCCATATGATCTTTCTTAGGGCGGTGCATAAATTGACTCACTATGCTTATAGCGTAGGCAATATCTAGGTGAGTATGTGATAGGTAAAGTAGCTTACCAACCAATTTTTTATACCTTTCTTTATTAATTAGCACCTAATCAGCATAATCTCTAAGCTTGTGATTGTGAGTAATAAGAGAGTCAACTGGCTTATAATCCAACAATCTGCTTCTGGCAATAAATCTAGCACATATCTTCTTTAAGAAAGAAATATGCCTTGTCTTGATCTGGCTACCTCAATTCCCAATAAATATTTGAGTTTTCCGAGATTCTTCATTTCAAATTCGATTGTAATTGCTCCTAGAATCTAGATATCTCTTCTATGTCATCCCCTATAATAATCATATCATCTACATAGATTATTAGAGTTGTTACCTTTTCTAGTCAGTGTTTTAAGAATAAAGTATGATCCGAGTTGCTTTGTTGGAAGCCATATTTTTTCATAGCAAAGCTAAATGGGCCAAACCGTGCACGAGGTGATTGTTTTAGTTTGTACAATGCTCATTGCAACTTACACACAACATCATTCTTTGATGATACAGTATATCCTGGTGGAATATCCATGTAAACTTCCTCCTCAAGATCACTATGAAGAAAGGCATTCTTCACATCGAACTAATGTAATGGCCAATCTAAGTTTGCTGTAAGAGACAATAAGACTCTAATAGTACTCAATTTTGCCACTGTTACGCAAGTCTCTTGATAATCTATGCCATATGTTTGTATATATCCTGTCACACCCTACTCCTTAGTAAGATGTAACATGATCCCATAGTACATCTAATGAATTACCTCAATTCGCCTACTAGTAACCCATTAAATATACTACAAGGGATTTTAAAACAATTTTGTTACTTTTTGAAAGTGGTGAGCTTTTATAGCAGGTATTAAAAACATTTAATTGAAGTTTAAAAACTAGTTAAAATTTTTCTCCATTTTTATTTTTACGCAAATCTTGAAAAAATTTCAACAGAGTGCCGTCTATTTTTGGGAAAAACAGTTCTTCAAACACCTGTAAAAACACTTCCAATATTTTTAAAACAACCACAACTCCATTACTCTCATTTTCATATCCTCATTCATCACAATCAATTCAATTCACTTATCAAGCCAAACTCATTATAAAAGAAATCGTCCATAATTTTTCAATTTTCAAAAGAAAGTAAATAATACATTCATTAAGGTACTAAAATTATTGTTACAATTAAATTTGCATTTCCATTACACACCCAAAATAACATTTCAAAAGTTTTATACATCTGCTCAAATAATTTACACACATATATTTACATGCATATTCAAAATCTAATAAACAAGGGTATACCTATAATATTCCCGAAGCTAATTCCAATGAGTCTTCAATGTACAGCTGCAGGAATCTCACTCAACTGCTCTATCTCTACTCTCACCTGTGACAACATACAAAGTTATCACTGAGTGGTGAACTCAGTGGTGCACAACTATAATTTAAAATGTAATACAATATACATTGACAATAATTATACCATAATTTTGAAATCTCAAAACTTAACCAATTTCCAAATGTCAAAATTTTCATTGCCAATAATAATAGTCATTTGTTAAAATAACCTTAATCAAAATTTCAATTTGTCAAATCACAACTGAACAATAAAAATAATTCCTACAATTATGGAAATAAACAATTATTTTAACAAAATCATTTGTGCATAATCTCATTTAAAATCACAATTTCTTATCAATCAAAACCCATTCTTTATCTCACTAACTATGCAACACTAATTCGAAAGGGCCATCTTCGGTGTGATTCTAACTCCCTATGGTCGGGGAGGTCGAATCATCGTGCACAGTACACAACACAATAATGAAACTTCTGACGGGAAAATCACAATTACTTAGATCTAACCTCTAATAAGAGGAGGATCTAAGCCTGTGCACATATCATGGTATTCGAAACAAAACAAAGCTAACTCCATTGTCTCATCAACAAATGATGTAGAGACGGGTAATAACCTAGTCAAACATCTATAGTAAGATATAAAACCATATCATGCATTTCTTTGTCTTTTTTGTGAGCATAAATCACAACACAATATTAATTCAAGATCAATTCCAATATTCCACAATTTTTTTTATGCTCATCACAATCCAAGACAAAATTTTATATTTTATTCATGTAAATTTCCCGTCACAATTCAAAAAATAATTTATCCAGTCCAAAATAATATTCAATAATTATTGAAATAATATTTCATAAAACTAAACCCATGCTTGCTACACCAATTTCAATAATCATTAAAACAAATCCCATAATTGATAAACATAGTGCATAAGGAAGAATAAAATCATTTAATTTTGTAAAATATTCAAAACAAATTCAATCAAAAGCTAGTTGTGCACAAACCTCTTTTGTCAACTCAATTTACCCAAACTTTCGTTTCTCCTTCAAAGATCCCTTTCTAACTGAAACACATAAATTTAAAGTGCTTCAGTATCCATTTCTAATACTTAAATTCCAATAATTAATTCATATATACTTAATTCTAGCCCAAATATGCTTAAACTAACGTTCTTGAAAATTTTCATTTCGGGGTTACTATTCATGATACTATTCAAGTTAATTTGTTGACTTTCTTATGCTTAATAAGTTTATTAGTTCTAATTGCACCCATATACCACATTTTGGGTGTCAATTTTGTTGGCATTGATTGCCAATTCAATTTTTAAGTCTCCTAAGAGAAATTACAATTTTTCAGTTTTGGTCCCCTATTTTCTACTGTTCTATTGGTCTTGTTACTGTGAGAATTTGGCTAAGTTTTCTTCATAGAAGTTGTTCCTTATTGTCTTAACTTTATTTTCCTTTTTGAATCACTCCATTTGGAGTTTTGTAGCCCAAGTTATGCCTATTTTTCTAAGGCTGGCCGGATTTGGTGTTACCTAGAATTCTGGGCATTTTCTTAATATTGGCAGTTTTTATAGGTTGAGTGCAAGTGAGTTTTTGGATAGGTTATGGTCAAAATTTGGGTTTGTTTTCTTCATGAAATTTGTAGAGCTATGTCTCAGCATTCCATCGGTATAAAATTTAGGTCATTTGGGTCTTCCTAGGCCAAGTTATGGTCATTTACGTAACTACTGTTCATTTGGTCATTTTTGTACAGGTCAGTGTGCCCTAATCCAGATTTGGCCTAATGGTTCACTAAGTTATAGTCATTTTCTGGGCATGGTTCCTAAATGAAAAATGTGCCATTTTGTGTCTAGATTCATTCCCAATTAGCCTCACACCAATTGGGTTGGTAAATTTTCAGTTTTAATCCTTGAAAGGGACCTAGGTTAAGCTGCCTGCATACCAACCCTAACCAATCCGAATTGAAACTTATTTCTAACAATTCACACACACCACAAATGGTCACAATTGACCATTTCTCAACTTAAGTAAGTTCATTTGCATCCATTGACCATTTTCTACAATTTTTCTCCCAAACCCTAAGTACCAAGAACCCTAATTTTGGCATATGTTTCAATTGATACACTTAAAGTAGATATTCAACTTCCACACATTCAATCAAGCCTAATTACATGTTTAATGCACATAACCATCATCAAAACCCTAAGGGACTATGGCTGGCAGAAATTCATAAGTTCCCTAACAAGCATGATTTTTCACTTTTCCAAGCAATCCTCACTTATTCAACCTCAATTCTTTAGTTATAACCCAATGAAGCTAAGAAAAACACATACCTTAAGTGAGCAGAATTTGTGTCCTCAATTCTTCACTTTTTTTTTTTATCTTTCTTATTCCCAAACTCTCTATCCAAGCCAAATAGCAAGATTTTACTTAAGGGAAATATAAAATTAATGGCTAATTTTAGGGGTAAGGAAGCTTTGAAAGTGAGCTTCAATGGTGGAAGAAGAAAAAATGAGAGAGAGATGAGAGAGAGTGTGTGGACGGGTGACTAAGGGAAAAAAAGACACAAATTTCTTTTCTTTTAAATTTTGTTTTATTTATTGTGTGATTATCCTTATAATTAAATAATTAGAAATTAAAATGGTTAATGGTGTCATGCTTACCTAAGCATGATGATGTCATAAAGCTTTTTATTTTTGAATTTCTTTTCTTTTTCATTTTCTTTTCTTTTTCCATCCTTCATTAATTTAATTTTATATTTCAAAATTTTCATTTCTCAGATTTTATTGGACAGTTAGGTCAGGAGTCAGCTCTAGGGGTGAATTAACCAAATCGTCCCTCACCGGTTCAATCCGGTTTGCAAGTTATTTGGTATTTCTTTCGGATCCCTGAACTAATTATTTGACCTACTTAACAACTCTTTTTCATGATTTTCTCTTTTCCACTTTGTTCGCAATAGTCCTAAGGACTGCGGCGTCACATTTTCCGATTTGAAATTTGAGTTTAGACTGACCTTGCAGTCATTTCCCGAGAAGGTCACCCATCGCTGTGACTCCCAACTCGTTTAACTTCTTGTGCTTTGTTTTTCTTCTTTATACTTAACTATTTGGCAATTACTAATTATTTGCACTCAGGGCTTATCTAGTTGTCTTAGACGTGGTTCTAATCCTCTTAATTGTCTGGACCGACACTGGTCATTGGAATAGTAAAATATACCAGGCTATGCAAATAGGGGTGTTACATATCCCTTTGCCATAAGTCTTGCCTTATATCTTTTGATAGATCTATCTGCCTTGTATTTAATAGAGAAGACCCATTTGCATCCTACTGTCCTCTTTCCCTTTGGTAAGGAAACCAAAGTCCATGTTTTATTCTTCTACAAAGCCTCCATTTCTTTTTCTATAGCTTAAACCCACTTTGGATCTATTAAGGCTTCTTGTATTCCATTCGAGACATGGCATGAAGACAATGTATGCACAAATGCTTTAAAAGGTTTTGATAATCTTTGAATGGACACATAATTTGTAATCGGGTATCTCGATCTCCTCTCCTCAAAGTCCAAAGAGTATCAATTTGGTGGCTTCCTATGATTATGTATGAAAGGTAAATTATAACTAGCAAAAGTATCCAAGTTATTAATAGGAGAAGGTGTTGTAGGAGCGCTTACCTCAGGAATATTCTCAGGAGATGGGTCTTCAGGTACTAGGGAGTGAGGAGGGTCATTTCCATAGTCAAATTCAAATTCACTTCCTGGTTCATATTCAACTTACCATTTCCTTCTTGTTGTTCAATATCAGTTCTCTGCCCTTTACTAATCACATTTTCTTCTTGTTGTTCAATATTAGTTCTCTGTTCTTTACTAATCATTTCCTCATTTCCTTCACTCATTTGTATTAAATTGTCTTCAAAACCTGGCTAACTTTTCCAATTCTGCTCTTCACCTTGTATCTCACCCTAAAGAGAAGATGTGGACACCAATGAAGGAAAAAAAAGTTTCAGATTCTAAAAAAGTAACATCCATAGTGACGTAGGTGCGCTTGATGATAGGATTATAACAACGATATCCATTTTTATGTGGGCCATACCATAAAAAAAAAAACAACGCATTGCACATGGATTAAGTTTACTACATTGATTTTTATGAAGATGAACATAAGCAACACACCTAAAGATTTGTGGAGGAATCATTAAAATAGTAGGCAAGGAAATATAGTTTGATAAAACCTATAAAAGGGTCTTAAAATTTAATATTTTTGAAGGCATTTGATTCAACAAATGTACTACTATGACAATAGCATCATCCCAGTAGCTAGTCAACATGTGCACTCCAATCAAGAAATCACGAGCTATTTCTAAGATATGCCTGTTCTTCCTTTCAGCAACCCCCTTTTATTGGGGTGTTTGAGTGCAAGAAGTTTCATAGAGAAGACCATGAAGCTAGAAGTAAGTTTGAAATTATTAGCTACCATATTCTCCACCATTGTCAGACTAAAGAATCTAAATTTTAGCTGAAATTGTGTCTGAATCATTGCATAAAAAAATTAAAATACACTAAGAACATTTTTATGTTTCAATAAGTATAACCAAGTCATTCAAGTGCAATCATCTACAAAAGTAACAAGCCATCAAATGCCAGATGAAGTGGAAATCAGAGAAAGTCCCTAGACATTAGAGTGAATCAAGGTGAAAGGAATCTCACTTTTATTCATGCACATTGGATAAGATGCATAATGACTTCTAACCAAAATGCATTGCTACATTTAAAGTCTAAATTATGTAACTGCAAAAATAAGTCTAAAAACATGTACTTTATATATTCAAATGATTGATGCCCCAAATGACAATGCCATAGCCAAATCTGTGTCTCCTTGACTCTAGTCGTATGTTGCACATTATTAGCTTTACCACTAAAATCATCCATGGAATATAGTGCCACCCCCCCCCCCCCCCCCAACATTTCCTTTTAGTACCAACCCTAATAATCTCCTTGGTGAGAATATCCTGAAAAAGGCAAAAAGTAGGATAGATTAGTGCAAAACAATTTAGTTCCTTAGTGGCTTGTACTAGAGATATCAATTTATTTGAGAGAGATGGAACTAGTAAGGTATTCGATAAAAAGAGAGAGGGTGATAATGCCACGATTCTAGCCCCTGTAATTGGATATGTAACCCCATTAGCATTAGTAATACTAGTTTGCCTTGGTTGAATGATTTTAATAAATTCATTTAAATCAAATGTCATGTGGTCCATTGCTCCCGAATCAATTATCCAGCCACTATAATCTCTCTGGTTAGAACTAAGTAATGTGTTTCCACAATTACCTTATTCATTTAGGGTATTTGAATCATTTAAAGGTTTTACTTATGGGGTGAAGGATAACTGAGGTTCTGCATTCACTAAAGCAAATCAACTCGAGCCCCCATTGATAGTAGCTTCACATTATTTTCATGCTTTGAATTCATTTCACCATTCTGGGTACCCCATGTAACTTGAAACAAGTTTCATGAGTATGTTTCATTTTTCCACAGTGAGTACATCCCCCTCCTTCCGATTTTACCTTAGCCTTTGAGGTTGTGTTCAATTTTTCATTACCCATAGAGAAAGAAAGCTAGAGTGAAAGGTGACTGTTATTGCCTCATCTTGACTCCTTTAGAAGCCATAATAGCACTAGTTGTATTTTTTGTTCTAGTTATCATCACTGCCTAGCTAATATCTTCCCTTCGAATATGAGTGTAGGCTTATTTTACTATAGGGAATGGTCATAGCTATAACACTTCACTCCGTACCCTGTCAAGTCAATTGTCTAATCCATCAAGAAAAGTATAGACTCTATATTCTTATAGGGTTGAATTGCATTTCAGTATATCAGTCACACACTCCATTAGGTTAGGATGGCAAAAATTAATTTCTCTCCACAAGCCTTAAAGATCATTATAATATTTTTCAATGTATCCTGTGGCTTGTCTTGTTCTACTCATCTATTTCTTGAGATTCATACACTTGGGAGATGTCAGTTCCATCATAATAAGTTATAGCGATAGAATCCCATACCATTTTGTAGTTGGGAAGCAAATGAAATTGCTAATCAAGGATGAATCCATAAAGTTGATTAGCTACCCCTTCATAATTGCATTTTCATTTCTCCACTTTCAAAATTTTGGGTCTGTCGGTTGAGACTATGGGAACTCTCCAATGATATATCCCAATTTTTCTTTATCGAACATCTCAACAATTTGGGACCATAAGGCATAATTGGTGCCATCTAACTTGATGTCGATCTGTGCAGTATAGGATTCAAAATTTGGTGTATGGATGTGGGTTTGATTTTGGGTCATAACTTGTATTATTTTTGTTGTCAAATCTTCTAGGGTGAAGTCCATAGTGTTTGCACTATGTTGTACCTCATCAGTTGATTCCTCTGTAGTTTTTGATCAAATTTTTTCTTTTAGTTGTAGCAAATATCCTAGGATCTCTGCTTTAATTCCATGCAAACAAGGAATCCCCTTTTTCTCATCTATTTTCAACAGTAAGAATACATGAATATATATCAATACAAGAAAAAGAGAAAACTATTAAAAGTTATACATATTTTAAGGCTAAAAAAAATGGTTAACCCTTGAAGTAAGGGATTCTAAAGGAAATTAGTCCTCTGATTTCTCAATTAGATTCCACTGATTTCCCGATTAGATCTTCATATTAAGACTCACCTTTTGATAATTTTCTTTAAATAGGACTTCAATTTTGAACTCTCCTTAACAAATACTGTATAACAATCTTGTGAAATAGTCCAACGGGAGGGAATCCTAAACTTATGACGTATGGCTCTTATAAATTTTCAAAAACCCTTACCTTCAACAAATTTAAATGTCAACTCATCAATGATAGTCATGTGTACTAGAGCCTCCCTAATTGCATTTTCATCATACTTCTAAGTAGATAGTGTGCCCTATTCACCCTCTTCATCAGTTGCATTTGGTTGCAAATTCGATAGTGTTTACTTAGTCTCAATGGCATGTGGGTGCTTTTTACAAACATTTATATGATTCCTAAGTGCAGTGGTTCCATTTCTCCTTAGATCATAACAAAATTCTTTATCACAGTAATTACAATTGCCTTTTATTTCTCCATTATTATTTTTGAACCTGGTGAATTGATCCCAAACTTGCGACCTTGGCTTAATTGGCTTTCTCTTCATTTTTTATGTTGTTGCAGTTACATTTTGGCTTTGATTTGAATCAATCATACTTGTTGGTTTGTGATTCCCACTTGAAGGATCCATGTTCACCTATTATAAGAGTAAACAATGAATTAAAATTAAATTAGAAGCACCTATTAATTTATAACAACTATTGCATTTATAATATAAATCAATTAAGAAGGAAGCAATACTAGAGTTGTCTAATTTGGGCCGCAACCAACCAAATATAAATGGATATCTCATATCCTAACATGCCAGATGCTACATTCTCTAGAGATTTATATGAAAAAACATGAGAATCCATTCTCTTCCTTATCAAAATCAAAGAGCATTCAACACACATTCCTTTAAATCTTTCACAAAAGCAATTAAAGCATCTCATAAAATCATTTTTCAAGCATTGCAAAATCACAATACTATGTTCTTTTTTCCTAATAAAATCAACCCACAATAATTGATGCTCATTAAACAAAGGATGAGTCTCACTTGTAGAGAAATAAGATAATTCATCATTCATCAATCTATTTATCTCTTATCCACCCAAAATACATTAACATCCAACTCTCAAAATTAAAATAGGAAAACCATTCTCATATAAATTTTAATACATTTAAATATCAAATCAAATTTACACAAAATAACATCCAAAACAATATTAAAAGTTATTTAATTTATGTGAAACCCAAAAAGAAAATTAAGAAAGAAAATGTAACACCCCTCACCCGATCTACAATGTAGCCGAACAAGGAATGTCACATTCTGTGTCGGAGCACCTTATCTTATTTTGCTTTATTTATTAGAAATTTTAATTCCATTATTAATTACATCATAATATTTAAATGGAGAAACTGCCAGAGTTTCTCCTATTTTATTAATGTTGACCTGTTAAACAATTACCTGTTTAAATAATTTCATATCATCTATCACATCATCATTTTCAATAATTCAAATCATATATCATTTTCATCCATAACATTTCTATGTTGTTCCATATCAAATTTGCAAACTCATTTCATATATGAAATTTACAAAAATTACTTCCTTACATAATGTACAAAACTTATTATACAAATTTAGAATTTACATTTCAAACTTAACAATTAAGTACAATATACAATTACAAAAAAAATTTTATAGCTCATGGGCTCTACCAAAAATACTCTGCTAAGGTGACACTAACTCTAGTGCAGATCTGTAGTCCAGTTTCCAGTCCTCTGTCTACTAGGCTTTATCTTCAGTACCTACGCGAGAGAAAAATCCATCGCGCTAAGTATATTGCTTAGTGGTGCAATAACAAAGTGAAAATAAACTAAATAATTAAAAATAAATGTTTCCTGTGTGTAGTGTCATCAAAGAAATGCATTTTCATTAATTATGAGCCATTGCACATTTTTGGTGGTCTTTAGGAACAATCTAGTTCATAGGGATCTTTTCCATTCATTTGCTTAACATTCAATCTTCTTAATACTTTTCAATGCCCAAGTAACCTATAACAGACTATTAAGACTGGATACATAGGAGTATACTAGTTAGACACCCCATGTGCCTATCAGGTATATATCTGTCAGGCATAAAGCCAGCGGGCAGGAATGAAAGCCTGTAAAACATGTCAAGCATAAAGCCAGCAGGCAGGCATAAAGCCAGAAGAATAACCATATCAGACATACATTATCTATCAATGATCATCCATGAAGTATGCTCGAAAGCCATGGACAGTACTGCATCTGTGGTCCCTAATTGGCATGCCAATCCATCCAACCCATACACTAATATCTAGGCATACATGGGCAAATTAATATCGTTACGTATTCATAAGTCTCATTAATTCATTTCATGTGTCATTGATGTTCATAGCATTTTCATTCCATTCATGAACATATTCATATAATATATGTGTTTTTCAAATCATTTATGTTAAGTATCTATTACATTTTAAGTCATTTTGTGAAAGTTTAATAAATTCTAGAATTGATGCTTTAATTTTTCCTAGCAATTTGGCCAAGATGTAGAATCAGTTTGGCCTCACTTTCTCATGAAAGTTGTTCCCCTATATTTTAACTTTAATTCCCTTTTTGAATCATTCAATTTAAAGTTTTGGAACTCCAGTTATAGTCAAATTACAAAGTGCTGTTCAAGGGTACTAAACCCTGCTCTTTCCTTATTTTTCAAAATTTTATCAGATTTTACAACTGATATCCGAGCACCTTAGGCTCAGAATTGGCTTTAGGTTCCTAAAACAAAGTTTTAGGCCATTGTCTTAGGTTTCCAAATCTTTTTGAATCACTTCAATTGGAGTTTTGTAGAGGAAGTTATGGCCTAATAACTATTTGGAGGTCATAAGGCAAAATGCTTCATGTGCAAAAATTCCAGATTTGGCATTCCTAACTTATCCTAATAATTCCCCTACTTTGCTCTAAGAACTGAGTTCTGGTCAAAAGAGAAAAGTTGTAGTTCTATATATTATGAACATTTTGGCTTTATAATTACCCCATTTGCAGTTTTGTAGCTTGAGTTATAGCATTTTTACCAAAACTAGTTAGTTGACCAATTCCTCACATTTTCCAGGTTTAGTCTAGAATTTAGGGCAGGTTTCTAGACCAACTTTGTCTAGCAATTGGTTAGGTTAGGTTCATAATTTGGCTTTAAGTTCTGCATATGAAATGTTCTCTTATGTCTCAAAATTCCATAGGTTCAAAAATCAGGTCAATTGGAGTTTCTTAGAGTGAGTTATGACTAATTTACTAAGTACTGTTCATTTGGTCAATTCTGCTCAGGTCCAGAATTGCAATTCCGGTTTAAGGCTTAATTAGGATAACTTATGGTCATTTTTTGGGCAGGCTCTCTTCATGAAAATTGTTAAGTTTCATCTCCAATTGGTTTCACACCAATTAGAGCTATGTAGCTCAACTTATGGCCAATTAACCATACTGGACTCAAGCTGTCCAAAATCAAGTTCCCTACATAACTTCACTTTCCATCAACCAATTTGATATCTTCTCGACATACTCAAATAATTAACATATTCAAGAGTTATAATCAACGTCCAATAGCATCAATTAGGGTATAAATAAGAAACTTCCTAATTATAGCAAACCCTAACAAAAATTCATAAAACTTCAAAATTGATAGGGACTTTTAGCACTAACCTTGTCTTTAAGCTCTCCTTAGCCCAAATCAACCTTCAATCCAACCAAACTTCACGCTCCCTTATGGAACCCTCTTTGGTTGAAATTTCCTCTTGCTCTAACTTCAAAATTCTTGTGGTTTCTTAGTTGCTCTCTTCAATTTGAGCTTTAGTTTAGAGTGGGCTATAGTTTTTCTAAGGAAATTTTGGTTGAAACTTAGGGTTTCAAGCTTTGGATTTTGGGTTTTAATGGAAAATTTTAGAAAAAGAGGAAAGAAAGCAAGTGGATGGGAAAAAGAAAGGAAGAAGATGCAAAATTTAGTTTAATAATTAACTTATATAATAATTAAATTTTTAATGGAAATATGGTAAATAAGTAGAATGGCAAATTTGAAATTATTTTGAAGTTTATGATCATTATAATTTGACTTTTCAATAATTATTTTTTATTTTCATAATATAAATTAATTAAATTAAAAACCCTCATTTTTTGTCAATATTGGACCTTTAAATTTAATTGACCAAGTTTGGCTCTTACCAGGTTTATGTCTGTCTTTTTACATAATACCCGATAATGCCGTATCTTTCTTTGCTTTGTGCTTATTTCTTTTCATTTCTTTGCCTTATTAATTCATAAAAATTCCCTTAATTAAGTCTTCATTAAGGGTCTCATAGGGTTCTGCTTGAATTTACAGTTACACCGAACTCATTGTCATTTCCCATTGAGGTCACCCATCACCGGGACTTGTGCTCATTTAACTGATTCCTACTTCCCTTCTTTCATTTTTCTACACCCTTAATTGATCTTTATTTGATTTAATTATGATTCCTCACTCTGATTTAAATGTGGTTCTATACATTTTAGCTCTCGGAACAGACCTTAGTCCCCGGAACAGTGGAATGTACAGAACTACCTACAGTGAGGATGTTACAATTCTTTCCCTCTAAATAGAAATTTCGTCCTCGAAATTTACCTGATATAAATAACCGAGGAAACTGCTACCTCCTCGTTTCTTTGCTTTCCAGTGTCGCCTCTTCAGTGTCTGGATTCGACTTCTCCCAACCTTTATGGCATATACGCATGGTGCTACTCTAGCTTGGGGCCTGTCAACTGTATCAGAAGCAACTTTCTGTAATGTACCAGCCGCTTTTGTCCTAACAGGTCTTTTACCCCTCTGGGCTACTGAGGTAGACCTCTCTATCTTTGGTGGAGCAGTAGGAACACTCCACTATGGACAATCTCGCAAATAATGATCTGTAGCTCCATAACGGAAACATCCCCCAGTCAACAGTCGACATTCTCCTCTGTATCTCCTACCACGGTGTGTACATTCTGGCACTGGGACTGATCCCCTTGCTACTGTGCTTGGAGAACTGGCCACAAATACCCCAGACTGGCCTCTCTGGTATTGTGAACCCTTGGGCTTCTTACTAGCAGAAGCTAAAATATTAGACTGCCCTAGTCCTCCCTTATGCTGCTTATCTCTCCGAGTCTGCTCGATATTCCTGACTCTCTCCGCATTTAAAGTTGCTACCACTAACTGGGAGAAATCAGTAATCTGATGTGCCATGACCAGAAGTCTGATATTATCATTCAGCCCATCCTCAAACCATCGGCACCTATCTGCCTCTGTAGGCATCATCTCCCAGGCATACCTACTCAGTCGTACAAACACTCTCTCGTACTCAGATACAGTCAACTGCCTCCGCCTCAGGGCCAGGAACTCTCTCCGTCTAGCCTCCAAATAAACATGGCTGATATACTTCTTCTTGAATTCAGCCAAGAAGAAGTCCCATGAAATCACTGTAGGCTGCACAACTCTGGACACCGTAACCCACCACTGGTAAGCGTTCTCCTGTAGTAATGACAGAGCACATTCCAGCTACTGCTCAGGTGTATAGTGCAACTGCTGTAAGACTCTCTCAGTCCTCTCTAACCAGTGCTCTGCAGCTGCTGGATCATCCGCCTTCTTACCCTTAAAATCGACAGCCCCATACCTCCTCACTTTCCCCAGTGGGGACCTCTGAACTAGTTGTGCTTGTGGCTATGGCTATGGCTGTGGCTGTGGAATAGCTCTGGTAACCTGACGGAGCATCTGAGCCATCTGCTCTAAGAATGCCTGCTATGCCCTACCAATGGCACTCTGCGATGACTCCTCTCTCTTGTCTCGATCCTAACTACAGGCAGGTATATAACTCTCAACCTCCTCTTCCACATGTCTAGGAGACCCGTGTTCCAAAGGATCAGAAGCGATCTAACCTATAAAACAAACAGAAAAACAGATCTACATTAGTGTCACCTATACTCCTAATTAAAGGCCATGTCAAGCTCACTATCACTTTCTATCTATCTATGCCTAGGAACGCCTAAACCCCTGCTCTGATACCACTAAATGTAACACCCAACACCCAATTGATAGTGTAGCCGAGCAAGGAATGTCACATTCTGTGTCAGAGCACCTTATATTATCTTGCTTTAATTATTAGAAATTTTAATTCCATTATTAATTACATCATAATATTTAAATGGAGAAACTGTCAGAGTTTTTCCTGTTTTATTAACATTGACCTGTTAAACAATTACCTATTTAAATAATTTCATATCATCTATCACATCATCATTTTCAATAATTCAAATCATATATCATTTTCATCCATAACATTTCTATCTTGTTCCATATCAAAATTACAAACTCATTTCATACATGAAATTTATAAAATTTACTAACTTACATAATGTATAAAATTTATTATACAAATTCAAAATTTACATTTCAAACTTAATAATTAAGTACAATATACAATGATAAAAAATTTCCTGTAGCTCATGGGCCCTACCAAAAATACTCTGCTAAGGTGACACCGACTTTAGTGCAGATCTGTAGTCTAGTTCCCAGTCCTCTGTCTACTGGGCTTTATCTTCAGTACCTACGCGAGGGAAAAATCCATCGCGCAAAGCATATTGCTTAGTGGTGCAATAATTAATTGAAAATAAACTGAATAATTAATTGAAAATAAACTGAATAATTAAAAATAAATGTTTCCTGCATGTAGTGTCATCAAAGAAATGCATTTTCATTAATTATGAGTCATTGCACATTTTTTGTGATCTTTAGGAACAATTTAGTTCATAAGGATATTTTTCCTTTCATTTGCTTAACATTCAATCTTCTTAATACTTTTCAATGCCCAAGTAACCTATAATAGACTGTTACGACTGGATACACGGAAGTATACTAGTTAAACACCCCATGTGCCTATCAGGTATTCATCTGTCAAGCATAAAGCCAGCGGGCAGGCATAAAGCTAGAAGAATAACCATATAAGACATACATTGTCTATCAATGATCATCCATGAAGTAGGCTTGAAAGCCATGGGCAGTACTGCATTTGTGGTCCCTAATTTGCATGCCAATCAATCCAACCCATACACTAATGTCAAGGCATACATCGGTAAATTAATATCATTACATATTCATAAGTCTCATTATTTCATTTCATGTGTCATTAATGTTCATAGCATTTTCATTCCATTCATGATGGAAACATAAGTTCCAATTACATATTCATATAATATATGTGTTCTTCAAATCATTTATGTTAAGTATCTATTACATTTCAAGTCATTTTGTGAAAGTTTAATAAATTCCAGAATTGATGCTTTAATTTTTCCTACCAATTTGGCCAAGATGTAGAATCAGTTTGGCCTCACTTTCTCATGAAAGTGGTTCCCCTATGTTTTAACTTCAATTCCCTTTTTGAATCATTCAATTTAAAGTTTTGGAGCCCTAGTTATAGTCAAATTACTAAGTGCTATTCCAGGGCACTAAACCCTGCTCTTTCCTTATTTTCCAAAATCTCATCAGATTTTGCAACTAATATCCGAGCAACTTAGGCTCAGAATTGGCTTCAGGTTCCTAAAACAAAGTTTTAGGCCTTTGTCTTAGGTTTCTAAGCCTTTGTCTTAGGTTTCCAAATCTTTTTGAATCACTTCAATTGGAATTTTATAGAGAAATTTATGGCCTAATAACCATTTGGAGGTCATAAGGCAAAATGCTTCAGGTGCAGGAATTCCAGATTTGGCATTCCTGACTTATCCTAACAATTCCCCTACTTTACTCTAAGAACTGAGTTCTGGTCAAAAGAGAAAAGTTTTAGTTCTATGTATTATGAACATTTTGGCTTTGGAATTACCCCATTTTCAGTTTTGTAGCTTGAGTTATAGCATTTTTACCAAAAGTGGTGAGTTGACCAATTCCTCACATTTTCCAGGTTCAGTCCAAAATTCAGAGTAGGTTTCTGGACCAATTTTGTCTAGCAATTTAATTGGGTTTGGTTCATAATTTGGCTTTAATTTCTTCACATGAAATGTTCTCCTATATCTCAGAATTGTACAGGTTCAAGAATCAGGTCAATTGGACTTTCCTAATGTGAGTTATGACTAATTTACTAAGTACTGTTCATTTAGTCAATTCTGCCCAGGTCCAGAATTGCAATTCTGGATTCAAGGCTTAATTAGGGTAACTTATGATTATTTTCTTGGCAGACTTTCTTCATGAAAATTGTTAAGTTTCATCTTCAATTGGTTTCACTCTAATTGGAACTATGTAACTCAACTTATGGTCAATTAACCATACTGGACTCAAGCTGTCTAGAATCAAGTTCACTACATAACTTCACTTTTCATTAACCAATTTGATATCTTCTCAACATACTCAAATAATTAACACATCCAAGAGTTATAATCAACATCCAATAGCTTCAATTAGGGCATAAATAAGAAACTTCCTAATTATAGCAAACCCTAACAAAAATTCATAAAACTTTAAAATTGATAGGGACTTTTCGCACTAACCTTGTCTTCAAGCTCTTCTTAGCCCAAATCAACCTTCATTCCAACCAAACTTCACTCCCCCTTATGGAATCCTCTTTGGCTGAAATTTCCTCTTGCTCTAACTTCAAAATTCTTGTGGTTTCTTAGTTGCTTTCTTCAATTTGAGCTTTAGTTTAGAGTGGGCTATAATTTTTCTAAGGAAATTTTGGTTGAGACTTAGGGTTTCAAGCTTTGAATTTTGTGTTTTAATGGAGAATTTTAGAAAGAGAGGGAAGAAAGCGAGTGGATAGGAAAAAGAAAGGAAGAAGATGCAGAATTTAGTTCAATAATTGACTTATATAATAATTAAATATTTAATGGCAATATGATAAATAAGTAGAATGGCAAATTTGAAATTATTTTGAGGCTTATAATCATTATAATTTGAGTTTTCAATAATTATTTATAATTTTTATAATCTCAATTAATTAAATTAATCTAGCTTTATTAAATTAAAAACTCTCATTTTTTGTCAATATTGGACCTTTAAATTTAATTGACCAAGTTTGGCTCTTATCGGGTTTATGTCTGTCTTTTTTCATAATACCTGATAATGCCTTATCTTTCTTTGCTTTGTGCTTATTTCCTTTCATTTCTTTGCCTTATTACTTCATAAAAATTCCCTTAATTAAGTCTTCATTAAGGGTCTCATAGGGTTCTGCTTGAATTTAGAGTTACACCGAACTCATTGTTGTTTCCCATTGAGGTCATCCATTACTGGGACGTGTGCTCATTTAACCGATTCCTACTTCACTTCTTTCATTTTTTTACACCCTTAATTGATCTTTATTTGATTTAATTATGATTCCTTACTTTGATTTAAGTGTGGTTCTATACATTCTAGCTGTCTAAACAGACCTTAGTCACCGGAATAGTAGAACGTACAGAATTGCTTATAGTGAGGATGTTACAAAAAATATCATAAGAAAGGGATTAATAGGAAAAGTTTCTCATAAAAGTTTCTTCATATACACCAGAGCAATAAACTAAACATTAAACAAATTAACAAAGGTTGGAAATGTTTCGGAGTAAAACACATGTAATTAAGGAATTTTAACCGTACAGGTGTACCGTACAATTAAATTTATCAGAAAAGGGTGTGAATCAACTAAATTAAAGGAAGGGGATGAGATTGAAGTTAGCTTACACAAAAACGCTAATCAAAATAGCATATGAAAATAAAAACGCCAATCAAAGTAGCGTTCGAATAAACACGCAAATAATAGCATTTTTACACCAAAACGCTAATCATAATCGTGTTTTTGCAGGGTCTTCACCTTTGACTTTCATCGGATGATTTTGGCACCAAAATGCCATTATGAATGGCGTCCTCCTGCCACAATATAATATATTTTTTTTAACTTAAATTTATTTAATATTATTAATATAATTAGTGTGTAAAATATGTTTTTTTTATAGATAAAAAATAATAATGTATATAATATTTGAACCATCTATTGGGAATTTTTTTGTTTTTATTTTTTAAAACACGTTAATTTTGTATTTTTAAAAATATATTAGTTTTATGGATTAAAAATATTAAAGTACAAAACTTTAACCGTATTTGTTAATGAAAATTTATATTGTAATTATTTAAAAAAATATATTAATTTTATAGATTTAAAAATATTAAATTTTGAACGTATAGGGGTACTGTGCAATTTAATTTATCAGAAAATAGTGACAATAAACTAAATTACGGGAGGAGGGTGGATGTCAATGAAGGGGAAGTGTCCCGCATGTAGGACGCTAGCTTAATTAGTGTCCCGAGGCAACACCCATACATGCAAACATAAAAATTTGTATTAATTTGTACATGTAAAAAAAATAAAATTATGAAATTATATTTTCACAAATTATTAGTACTATTCAAAAAATATAAGAAATTAAATAAAATTTGTTGCTTTAATATTCACATAATATAATGTACAAAAAATAAGAAATTAAATGAATTTTTTTTTCTTTAAAATGTTAAATTTAAGTTATATGAGACGGAAAAAATGATAAACAAAATTGATTATCCTCAATTAAATTAATTTGCATGTAATATTAATTTTTATTCTTATTATAATTATGGATAATTTATTTTCTTGATAGCAATTAATAAGTTTAAGTATTAAAAGAAATTAAATTGTTATTTATTACGTGTGAGTATTTATAACAATATATAATTTAGATATTGCAATTGATTTTCACTTAGTACGAAATTAAGTTATTAAAAATTTGTACGAGATTAAATTGCAATCTCTTATAAAATTTATAGTTTTTAATAAAGTGTGAGTTGCATCGTGTGTTATATAGTCATTAGTTTTAATTATTTTTTTTATTTTCAATTTAATTATGCAAAAAATATAAAAAAAAATTTCACTAGCATATCGTAGCAATTGACCTAAAGCAAGATATAAATTAAAACAAGTATTCATAATTAATATATATATATATATATATATATATATATATATATATATATATATGAAAATAAATATTTAAATCAGTCATGTGCCACAACCAGGTCTTTGTATATGTTGCCTCAGTCGAAGAACTCGATGCTGTCCCCCTTCTTGATGATCTTCTAAATCACCTTGTGCATCTTGGGGTTAGTTAGGTTGCTCTTGTTGTCGTCCTGATGATTCCCCCCTTAAAATATACCCGCACCAGATGGAATATGGCCTAAGACACCAAACTAATATGGTGCAATGTATTGACATGAACCATATCCACCAAATTGACTCAAAGTATAGGGTGACGGCCGAATGCTAGATGGTCTACCAAAAGGAGCAAATAAGCCACCGAATGGTGTTTGTGGCTATTGACTCTCAGTGAAGTCAAATGTGCTTCTGCTTTGCATTTGAGATTGATATGGCATCCATGGTGCTGATGGGCCAGGCATTGATGGGGTAGGCATCCAACCAGTGTAATGTGTGGGAATAGTTTCTGAATATGGTTGGAATATTATGGATGGACTAGGATCAGACGGTACAGAAGCTGAGGGAATAGGATCAAAAGGATCAGGCGCTGATGCCACGCAGTAAAGGTGGAATGCGATAGGTGGGGGCAAAACAACATCGGGCAAAGAGACTCAATGCACTGGATGTTGATGACGTCGAGCAGAATGTGATCGACATTGTCCTGCTCTATGTGAGGGCTTAAGCTGGCTGATGGGTTGGTCCTCTTCCAATTCATCATTAAAAGTTACTACTTGAGGTGTGGACTGAGGAGGTGGCATTTGGCAAAGCCAAGTTTCTTGCTCTAGAGCAATCATCATTTTCCTTAATGTACGCTTAACTTCTGCCACATTTTGTGTTAATAGGTTTTGTAATTTTAGGAAACAATCTTCAATTGTGTCCTCCTGTAAAATAAAAAGTCCATGCATTACTTAACATTTTGGGTTAAAAAAAATATAAAATTATTATTACTAAGTATTTAATAATGAAAAAATATGTGTTGTAAATCATTACCATACAACCAATAGTAGCTCCATTTATTGAAATCCATTATCTCGCAACTCAACGGTACCACTCCATATATTCAGAATGATGGTGGAGTGGTCATCCCATTTCTTACCCTTGAACAATATATTGTTCTCACCTATTCTAACGATTAATGTATATCGCATGATGGTGTGCCCAATTACTCTCACTAAGTCAGAGAATAATCCCATGTAGCTCATCTGTTTGCATTGGTGGTCCTGGAATAAGCTGGGCCAAACCAAACTGCCTCATCACTCTATCAGGTTAGTGCTATTCAATAATATGGAAGCAAACTAATGGCACCACTGCCTGCTAAATGGGACAGCCCTAGATACATATGTCTGGCAGTTCATCCAACAATTCCTCACTATATGGTTTCCATGTAATCTACAAGTGAATATTAGCAAAACATGAAGTGATAATAAATGTAAGCAAAAATATAACATATTATTTTAAGATTTATGGAATTTTGGTTTACATCTTTAGATCGCATCTAGTCAAGGTTCTACCGGATTTGCAGTAGTACATGGGTGTTACTTCAGTAATTTGTCGAGCTCTACTCCATCTATTAGTTGATAAGAAAATTTAAAATGTAATGCAATAAAAATCAATTTATTGATTGCTTAATGGAAAAAAATATAAATTTAGTGACATACCTAGCACCTAGGGGTGCATCATGAGGTGCTGATAGATCTCTTATTAATGGAGAGATTATTTTAAAACTCTCCTAGGCCCAGATCTGTAAAATGAATAGTGGTCCTAAAATCTCCTTTGTTTCATAACAGCAACATGACATAGCTCACGATAAAGGAAGGCTAAGCAAGCTCCACCCCAACTGTATATCGTAGCTTCCCTCAAGTCTTCTAAAAGGGATAGAAACATCAAGTTGACCTGTGAGTTTGTCTTGTTGGGAAATATCGAACCGATGAGTCATTATGTGAATGCTCTTGCATGCCATAACACTGTTAAATCATCAGCATGATGTGGAATAGCTCTAAACTCATAAGTTAGCCATGATAATTTTAATGCATGTCCTCGGATCATTTTCAGGGTTGGTCTAGCTCTAAACAACATCTCACAAACTTCTAGCCAGTTGGCCCATGACATTACAGTAACAGTAGAACCATGTACTTGTAAACCAGAAATAATGCGAACATCCTAAAGACTGATTGTGCACTCACCAATTGACACCATAAATGTATGGGTCTCCAGTCGCCATCGCTCTGCAAAGGCACTAATGAGGTGCCAGTCAAGTGAAAAAAATCCTAGTATAACAATACCAATAAATCCAGAATCACGGAGATGAGGAACTATTCAGTCATCAATATCAGAATGCAATATGTTCTTCTACCTCCTGCACGTAAGCACTTCACGCTCAATTGTGCCATTCCAAATCCCTTTAGAATGGTGTCATGGTTAGAGTCGAAGAAGCTCTGGATCAATTGGACCTGGCACAATGTAATCTCTTCTTTCTTATTGTCTAGCCATACCTATTCATTACAGCAAATATACATTTTCAGTTTGTATTTTGACAGCTACAGCAATGCACATATTTTCCTTGTATATTAATTAATATATGAATGGTAATAAAAACAAGTAATAAAGGTATTAAATTACATAAATAAACATTTTTCATTTAATTAATTAATTAATAAGTCTGCATTACATAGTCAATACAAAGATAGAAGTACAACATTATTTAGTACATCAACAAAACATATAAATATTGTTTACAACATTAAAACTAATTAGGTCAACCTGACTATTTGATTCACAAGACATGATCTAATTAACTCGTCATAAAGATCTTTGTCCAATGTGTAGTTGATTTTATGTAACATGGGCTTTACCAGAGTATATTTGTTACTATCACGCATTTTTATACCAGTTGACCGACACATTGTCCTTGTAGCGACCCAACTAGCATACTCTTTAACAAACCCTTTAAGTACTAGTAAATATGATGGGGTATGGCTGGCTTCTAATTTTTGCCATACACAGTCAAGTATACCCTTATTGTGGACTTAACTAAAAACTAATTTTAGAGCCAAATATCTAGGTTTATCTGTTAATAGCTCTCCTTCCCATATAATTTGTTGAATGAGCCTGTTCATCCTTATCATATGCTTAACAATGCAGACTAGATGATCTCCTATACTTGAGGGTGTTACTTCCATAAATAGATTAATCAAATTCCTAATTAGACCATGGACCCTTACTCGCTGTTATTGACTGACAATCCTTTTTGGAGTGTGCATTATACGAGCCATTATTTTATTTAAGACATAAACAAAAGGGAGCGCAAATAAATAAATGAGAAACACATTATAATGCAACCATTATATTAAATAATGCAATAAATGGAACTATTCACTATAAGGATGGAGGGTGGACAAGCATCCCATTACCTGTCCCACCCCCATTTTATTAATTCTCTCACCCTCACCCCTCACTTGTTAATTGTTTTTTTGAATGCATCCTTACGATAAATAGCTCCAACAAATGCTAGTATTATCAATAAAAAACAAACACATTAAAAGGCAACAACTAATATTTAATAATGCATTACGAATATCTTATGCTCACAATATATAAAGATTAAGATAACATTGAAATGTACTTAACCTAACAACATAGGGGTAAGCAATGTGGGAGATAATATACAAAATCACTATCATCACTATCACTAAAATCAGATATGTCATCATCATCCACGTTTAAGGTAGTTTCAGGTACGCTATTAAGCCAATCCATATTTTTGAATGGAATTTATTATTTATGAAATAGTTCAAGATGATTATTCATTATCTCATTCTTAGCACACAGTTGTGCTTTAACTTTCTAGATGCCTTAGACTGAATTCCTTTCAACCTCAGCTGATCGAACCTTAGGGATGGATAAATCATGAAATCTATAATATGCTTCCAATTCATAATGTATCTCCCATAATCTATCTCATTCATGTTGTGCATGATTGTAACTTGTCCAAAATCTGATAGATTCTTTGAATGCTTACCTATAAATATAGCTTCTGAATCCTTGTTGGAGACATGCATAATACTTCAGATTGATAAAAGCTCTTTTATGACCATACCATGTACATCCATTAGGGTCAGTATATTTGTCCGCTATATTTTCCTATGCATTTGTATTTGAAGTGGTTGGATGACTCTTATGTGATGAGATAGTTAACTTCTTTCTATGCATTAATTCCTGTTACATTTATACACATAAAATGAAAACATAAAAATAAAAATAGTGTGCAACAATTTGTGATAATAATATAAAGTATTTGAAAAGAGTAACACAATTAATTCATGGTGTTCTTTTGCACAGGACAACTATTTTTTGTGTGTACTTGTTCACGACATAGCAAATAATGGATTTTAGACATATCTCCTCCTTTTTTTATTCACCCTCCAATCCATTTCATTCTTCTTCCTTGAAGAAGTTGGTCTTCCTTTAGACCTTTTCCAAGTTGGGTCAAGTAGAAGAATTGGATCATTGTCTATTGGCCAATCATCATGATGTCCAAATATATGAAACTGCCACTCATAGCACTTAAGCGTTTGCTCCAATGTATAATAATTTGAGACATTCTGCTCATAATTAATTGACATTGATTAACATGCCGCTATCACATGGGAACATGAAATGCGTATTTCTTGAAACTTTCCGCACGTGCATGTCCTTTCATCAAGTTTGACCACATGCTTTGTTTTAGATCTACCCTTCAAAACTTCAAATTCACCACAATCACGGTTAAAAATCCAGACATTAAGTGAGTTTGCTTCATTTAAATTGTCAAGTAATATTTGATGATATGTCGGTGTAAATTTGAAGCCCAGTTGCAGTTGCTCGTGTTAAGATATATACCATAATAGCTAGGATATGTATATCTGTAGTGATTGTGTGAATATATTTAGGTGCTAGAATCGTGGCTATAATTACGTATTTAATTAGGATTGTATTTCCTATTTAGTTGTCCTATACAGATTATAAATTTACACCATTGGCTTGAGGGAATAATCAAGCTCTTCAATCATTCTCAATATTCTTCTTCTGTTCTATTTTCTCACATGGTATCAGAGCCCTCAGTGGGTCTGATTTGAAATCTGAAACAAAGTCCTCATAGGGAGGAACTTTCCCTCTTTTTTCGGTCATTTTCTGAAAGTCCGTGGCTATCACAGCCTAGCCTAGTGGATTACCCAACCCAGGATCGGCCTCTCCACTAACCGCCGATGAAAGACTCTGGTACATGCGCCTTCACGCACTTCTTCCCGTTGACTCGCTGGCCTCAGACGACCTCAACCACACTAGTCCCGTCACTTGTTTCTCACTTTTTTATCACTACCTCTTCATATAGTCGGCTTTTCTGGTGTATTTCTGAGCAACATTTCAGTGTGCTTCTCTTGCCAACATGTCTGATATTGAGGAGTCCTCCAATACAGCCTCCAACATAGGTTCTGAGATTCTCACACCCATATCCAACACAGG
This sequence comes from Hevea brasiliensis, assembly GCF_030052815.1. Classification (NCBI taxonomy): domain Eukaryota; kingdom Viridiplantae; phylum Streptophyta; class Magnoliopsida; order Malpighiales; family Euphorbiaceae; genus Hevea; species Hevea brasiliensis. The sequence continues at coordinate 85,582,963 of NC_079495.1, forward strand.
TTCTGAGATTCTCAAACCCATATTTTCTTCCATTGGTAATTTTCTAGCTATTACTACTGTTAAATTAGTAGGAAGTCAAAATTATATGTCTTGGGCTGCATCAGTGGAATTATGGTTTATGGGGCAGGGGTATGATGACCACTTGGTTAAAAATGCCATAGATATAGCTTTAACAAATAGAGCTAATTGGACTAAGATTGATGTTCAATTATGTAGTCTCTTGTGGCATTCTTTAGACCTAAAATTACTTAATATTTTTTAGTCTTGTAAAACCTGTTGCAAAGTCTGGACTAAGGCGAAAACCTTATATACAAATGATGTGCAACGTATTTATAAAGTAGTATCAGATATGGTTCATCTGCAGCAAAATCAACAAGATATGTCTAGTTATTTAGGACAGATAGAATCACTAAAAGATGAATTTAATTCTATCATGCCATGTACTGATAATATTTCTGAGCAACAGAGGGACAAGTTCTTCACGGTTTTAACATTGATTAGGCTAAGACCTGACCTTGATTCTGTTAGAGACCAGATATTAACTAGTCCAGTTATTCCCACTCTAGAAAATGTGTCTGCCAGGCTTCTACGCATCTCACTCAATAAGAATAATTTCTCCGGAATTGAATCTTCAGTTTTAGCTACACAAAGTGGAAACCAACCGAGACAGGGTACTTATCAGAGTGGCAAGGGTAAAAGGCTCCATTGCACTTATTGTGATAAGAGTAAGCACACTCGAGGCACTTGTTGGACCCTTCATGGTTGACCACCATGCCCCATTCAGTCAAATAATGTGGGCCGATCAACTACTCCTATGGCTCAATCTGGTGAAAATGGTATCCTTCCATTACCTGATGGAAAGGATCAGGTGTTAGATTCTATCCTATTAACTGGAGCTGATTACAAGGAGTATTTGCAATAACAAATAGCCAAACAGCAATCTTCTAGTAGTGCTCATTCTAGTAATTTCTTTACTTGTCTAACACAGTCTTCGCTCACTGGTCCATGGATCCTAGACTCTGGTGCTTCTGATCATATATTTGGTAACAAAAGTCTTTTCTCATCTCTAATTTCTCCTCCAGTTTTGTCTAAAGTTACTTTGGCTAATGGTTCACAAACTTTAGTTAAGGGCATAGGAGAAGTAAAAATCTTTCCATCTATTCATTTAACCACAGTTTTGTTCACTCCAGAATGCCTATATAATTTAATTTCCATTAGTAAATTGACTAAAAATCTCAATTGTTCTGTCACCTTTACATAGTGGAAAGGGTAAAAGGCTCCATTGCACTTATTGTGATAAGAGTAAGCACACTCGAGGCACTTGTTGGACCCTTTATGGTTGACCACCATGCCCCATTCAGTCAAATAATGTGGGCTGATCAACTACTCCTATGGCTCAATCCGGTGAAAATGGTATCCTTCCATTACCTGATGGAAAGGATCAGGTGTTAGATTCTATCCTATTAACTAGAGCTGATTACAAGGAGTATTTGCAATAACAAATAGCCAAACAGCAATCTTCTAGTAGTGCTCATTCTAGTAATTTCTTTACTTGTCTAACACAGTCTTCGCTCACTGGTCCATGGATCCTAGACTCTGGTGCTTCTGATCATATATTTGGTAACAAAAGTCTTTTCTCATCTCTAATTTCTCCTCCAGTTTTGTCTAAAGTTACTTTGGCTAATGGTTCACAAACTTTAGTTAAGGGCATAGGAGAAGTAAAAATCTTTCCATCTATTCATTTAACCACAGTTTTGTTCACTCCAGAATGCCCATATAATTTAATTTCCATTAGTAAATTGACTAAAAATCTCAATTGTTCTGTCACCTTTATAGCTGACTCTGTTGTTGTGCAGAACCGGAGTACAGGAAAGATGATTGGAGTAGGATGTGAGTCACAAGAGTTGTACCATCTTTCTATTTCAAATTCTCCAGTTGCTCTTGCCTCTACCACTTCCACTGATCTTCTTCACAATCGTCTGGGTCATCCAAGTCTTGCCTAATTGCAAAAATTAGTTCCTAGTCTTTCTAGTTTATCTTCTTTTGAATGTGAGTCCTGTTAACTTGGGAAACAAAGTCGTATTTCCTTTCCCAAGCGAGTCAATAATAGGGCTAAGTCTGTAACACCCCTCATCCATCTATAGTGTAGTCGAGCAAGGTGTGCTACATTCGGTGTCCGAGCACCTTATCCTATCTCATCGTGTACAATATTAATTTAATGTCTATTTAATTTTATTATCTCACTTATAGAAATTTTTTTTTTATCCCATTTCATTTTTATGGAGACCCAGACAAAGTCTCCTCTATTCTATTAGTGCATGGTGGATTCCATTATTTACCTATTAAATTCAAATTATATTCCTTTCATCTATTCATTCATCATATCATTTCTCATGCTCATATCAATTTCAAGAAAATAAATTACATTTCATTCATATAAAATTTACATATACAATAATTTACAATTTATATACAATCCAAAATTATTTACATCATTTAATTACATACAATACCAAAATGCAAAATCTATTATGTATATGAGCCCTACCAAAATAACTGATTAGGTGACAATCCACACTGTAGCAGATCTGGTCCAAGTCCGGTGTAGGCACTACTGCTGCTGCTGCTCTCCAGTACCTACGCATGGTAAGAACCAACGCGCTAAGCATATTGCTTAGCGGTGCATAAATTGAAATAAAAATATCAAAATAATTGAAATAATTATCCTGCGTATAACATTATAAAGAAATATACAATTATATGAATTTACAGTCTTTTACATGTTTATAAAACTTTGGAAGCAATTAAGTTAATCGGGATCTTTTTATTCATGTAATTTATATTCGGTCTTATATACTTTATATTAATGGTTCTCTCATGTACTTGTTTGAATTTAAACTTTTATTTCTCATAACTGTGCCCAAGTAACCTATGACAGACTATAAAGACTTGATACTCGGGAGTATACTAGTTAGACATCCATATGTCTACCCAGTATACAACGGTCATATCAGGCACAAGCCTAGTGGGCAGGCATAAGCCAATAATAATGAAAATTGGCACTATAGCCATCGAGCAGGCATAAAGCTAGTAGAACAATTATCTTAGATATATGTTGTCTATCAATGATTATCCCTATGGGCAGTACTGTAATATGTAGTCCCTAATTGGTATACTAATTGATCCAAGCTATATAAATGAGTCTAGGTGTACTCTGGGCAAAATAATATTATTAAGTATTTATAATTTCATTAATTCATGCTAGTTTTATGTTTAACAATTTATTCTAATTCATTTCATCTCATATACTCAGTTATTTTATGGACCTTTCTCAAGGTCCAGATTTAGTATCTTCAATTCATCTAACCAATTGGCTAAGATGTGGCCACTGTTTAGCTATACTTCCTTCATAGAAGTTGTCCCTCTATGTCTTGTCTTTGTTTTTCTTTTCGAATCATGTCATTTGAAGTTTTATAACTCAAGTTATGGTCAAATAACCATAACTGGTTCACTGTCTCTTTCTGGGTCCAGAATTAGGCAGATTCTAGAGTCTGTCTTGGTCTAATTAAATGGACCTGTTACAGTCACTTTTAGGCCTAGTGTTCTTCATAAAAGTTATTACCCTATGTCTTATGGTCACTCAGAAATTTTAATTACAATTTTCCAAATTCTGTAGAATTAGTTATGGCCAAATCACTGGCCTGGACTCAGCTACCCTGTGTCTTCGGGGTCCAGGTTCAGGTCAGTAACTTTGACCTCCATTTTAGGGTTCTTATGTTCATAGTTTGAAGGCCATGTCTAAAACAAAGTTGGAGCCCTGTTTCTTAGGGTTCCACATCAGTATGGCTCATCCTAATTGGAATTTTCTAGTGGTAGATATGACTAAATGAGTGTTTTGGGGTCAAATGGTCACTTAGGTAATTTCCAGAATTCATGTACTGATTTAACCTAGTAATATTGACCTAGTTTCCTTGGTTTCTGGGTTTTGGTCAAATCATCAATGTTGTAGATCTATGTCTTGTAGAAATTTTTCCACTGGTTTCATTGGATTTGGGTTTTTATAGACCAAATTATGGCCATTTTGCCAAAATTGGTCGGCTAGGCTTATGTCTAAAAAATTCTGGGCAGAATGGATTCTGGTCAGTTTGGTGACCGCACTTGGGCCAACAATTCCATTTGGTTAGAGTCATTTCTGGGCTTGGTGTTCTTAATAAGAGTTGTAGTCCTATGTCTAAGCTTTCTAATGGTATAAAATTCAGGTCATTTGGACCTGTCTAGAGGGAGTTATGGTTAAATGAACAGGTCATTTTTCTAGGTTCATAATATGGTCATCCGGATTTGGATAGTAATTTGGTCAAGATTTTGAAGAAATTTAGGCACGGTGTCTTCATGAAAAATGGGCTATTTTGGATCAAGTTTCACCTCCAATTGGTCTCATACCAATTGGATTCACACAATTTTAGTTATGGTTCATTAAACATACTAGACTCATTGAGTCCCAAACCTACAATGAAAAATGCACTCCCAATTTCAAATGTCTCCAACTCCCTTACTTCAATTGGCATACATAGCATTTCAATCAACAAATAGTCTCAACAACATCAATTACAAGCCAAATCACAAAATCCCCAATTCAAGATCAAACCCTAATTTCAATTTTTCCAAATCCCACATACACTTATGTAAATAAATTCTAACACTTTTAACTTTGTTAATCCACTTCCCTAACCCATTTAAAACCAACAAAACCATCAATTTCATACTCCTCTTAGGGCTACCGAAATTCAAGTGCCCCTTTTTCTCAAAATTCCTTTTTAATTTCATAAAATTTACACTTAGTTTAGCATGATTTTCATGCTTAAAGAAGAGAAATTAGGAGTTTAATGCACTAACCTCTTTGATCTCTTTCTTGGCTTGTATAAACCTTGGAATTTCTTCACTTTATGATAATCAAAAGCTTCCTTTTGGTGTGGGGGTTAATTTTTGTGAAGGGTGTTTAGGGTTTTGGAGTAAGAAACTTAGAGAAATCAAGCTCAAAGCTTGATGAAAATGGAGGACTTGTGCTCTAATGGTGGCTGGCCAAATGAGGGAGAGAAAGTGAAGAAGGTGAGCTGAATTTTTAGTCAAATTTTTGTCTTTTATAATCTCTCTTATCCCTTTAATTTGTTTGTCAAATGGTAATTGAGTAAAACTTTTTAATGGCATCATGCTTACACATGCATGATGTCATAATTAAGCCTTTTTATTTCATTTTCTTTTCTTTCCCTTTTTACTCATTTTTAATTAATTTTTCATCAATATTTATTCATATTTTATGTTATATAATTCACTTACTTAAATTTACAAGTTGGTTAAAAATCATCTCTGAAGCCGAAATGACTAAAATGCCCTCCATTTAGCTTAACAAGCTAGAATTGTCTGTACCGATTGTGTTGATTTTCCTTGTGTTTTCTTAGCAACTTATTATCAGCGAACCCTCAATAACTCTTCACCGGAGTCCCAAGAATTATTTTCCTAGGGTTCCTCGAGGGTCTAGGGTCAGCAACTATCTTCACAGTCGCTTCCCCATACGGTCACCCATCGCTGTGACCCCGGCTCGTCTAGCTCATTTGCAATTCAGTTCTTTTATTTTTCTTTAATTTTTTTTAGTCTTTATTCGGTCAATTTATGCCTCCTCACTCTAGTTTGAGTGTAGTTCTAGACATCTTAGTTGTCCGAACAGATGTTAATCGTTGAAACAGTAGAATGTACAGACTACCTAAAGTGAGGGCATTACAAAGTCCATGTTTGAAATTGTCCATTTAGATATTTGGGGTCCAAGTCATGTCAGTACAACTTTGAGATTTCATTATTTTGTTACTTTTGTTGATAATTATTCTCGTTGCACTTGGTTATTTTTAATGAAGACTTGTTCTGAATTATTCTCTATATTTCAAAAATTCTCTACTGAAATACATAATCAATTTGGTGTTTCTATTAAAATACTTCATAGTGACAATGCAAAAGAATATTTGTCTACTCTTTATTCATTTCTTATCTTCTTAGGGTATTACTCACCAAACTTGATGTGCTTATAGCCCTCAACAAAATGGAATTGCCGAATGAAAGAATCGTCATCTAGTTGAGACTACCCGCACTTTACTCATTCACCATAATGTTCCTATTTGTTTTTGGGGAGATGCTTAATTAACCGAATGAATGCCTTTTTTTGTTTTGCAAAATCAGAGTCCTCATTCCATTTTATTTCCCGACCAAGATGCCCATTAGTTGTCCCTGCGTGTATTTGGTTGTATTTGTTTTGTTCATGATCACACTCCTGGCAAAGACAAACTTCAGCCCAAATTAATAAAATGTGTCTTTGTAGGATATTCTAGACTTCAAAAAGGTTACAAATGCTACAATCCACTTACAAATAAATACTTTGTGTCAGCTGATGTAACCTTCTTTGAAACATCTCCCTATTTTTCCTCCAACACCGCATCCAAGGTTTTTATTCCCACCGCCTTACTAGTTCCTACTCTTCCTCCACCACCAATCAGTCCACCACCTCTACACGTTTGCTCACTTCGTCCTCATCCTCCCACTAACACCATTGATGCTCCTTTGCTTGATACAGGTACAACACCGACTCCTGGTGACTCTTGCCCTCCTTCATCTTCACCTATCCCAGTCTCACCTTCAACAGACGATGCTACTCCTCCCATTACCATCCGAAAAGGTATTTATTCGTCTTGAAATCCTCATCCTATTTATAATTTTGTGAGTTATCATCGTCTGTCTCCTTCCTACTATGCTTTTTTCACCACTTTGTCTAATGTATCTGTACCTATGACTATTGGAGAAGCTTTGGAACATCCAGGATGGTGTAATGCAATGGATGAAGAGATGACTGCTCTCTATAACAATGGCACTTGAGATTTGGTGCCACTATCAAAGGGCAAATCTACTGTTGGCTGTCGATGGCTTTATACAATCAAGGTGCGGCCTGATGGCCAGATTGATAGACTTAAAGCTTGCCTTATTGCAAAGGGCTATACTCATATCTTTGGCCTCGATTACAGTGATACCTTCTCTCTTATGGCTAAGATTGCCTCGGTTTGCCTTCTTATTTCCTTAACTGCCATCCATCACTGGCCACTTCATTAACTAGATATCAAAAATGCCTTTTTACATGGCAAGCTAGCTGAGGAAGTTTACATGGAGCAACCACCAGGGTTTGTTGCTCAGGGGGAGTCTGGTTTGGTGTGTCGCCTACGGCGTTCTTTATATGGCTTAAAACAATCTTTGAGAGCATGGTTTGGACGGTTCAGTACTGTAGTCTAATAATTTGGAATGTCTCGGAGTGAAGCCGACCATTTAGAATTTTTCCATCATAATGGCCATGATAAGTGCATTTATCTCGTTATTTATGTTGATGACATTGTTATTACAGGAAATGATCATGTTGGGATCTCAAAACTCAAACAACACTTGTCCAGTCATTTTCAGACTAAGGATCTTAGGAAGCTAAAGTATTTCTTGGGGATTGAAGTGGCACAATCCAAGAAAGGTATCACCATTTCTCAAAGGAAATATGCTTTGGATATACTGACAGAGATGGGCATGTTAGGCTGTAGACACGCAGATACTCCTATGGATCCAAATGTAAAACTTATTCCTGGACAAGGGGAGCCATTGGAGGATCCTGCTAGATACCAGTGATTGGTTAAAAAACTCAATTATCTTACAATCACATGCCCAGACATCTCATTGTTGTAAGTGTGGTCAATCAGTTCCTTTAAGCACCATGTAGTAGTTATTGGGATACAGTTATTCGGATACTCAAATATATTAAAAGAGCTCTAGGACAAGGCCTATTATTTGAAGACAAGGGTCATTCACAGATTATTGGTTACATAGATGCAGATTGGGCAGGTTCTCCTTCAGACAGACAATCTACTTCAGGATATTCTATTATGATTGGAGGTAATTTGATTTCTTGAAAAAGTAAGAAGCAAGATGTGGTTGCTAGGTCAAGTGCAGAAGCAGAATGTCGAGCTATGGCTTTGGCAACTTGTGAACTTATATGGTTGAAACAACTTCTCCAAGAGTTAAAGCATGGCAAACTTAAACAAATGCAGCTAATCTGTGACAATCAAGCTGCACTTCACATTGCCTCTAATCCAGTGTTTCATGAGAGAACGAAACATATAGAGGTGGATTGTCATTCATCAGAAAAAAGATTGAATTTGAGTGTATTGCCACTAGCTTTGTTAGCTCAAATGTCCAATTAGTAGATATCCTGACAAAATCTCTCAGAGGCTTTCGGATTGAATATATTTGCAACAAGCTTGGAGCATATGATTTGTACACTCCAGCTTGAGGGGGAGTGTTAAGATATGTACCATAAATAGCTAGGATATGTCTATCTGTAGTGATTGTGTGAATATATTTAGGTGCTAGAATCGTGGCTATAATTACGTACTTAATTAGGATTGTATTTCCTATTTAGTTGTCCTGTACAGATTATAAATTGACACCATTGACTTGAGGGAATAATCAAGCTCTTTAATCATTCTCAATATTTTTCTTCTGTTCTATTTTCTCACAGCTTGCAGACGGTCATGCGGGGTGTGTCAAAATAATCGACACACTAGAAAAATATTTTCTCTAGCATTGCAGTTATTGGTAAAGCATGGATCGCCTTGAGCAATCCATTTACCGACTCAACAGTATTGGTTGTCATGGAGCCATAACATTTCCATCCATCATGAGAACGTGTCCATTTTTCCAAAGGTATCTTTCTAGCCCATTCAAACGTGTCTGGATGCTCGCTTTTAATTGTGTTCATGGCCTCGTAATTTTTTTTTTTTTTTGAATTTGGTGGGCTGTAAAAAGAAAACTTCATGTCAATTGTTTTTACTATGTGACATTTATACTTAAATTAATGTTACGCTAACTAGTAAATTTAGAAAACTAACCTGCCTTTCGAAGAGCTTCTTTCATATTAGTATTCTTAAACTTTGTGTTATAATTACTAAGGACGTGTCTTAAGCAGTATCGATGATGTCCATCAAGAGGCTACCACTAATCTTGTTGCATTGCCTTTTTTATGGCATTATACTTATCTGATATAACACATAGACCTTTACGATCTATCACAAACACCCTCAAACAAGACATAAACCAATCCCAATTCCTTGTATTTTCATAATTGACTATTGCCCACGCAATTAGGAAAGTATGGTTATTGCCATCAAGTGCCGTTGTACAAAATAAATACCCTTTATACTTTCCATATAAAAAAGTTAAGTCTATGAATATAACTGGTCAACAGTGCTTGAATCCTTCTATTGTTTGTTTATACACGCAAAACATTCTGTCAAAAACCCGATAGGCAGGATTTAATCTATTATTAACAAAAAAAGGGATCATCTTCAATCAAGAATAAACATTCAGGGTTGTGTTTGCACAAAGCAAGCATTAATTGTCACAATCTTCCATAAGATTCCTTCCAACCACCAAAGATCTTAATAATTGTATCGTGCCTAGCCTTCCAGGTCTTTCGATAACTTGGCATATATTCGACCTTATCTTTTATTCGACTTGTAACGCTCTTATCTTCACATTGGGTTGTTCACGTACAATAGCGAGAATGAAATCAGAAATAAATTTGCTATCCAATTGCTTATGATCTTGTGACAGTAATGGATTAACACATGTATGTGGTCTATTATATCATGTAATTTTCCATATATCACCTCTTGCCCCCCGTGAGGCACGCAATCTCCACTTACAATTGCTCTTTATGTCTTTGCACCTGATGGCATATGTTCTACTCTTTGCCTCCTCATTACAAAACTCATAGTGCCTATGTAAATGATATTATTTGGCAGCTTTTTAGACATCCTCTCTAAACGAGAATATCATTCCTAATTCAAACTTTTTCGATGGATCCCACATTAAACTACATTTTGGTGTTGACCATTGATCAACCGTTAGCAATGAAAAATCTATTTCACGAGTGAGACAGAGGAGGGACAAGTGGCATTATTGGGTTTACAACATGAGTATTGTAGTAAAAAGGCAAATCTACTACTAACTTATTATGATGACCAACATCCTCATTGATGTCTGAGTCATCACTATCAATCCATTATTCATCACAATCCTCTTCGTCCTCATCATCCTCATCATCATTGGGCCAATAATCACTGTCAGCGGATTGTGAATCGTACACAAATCGATTTGGACAAATATCTTGACATTCACTAGCATTCCCTATAACATTATCCTCAACCGAATTGTTATCAATTTCATACATTTCATATCGTAACACCGTCTCATCACTTATATCCGTAGACCCAAGTGCTTAAGTGTAACCAGTATTTGATGGGCCTACTTCATCAATAACATTTGTGGATGCATCCGGTCAAAAAATGTCAATATATAATTCAATCGATGACATACCCCAATTTCATCAATGAAATTAAACATAATATTCACATCGTTATTGTTTGCCAAACTCATGCAGTCCCATTTCACTGAACCATTTCCTACAATGGGTTGTCTGAATAAGATATTCAATATAAATTCATGTCCAGCTTAAGTGCAATTCCACGGACTATTTTCATTCGTAAAGTATCAAAATCTATGCATCTACCAATAGTAATAACCATTGATGAACCCCCACAATAGTCGTGGCCTTCATCGTCGATAATAATATCTCCGTCCCAGTATAAAGTAGCAAACGATGGAATTGACATTTTCTAATTAAATAAGAAACTAAATTATTTAAATTAATATTACACACAATAAAAATTATCATTAAAAGTATTCACTATAGCATGCGAAGGGAAAATGCTATTCATAATAGCTTACAAATTTTTTTTATTTAAAAAACTATTAAATAAAATTATTAAAAAATAAAAAGAAAAACATTGTATATTTTTTATTTATATTAAAATTTTAATTACGTTAAAAAATATGTTTTTTATAATGAAAATATTATTGTGTAAAATATTATTTATTATAACAACATTTATCAAAATAATATTTACTTTTTTATTTCAAAATTATACAATATAAAAAGGAATAAAATAAAATAAAGCTAGGATGTTACCCATGATCGGAGTGAATACAAGTATTCAATTTGATTTTTTTTTAACTAAAAAATAAATCGAACCGGATTAAGATGTAGTTCGGTTTAACATTTCAACTTAGTATTATGAAAACCACTAATAACCGCTACAACTGCTTGCATAAACAGTCAGTTTGACTAAAACTATTTAATTTGATTTTTTTTAAAAAAAATAACAGAATCAAAGGCCAATTCGGTTTAATATTTCAACTTCGATTTATTACGACCGGTAAGAATTGGTAAAATAGCACGGATAAATGTTTGGGTTCACTACACCTATTCAATTCAATAATTAAAAAAATAAATAAAACAATCCGGATCAAAAAGCGAGTTTGATTTAACATTTAAACTCCGATTTATCATAACCTATAAGAACTACTAAAACAGTCCGGATCTTGACCATAAATATTCAGTTCTATATTTTTAGAAATGTTAAACTGAACCAGATGAAGATCTGCTTCGGTTTAACATTTCAACTTCAAATTATCACAACCTAAAATGAAAAGGCCACATAACAAGTTGGGTTCACATTAAATATTTAATTCTATTTAAATAAAAAAAATTAACTAACTTAAGTCGTGAACTAAGGTTTCGAACGTTGAACCAAGGAATACCCTCTTATACTAATAGCCATCTATTCTAATTCAACACATTGTAGCACTTTTACCTACCAACTCCATAATATTACATACATTTTTCTTTTTTTTTTTTAATTTTTTCAACTATAATTATTTTATTTTTATACAATTTAAGTATTATATTTTTATACATTTTAAGTATTATATTTTTATAACTTAAACTATTAGTATGGGTGAATGTAAATTTTTTTTTTCAACTGACAATTTACTTAATATAATATATTATTTTTCATGCCATTTTTTAAATGTAAAATTTTTAGATATTTTTTTACCGTTATCTTCATAATACAAATTTATACTATATTTTTCATACTTACTTTACTATAATATATTATAAACTAAAGTTTCTATAATTTGTTTTTCTTTCTTCTATAACTTACACTAATGTTGTCCCATAATATAAATTATTTAAAAAATTCATGTTTTATCAACTATAATTTATTCATTAATAAATTCTCACTTTTGAATATCAACTATCTATAGCTATTTAAGTATTATACTATTACTATATCGATTATATATAAAAATTTATATTATTAAAATTATTTACTTCTATATATATATTATTTCCTAATTTTTTCGGGTTCCAAGTATAGCCTACTTAATGAATAAACAAAAAAGTTATATTACAATATAAATTCAATATCTTAAATTTTCTTTATCTAATGTAAGTTCTAAATATTATAAAATCATTCAAACAATCTATTATATCTTCATACATGTTTATTATTTTATCCTAAACACTAAAAATATCATAATAACCTAACTTTTAAGACATGCATGCATATTTAACAAATATTCATCAACTTTCAACAAATATAAACACATTAAACACTCAAATAATTTTAACATAAATCATTTTCATTTTGTCAAACAAGTAAAATATATAAAAATATTCACATATTACATGTTTATTATGTTCAAAATATGGACCTTTTTTTGAGAGTAATTAACTTTCAAACTTTGTACTAAAACCCTTTTTCAAGCCACACTATTTTGCCCCAACCTTTTCTGCTGGTCCATAAGTGCCGTCCTCCCTTCTTTGTTGGTCCACCAGAAGCTGCTCCACCACGTCCACCATTAACAGAGCTGACAGATGATAGATGAGAGATGAGAGATGAGAGATGAGAGGGATGAGAGACGTGAAATGAGAGCTGTAAATGGGAGTTGATGTTAATGAATAAGAAGATAAGCGGACGGGTTGGGGGGGATAAATGCAAAATGCTCCGGATGCTATTATGAATCTCGTCCTAGTCTAGGCACTATTTTTAATGGCGTCTCTAGTGTTCACAGCACACCGAATCTCCCCAGTGTCCCCAGTGTTCACAGTGCAGTGAATCTCTATGGTTATGTGTGTGGAACTCCAGACACTATTTTAAATAACATCCCACCTATGCACACCATTTTCATCCACGTTCCTGCAGCATTTCATTTCTCTCTTACGTGACCGAGTGTAGACAATGGTAGAGAATCTGTGGCAGAACCTCTGGAAGCCATTTATATTGGCATCCTAGCATAGGGACGTTATTTTGAATGGCGTTTTTATTACCGGTCTGCCCACATCAGCTCAATTTACCCTCTTCCCTTAATTTAGTTGAATGCCACCCTATTCCGGTATTTTTAGTTGTACCGTACACCTGTACAGTAAAAAAACTTTATAATTAAACTAACATCAAACATATCAATCATTGCCATTTCAAATACTGCCAACATCCATTACCATTAGGCCATTTCAGATCCCAACATCCATCACCCAACAAACAATCAAAAATCGACTAAAAAAACTAAAAAAAGAAAGGAAAAATAACAAACATATTGATTGCCAAAGATCCAAGGAAGTAGGCGAGTAAGCGACGAACGATGGTAGAATTAAAAAAAGTTTAAATTTGGATGCTTCAGCCTTTCAAGTGAGTCAAATCATTCATGAAAATAAACTTTGAATTCTGGAACAGTTCAAAGTTTAAACATAACAAAAAAAAATAACTCTTTTTTCTTAGTAACTAAAGGAGTCAAATAGGGAAAGAATCAAAGAAATAGTACACTTAAAAGAGAGAGAGAGGAAGCTTACACAGAAGAGAGACTATAGGGAGAGACAGGAGACACACAACTCACAATTCATGAAGAACTGAAGGAGAAAGAGTAGGTCGCACACTGCATGCAAGCTAATAAGAGACATCGTGGTCGGCCAACAGCAAGCAAGCAAGCAAGTGTAAGACTATAAAGCTTTATAGGGATTTTCATTTTGTAGGGAGTGTGCAGTGAGGGATGGCTACAACTATATAGAGATTGGAGAGAAAGGTGTATAACTATAATAAGCAAGCTTCAATATCTTAGCAAAATATTAATTTGTATGACTTGAGGACTTTGTTAGTGGACGAGTAATTATTATAAGTTTAGTTTATTGTGCTTGGCTTTGGTTTTATGGTAATTTATGTAATGTGAGAATCTAGATGACTTTTATGTTTTTAAGAACTTCAAAATGCTTTTTCTTTTATGTAAAATGTTGCGATGAGTTGCACTAATGTTGAGATGGGTTGCACGAGACTTTAGCACTCTTACCTATTATGTTAATGCTCAAATTAAAGCTAATTTCAATTATAGAATGCAAGAGTATAGCTGTTACTAAGTTGCTTTGAGTTACGTATTAATATGGGATAAGTGATGTTTTAATAGGTTTTTAAGCTTAATATGTATTCTGAGAGCTTTAAGCTGAACCGTTTCTCTAACCTCCAAGTTAAGTTGTTACAATTTACAACTCTATATGGATCTTAAAAATACTGAAAGTGCGAATATTATAACTTGACATGATTTGAAAAAAGGTTCAACAACTATTATATTGAACATTTTCATCTAAATTCATATACTCATTAAGCACATTTTAATTGGTTTTATATGAATCTTAATACAAATATTTAATATAACGATTATTAAATTAATTCTCATCCATTTATTTTACGAAAAATAACTAATAAAATTAATTTTTTAAGAAAATATTATGTTTTATATCATATATACAAATGTTTTCACAATTTAATAAGATTTTCAACATCTATAAAATGACTTCACATTTTTAAAAGAGAATTATTCTTCTTAATGGTAGTTTAATTTTCCCCTTCAACCAATCAATAAATATTTTTTCTTGAAAATATATATATATATATCTCCCAAACAGAATCATATAAGATAAAAATGTTAAACACACCCATGTACTAATTAATTTGCTAATAAATGATATTATTTATAACGTTATTATGATTTGCAATAATTATACTATAACTGAAGCATTAATTTTATTCAATAATTATATAAAAAACATTAAGTGACAATAAACTCGCATTACATTAAATGCAAATGAATAGATGTAAAAAGAATTTAAGAGCATTTCTTTGTAGATGATGCTAATAATCACAATTTAATAAAATGAAATTTTTTAATAATCAAAATAATTAAATTCTTTTTCAAAACCACCTGACATGTAACTACTAAATTAAATTTATACCAATGTTATTGAAACTTTTTTTAGCTAATTTTTTATATGTATCAATATAAATTCCCAAGAAGTAAACTATTATCCAAAAAATTTATTTTCCAAAACTCAAAGCTTTTTACCAAAAAATTTGTTGCAAGACCAGTCCTATTAATAATAATAAGAAGAAGAAGAAGAAGAAATCATAATCCTTACCCAAGTGGGATTCCCATTCAACACCATTATCCTAACACTTTCAGCAAACCAAGAAAATATGACATTGTTATCTCTACTTAGCGTGAAATATTCTAGTAATTACATTTCATGAAATTGACTCATAAGTGTTAATTTACGGGAAATCTACATCACTTGTCACATCAAGTAGCTAACCTTGCAAAACAAACACAATCCTCTGCAATCGTAGCACCTGTATCATCCACAGCTATATCCATAGCATGGATTTAGCCAACACTCTGCAAAATACAGCAAACATCAACTAATTTATGTTTATGTCATCAAGAACTCTCAACCACGCTTGTATCATTTGATCACCACCTGCAAAACAAATGACCATTATGACTATTATTCTTTTTATTGAAACTGAACTGCACACCATTAAGATGTCATTATATTTCCAGCAAATAGATAAAAACATAATGAGAATCGAACAGCTCTAAAGACAACCAACAAAAGTACTCCTCCAGCACTCTTGCTTTCTGTTCTCCCATACTAATAATTGAACCCATGCTAGATGGCAATTATGCGACTTAACCACCAATGCAAGTAGCAGAGCAGGTTAAGCTTTTATCCATCTGCAATCATATGAAAACACGGCAGATGTGACCTAGTTATGTGTTCAATGATGAAGCATTGAAATGCAAGACAATCACTAGGCAGGAAGTAAATCAATTTAATAAAGGAATAGGATACATAATAAACCATTTATATACCAGCAAAAATCCTGAATCATTAATCAACTTAAGCTTATTAATTTGGCATAGTAACATGAAAAGTGAAAACACATCAGGTGCCCACCCAAGGATTGCCTTCAAAGTGGTAGTGTCAGTCCAGTTACTAATGCTATGACTTTTTTCAAATGTCAATTTCCAAATGAAGCAGTAAATAGGACAAGAATGTTAATCGTATACTTAATAGGCCACATATACTATCATTTAGTAAGGCAAAAACTATGAGACTAGACAGTCACAAATAGAATGAATCAAGCGAATTTGTGTCATTCACCAACCAAACATTCAAGAACCAATTTGCAAAAAAAAACTATTGAGCTTTCAATCCTCTACAAATACAGGAAGACTTAGCACAGACAAATCATTCAAATATCTAAAGGTCCGAAAACAAACCATATGAAAATGTTAAGAAAGAAACTAAATAAATAACTTCTGAAGACAAATGAATGTAGCAACAAAAACGGTGGCCTCATTGCCATGAAGAATATTTTTCTTGCAACACTAAAATAAAATTTTAAGAAGATATATAGTCCACTTCTAATGACCTGCTTTTACTTGTATTATTTCTCAGCATGGCTGTCCTATACCCAATTATGTCAACACATAGAAGAACTAACATTTATTAATAAATAAGCTATAAACATAAAATTAAATACATCCTACTTATGCTGGGAGAAAAAAAATCAACATAGCTGAAAGCAAAGACAGCAAAATCAAATCATTTTTGTATATATAAGATCAAAATTTAAACAAGGAAATGGTTCAATGGGTTTTAGATTTAACAATTATTGATACTTCTTGTCAGGAAATTGCAAATGATTAAAAAAATTTAGATACCCAGATGATATGGATCCAAATCCTGGCCCAGCTCAAGTAGATAAAGGCCCAAGTCAGCTAAGGGTATACTACAGGAAGAAGAAAAGAGCCATGGAAGAATCTAGCAGTATGCAGATGGAGAATCAAATTCAGCTAGAGCAATTCTCAGGAACACTGCCACCTGGTCTCAATTAACAGAAAGGAGAGGAACAACAGATGTTAATGAAAAAGGAGGCAGCTGTAGTAGGAGGGTAACTTCGGGGAAAGGGCTATCCATTCAGCAGAATTGCTTAGGACAAGTGCAGTGCTTGCTCAGGAGAGCTCTCCTGGTTTATTTTTCTTTTCTCATTTATTAGTATTGTATTGCTGAGTAGCAAGTGCTCAGAGACTCATTTGTAATTGACTGTTGATTGCAATACAATTGCTATTTGAATTTCTATCTTCTCTGTTCTTGTTCATATTGCTTTGTTCTTATTCCTATCTCTATCAAATTGGTCTGACCTACTAGATCAACACCTCATGACCAAAATGAGAATGGAAGGGTAGAGCAAGTAAAGAGGAACATGGCAACTCTAGAGGAAGCTGAGGTGGCAATGTATTGAACAGGAACAGTATTTCACGAAATCAGAAAACCTACTGACCTCTCACCCGAAGCAAAGCAGTGATTGAAGATGGTGAAGGATCTAATCAGACTGCGCAAACCATGCCTATAGCAAAAACCACAAATACCAGACCAGGTACTCGAGCTAATATTATTTGATGAAACTCCTCCCTCTGCAAAGGTGGAAATGCCCAATTTTGAAGGTGAAGACCTAGTAGGCTGGCTTGCTTGAGCTGAACAATATTTTGTGATTCGTTAGACGCATGAGGAGATGAAGGTAACACTGGCCATGATTTGCATGGAGGGGATTGCATTGCCTTGAAACTGATGGATACGCCAGCGAAATCCTCACCTAACATGGGAGCAACTTACAGTTGAACTGTTGCACTAATATGGAGGAGACTTGCTTGCCAAACCAATTGAAAGGTTAGCAATGGGGTAACAGGAAGATCCAATGGAGGATTATATTGATCAGTTTGTGGCTCAGGCTTCGGAAGTCTCGGGAATTTCTTACCCACAATATTTGGGATATTTCTTGAATGGATTGAGAGATGAAATACAGGTAATGATTTGAGCACAAGATCCTGTGGAAATATTCTGCACCATAACACTTGGAAGAGAGTTTGAAAGGGAAAATTAGTTTTTGCAGATGTCGAAGGGCATGAGGAAGACGATGACTGATTTAGTGATAGCATATGGGCCTAGGTCTCGGTCTGGACCAAGTTGGGCAAAAGCTTTAGTCAAACTAACAGGCCGCCATTTTTCACTAATGGGCCTCGGCGATTAGAAGCCACACTTGCCTTCATCCACACCTGCTATTCCTACTCAGCAACAACCTCCAGCTACAGTTTGAAACAAGGGAACACAGCACTACTAACACCAGGAATTTTTGGACCTCAAAGCCAAAGGTTTATGCTACAAGTGTAAGCAACCTTACTACCCCTTACATGAATGCCCGAATAAAACCTTAAAAGCTATAATTGTTGGAGATGATGAGGAAAGACCACCAGATGGGAATTTGGAAGTTCTGGAGCAGGACACCAATCAATCTCCCTTATCTATTACTAATGAAACTCACTTTATGCAGTTGGAGTTGCCATTTTATTCCATGAGAGGTATTTCCATACGTAGGACCATGAAGCTGAGAGGGCAATTGAAAAATGCTATTGTAATAGTGATGGTGGACAATGAGACGAGCCAGAATTTTATTGTTAACAGTGTGGCTTATAAGCTGCGGATTCCAGTGGAGGCAGTACCGTCATTTGGGGTCAGATTAGGAGATGGACATCGATCTCAATCCTCAGGGATGCGTTACAAATTATCTCTGGACTTGACAAATTGCAAATCAAAGTTGATTGCTACGTATTTCCTCTGGGCGAAGTGGATGTAATAGGCTTGGCTAGAAACCTTTGGCGATGTCAGGGTCAATTAGGCAAGCATGACAAGGATTATTCAACATCCTCCACGTAACTTTGTTATATCGTGCGGTGATCCTTCTTTAACTCGTGCTCTCGTGTCTGTCTTCCTTAGGGAAACTCACAGTCATTTATTCCACCTACTGAATTATCTTCAAAACAATAAGAGGATCTTCATTAGTTATGCAATTCATATTCAGTTATTTTTAATCAGCCTTCTTCATTGCCTCCATCTTATTCAACTGATCATGTTAGTCCTTTGCTTCCTGGTACTTCATCTGTGAAGATTAAGCCACATCGATAGAGTCATTGGCAAAAGAACGAGATTGAACAACTGGCAGTTGAAATGATTGCTGCTGGAATTATTCGGAACAGTTCTAGTCCATGTTCAAGCCTGGTGTTATTGGTTCAGAAGAAAGACAGAAGCTGGAGGCATAGTTATTAAATTCGGCCTGCTTGACCTAGCTGAAAGACTGGGCCGAATATACTAATTAGAAATAAAACTAAACATAAATATTGACTTTGCATAATACTCCCCCTTAAAATGGAGCATGGAATCTTATCAATTCCAACACCTCTAAATTTTACATGAAAATATTAAAAATATTAAAATTTTAAATATTTTTATTCTCAAACAAAACCGATCTAAAAACAAGGTGCATGGCAGCTACGCACGAGGCCACCGGTCACTTGATCTTGGACGAACGCCAGTCGGCAGCCAAGGAAGTTTCTAAGGTATTAGGTTCTCTAGAAGGGTGGCTCTTATAGCATGTTAAGATTTAAAAATACGAAGAAGAAAAAGAAAAAAAGAACCATAAAGGGCTACATCTTTTCTCATTAATTCTATAAAATAGATGGTTACATCTTTTCTCATTGTATTAGTGTGTGTGCGTGTGTGTGTGTACACTAATACAAATCCCACATTAAATAGGAATATAAATCCAACCTAAATATGAATACATAAAACCTATTAATTAGGAATAAAACTAAATATAAATATTAACTTTCCATAACACTCCCCCCTTAAAATGGAACATGGAATCTCATCAATTCAAACACTTCTAAATTTTACATGAAAATATTAAAATATTAAAATTTTAAATATTTTTATTCTCAAAATTTATAATTAATATATAAAATATAAATATTTTTATATATAAATAATTATCTTCTTAATATTTATAAAATATTAATTATATATTAAAAATAAAAAAATAAACATATCATTTTATAAAATTTCTTGTATATGTATGACTATAAATAAAAAGATAACACCTAAATAACATCTTATTCATTGACTAAATACAAATTTAAATACTTAAATATTAACATATCAATATGATTGATATTTTTATAAAATTCTAAATAGGTCGGGTTATGGGTTATTGGGTCAATAGGTCACCAGTTTAACTACTGGGTCACCTGGTTTTTTCTAGGTCAACTCCTTGTCCGGTTCAATGAGAGAATTAGCCCGATTTTATGTCGAAGTCACTGGTTCACTGAGTCAACCCGTCAGGTCGATCCAAGTTTTATAACAATGGCAGGAGGTTCTATGCAGATTATAGAACTTTGAATAAGGAGACAATCCCGAATAAATATCCAATTCCTTTAATACAAGAGCTGGATGAATTATATGGAAATCAATATTTCTCTAAACTGAACCTAAAGTCAAGATACCACCAGATTTAAGTAGTAGAAGCTAATATTTCCAAAAATGGCTTTTCAAACTCGCTGGAGGAATTATGAGTTTGTTGTTATGCCATTTGGGTTAACAAACACACTAACCACCTTCCAAGTTACTATGAACGACTTTGGCCATATCTTCGCCGCTTTGTTCTTTTTTTTTTTTTATGCCATATTGATCTATAGTCGTGCCTCGGAGGATCATTCGTTTCATCTAAAGAAAGTCTTGCAATTATTGATGGCCAATCAGTTTGTGGTTAACAAAAAGAAGAGCTCTTTAGGCAAAAGAACTATCAAATACTTCAAAAAGTTCTTTTTTTTAAGAAAAGAAGAAAGTCTAATAAATTTCAACCTTTTTGCGATAATGAAATTTGAACCTGAACACCGCAAATAAGGGATTATGCGTTGTGATAATAAGAAGAATAGGAGTTGAGTAGATGTAAAGGAGAATATATTGTATAAGTAGGATGTATAGGAGAATATATTACATAAATAGGGAGCATTGTAACTGATTGTATAGGAGGATATATTGTATAAATAGGAAGCTTCGCAACTGATCGGGGAGTGAAGAATTCAATAACACAACAATTTCTTCTCATCCCTATTT
Organism: Hevea brasiliensis; assembly: GCF_030052815.1. Taxonomy (NCBI): domain Eukaryota; kingdom Viridiplantae; phylum Streptophyta; class Magnoliopsida; order Malpighiales; family Euphorbiaceae; genus Hevea; species Hevea brasiliensis. The sequence continues at coordinate 85,604,276 of NC_079495.1, forward strand.
CTTCTATTTTCTCATCTCATTTCTTCTATTCCTAATTCAAGGATTATGTGACAAATTAGTATCAGAGTTTCGTTTTGAGGTGGGATTGCTTCTAAACTTCCTGACTGAAGTAGCAATTTGAGCAGATGAATGGGAGTCTCCTCAATTCCAGGTTTTTCCCTCTCTTTCCTCTAATTCTTCTTTCTTCTTCCCTTAAAATTTCTTCCATTCTTTCCCTATATTTTCTTGTTCTTCTCGGCAAATCCTGTTTCTTCTTTTTCTTCCTTTCATGAAATTCTTGAATCAAATTTCTTTATTCTTCTGTTAATTTTTGGTTCTTTCTTTAATTTTTTTTCTTCTTAATTTTTCACTTTGTGCATTTCAAGAACCTATTTCTTGAAATTCTTGAAATTTTTTATTTCTTTCTTCCTCTCCCTCATTTTTCTCTCTTCCAAGCTGCCTTATTCCTTTTCCCAATATCAAATTCTTCTCAACCTCTCTATCTCCAATTTCTACCCTGTTAGGGTTTCTTTCCTCCATTCTTTCTTGAAATTATTGAAATCCTTATTTCTGCCTCAACTTTTCTTCCTTTTCTTCCCCTATCCCAATAAAAATTTTCTCTTCTTTAAGAAACAAAATTTTCCTACGTCCTACCTAGCCTTCAACAAGATGACCATGGAAGACCATCCTTGGAAATAGCAATTACTTGATAAGATTATGGAAGTTGTCAAAAGAGGATTAAGAAGGCAGGAAGAATTGCTATTACGAAAATTAGAGAAATATGAGAAGTCATTTCAAAAGAAATTAGACAAAGTGATAGAAGCAATTCAAGTGGTAAAGGAGAATGTTGCAGTCAAGGATCCACTTCTTGAAAATTCAAGTGAAGAACAAGATGAGATGGAGCAGGAGCGAGATTTTATTTCCGATTTGTATAGTGCAAGAGAGGACTATGAAGAGAAGGATGAAGATGGCAATGATAGAAAACTAGAGTTGACAATGGGGAATGCAAAATCTAAACCTAAAATTCTTGTTGCAGAGATTCTTGGGGATGTTCTTGAAAACAAGAAAGATAAAGGAGTTACAAAAAAAATGTGGGTATTGTAAGAAAGTGGCATGGCAGAATTTTAGAAGCCAAGATGGTGAGTTTAACTATGGTAATCCTATCAATCTCAATGGAAGATGAATGGGAAATATCAAAAAGGAAAAGGAATAAAGTTAATCCATCAAATGGTATTATGATCTTAAAGGAAAAAGCATGTGAAATTTGGAGAAGAAAAAGAAAATAGTACTTCAACATTTTTATTTTTTCATTCTGGTTATTTTCTACTGCAATACATGGTCATTTCTAGATACACAAGCAACATTTTTACAGTCAAAATAGCAAGGAAACTACTCATATATGGGCATGTGTTCATCTCCCAATTCAAGATTTTGGTATTTCCTTTCAATGTTATAGTTGCAGCTTTCCTTGTTCATTCTGGAGGACAAGAATGATATCAAGAAAAGGGAAATGTTATGATAATAAGAAGAATAAGAGCTAGGGGATTGTTAAGGAGAATATATTGTATAAGTAGGATGTGTTGGAGAATATACTGTACAAATGGAAAGCATTGTAACTGATTGTATAGAAGGCTATATTGTATAAATAGGGAGCATTGTAACTGATTGAGAAGTGAAGAATTCAATAATACAAGACAACAATTCCTTCTCTCTCTATAATTCTCTTTTTCTCTCTACTTCTCATCCCTATTTCTTCTATTTTCTTATCTCCTTTCTTCTTATTCTCTAAAGTTGAGCCGTAACTCAGTGATTCGGTGACATTATGTAGCCTAAATAACATTAAATAACAATATCACTTCAAAAGACAACGATGATAATTGAGCTAATGGGCAAAATTGTCCATCAAACTTAAAACGAAACTATGTGGGTGGCCTTAATAAACTATTTTGTGGCAATAATGCCATCCCAACAAGCATCCTGGATTGGCAATTAACTCAAGCACATTTACTGATTTAAAATCAATCTAATTACAAAGAAACCTTTAAAGTTCATTGAATTTTTAAATCTATTCTATAGTTTCAATTTAGATCATATGCACTTCCAATATTATATAAATTATGTGCCAAGCCCTAACTCCTACTAAATTGAATAAAAAATAGATGAGCTGGCACTAAATAAAAGAAACAAATGGATAAATTATACTGACCACCCCTGATGTATTTTAAATAACACCGAAACTACTTCAATTTGAAAAAACACAGAAACCAGCACTATAATGAAATTTTAATAATATAGTTTACTATTTTACTGAATAAACATAAACTGTCATTGTCTTTTTCATTGGTTTATGTAGTGGCTTGCTATTTAACCACAACAATAACTTTGTTTGCATTTTTGTCTACTACAAATATCACTATATATGTGCTAAATGGTGTGCACTTTTGGGTACAAATCCTACAACAAAACAACTAAACCCTAATTCCAAACTAGTTAGGGTCAAATATATGGATTCTTTTTTACCAATTAGCTCTATTAGACACCAGGTCCACATCAATATCCAAAACTTGCAAATCCTTTAATACTACTTCCCTCCACGTCATCTTAGGCCTCCTCCTTCCTCTACTAATTTATTGTTGGAATCCTACATTGAAATAATATGAAATAAAAGGGGCAATATATAAGTGGTTGGGTTGCAACATTGACTTGGCTAGTCATTTTGATGTGTAAAGCAATCTAATCACTTATATAAGCCTAAATTAAAATGAATTAATTGTAATTTGACCAACACTCTCTCCGAATTTAACATGGTATCAGAGCCCAGACTGGGTTGTGGATTTCAACCGCCCATAAGGCTGTATAATTGAGCCCGTATTGAGTTAAAAATAAAAATACAAACTAATTGTCAAGTGACAACCATGCGGTTGCACTTGAGGGGGGAGTGTTGGAATCCCACATTGAAATAATACGAAATAAAAGGGCAATATATAAGTGGTTGGGTTGCAACATTAACTTGTCTAGTCATTTTGAAGTGTAAAGTAATCTAATCACTTATATAAGCCCAAATTAAAATGAATTAATTATAATTTGACCAACACTCTCTCCAAATTTAACACTTATCACACTTTTGTATTGAGGCATTTGATTCTCCATGTTGTACAACCATCTTAAATGGCCCTCATTTTATCTTCAAATGTGCGACATGCATTCTTTGGCAAATGTGGTCATTCTTAATCTTATCTATTAGCCTGTTTTGGACATCCCTCTTAACATCCGCATTTTGGCCAGACTCGTATTGTAAGTATATTGTACCTTAGATGCCTAGCATTCACTCCCATTCAATATAGCTAATCTGACCATGGTGTTATAGAAGTTGCCTTTCAATTTGTTAGGATCTCCTAATCACAAAATATAGCCGTCACACTCCTCCATTTCATCTATACTGTATTGATCGTATGATTTACATCCTCATCTAAAATATCATTCTTTTGTATGATATAACCTAGATATTGAATTGATAGCATTTTGGCACCAAAACTCCATTCAATGAACCTCACCACCATTCATTTTGAGAGAGCTAAACTCACATTACATATATTTCATCTTACTTCTATTTAGCTTAAAACCCTTGCTCTCAAGAGTCTTTCTCCACAGCTCCAACGTTTGATTAACTCTTTCACTAGTTTCATCCACTATTGGATAGAAATCCTAGATGTAGTTTATTTTTCCTTAACATTTACCTAATGCCAACTTAATAATTTTTTATCCAATTTGACCGAAGAATGAGAGCAGGATAAAATAGATATAATATTGAAATTACAAATGATCAAATGATAAAATTGAAAGCATAGGATAGATATGAAAATTCACGAATCTTTTTGCAATTATGCAAATATCTTAATAGAAAGGATTAAACTCCTTTCAAACATTTGAAACATTGCTTAGATTCCAAGCTCTAGACACCATTTTTCAGTTGAGTAAATCATACTAATTTTGAATAACTGAATCATTTCACCAAAAATCCAAATGAAATTCAGAAAACAGAAAAGAAAAAATGATAGGAAATTATATAAGATTTCTATGCAATAACAGTATTTCATTCATATAAGGAAAAAGAAAAGAATACTAGTAAAGAAGACCAGATTAATCAAAATTTGAGAATGTTGTGTGTAACTATTAGTTTCTGGAATAACTTCTTAATCTCACAAGGAAAATTATCAATACAATGTTGTCCTTGAATAACAGAAAAGCTGAAAGTGCTCCAAAATTGCTACTAGTCGTTGGGATTTCTTTATCACAAAACAGAAGTTCAAGCTTAATGTCTATATATAACATCAAAACTACCCAATCTATTTCCTTTTGATAGCACTGTATCACTCTATCAATTAATTCATATTCACTAAAGATTAATAGAAACAATCAAGGACAAAGTGTCCCTTTTAGAGCTAAAGAGGATTCAACAGATAGAGTGCAAGCAACTTAAACCTTCAAAAAGCAAACGAACTATTACTTCTAAAACATCCTATATGAACGTTTTCATGTTCAATGAAAAGCCACCAATAATATATTGACAGAATATGGCCTTGACAAGACAATACCTGACCAGTTACCTTTTGGTAAAACAAAAAGAAGACATCTTATGTACATAGTTCTTTAACTGATTAACTCACATGCTCCTATCTTCAGAATAATTCATATGCTCAACTACGTACATCCTTGTCCACCAGTTTCAGCCCTGAGGGAATAAAGCCACAAAAAGGCAGAGAAGGAAAGCTGAAAAATCTTGAGGGAAGAAAGTGGATATTCATCCTCTAAAATATAGTGGATAATTAACCAGGCCCCTATTTATATATTTAGTTATTTTGGTAGCACACTAAATCCCATTTCAATTAGCAAATAAGTTGACATTCATTCAAGTTCACCCATAAAGAAACATAGCATTATACAACATTAGAACATTGGTAGGCATCACATTAACTGATAGTATAATTAACTAAATTACCTCTTTCAGCTCTTTCTCTTGCTCTTCATAGATCGGTTTACAGGACCAATTTGAAACCCTCGGACAAGAAATCATCTCTGATAAGAAAATCCAGGCCAGTTAATGAGTTGCACCAAATGCAATAATCAGAAGCTCTACAAGGCACAAGACCAATCTTATATTATTTACCTCCTCTTCCTATCTTTTATCTCCTTGTGTTCATGCCGACTCCTCCCTTTAAGCGGTCTATTTGGATTAACTGGAACGAGGCTTCCAACATAAATTTCTGCTTCAAATGTTAATGGCATATCCTGAATCCTAATGTTCCTTACTTCTTTCCTCCTAAGGTCATACCGTAAAAGGTTTAAGTTGCCATGCTCCATAAGAACTTCACTGCCACTCTTTGAATAAGCTAGAGGTTTAAGAGATCTAAGAATCCCAATACCTTCTTGCTGTGCAACAGAAAATAATTTAGTCCAAGATTCCTTCATCCCGTACTCCTTCATCACCCACAAATCAACACGCTGGCCTTGAAAATTTGCAAGCAAACATAGGCATCCTCCAAGAACCCCAATATCCCTGTTAAAATTCTTATCCCTAAATTCAGGCTGCGGCACCTCCCTATAATCCTCAACCCCTAAATCCAAAGCAACAATTATATTGGCCACATTTGATTCAGGACCTTGGCTCACTAGCCAATGCAAAGCTCCACAAGCAAACACCCCATTCGCCCCAGGATAAAGAACACAATAAGGCATATCTCCAATCCTTCTCCAAGAATTTCTTCTCAAACTGTAAACCTTAACCTCAGACTCAAAAATTTTTCCATTGACTCCACCAAACTGTGCAATCCTAACCACCTTATAATCATCATTAACGGGATCATGCCCAAGTCCAAAAGCACATACCCTGCAGGTGCATGTCCCGAGATAGCGTTTGAGCTCAATCGGCAAAAAGGGTAAAACGATGTACTTTCTAATAGATGGATTCCACAGAGCAATGTCGTCCACAACATTGCAAATGCAAAGCAACCCATTACAAGAACCCAAGACTCTGATGCTATGATTGTAACACATCAAAGGATGGTCAAGTTGCTTAAAGTTATTCAGTTGATCGAAACCTATGGAGTAAAGGTCTGAATTCTTGAGGATAACGTTTTTATTAGAGGTGGTTGCTATAGAGTGCTGGAGATGTAAATTGATGAAATTTGGGCCATCTATTAAGGCATGCCATGTTTTGGATACGCACCTGCAGCATAGAAGTTTCTTGACGGGTAGCCGGCAGAGGATTTCAGCGATCATGTCCAATGGCAGATTTGACATGGTTTGAAGATAAGCTTTGGTTCTCTCCTCTGTCGTGTTTTTAGGGTTACATGGATGGACTTTCCTCCGGCCACAGAAATGAAATAAATTGACATTGAGTTGGCTTAAACTTGACTAATACGACAGTCGACAGTGGCATTTCAACTTGCATTTCACGTCATATTTTTTGACCGATACCTAATTGGTGTCAAAATGTTTTGTGGGCCCAATTAGTTAATATCTTTTTATTTAGATTTATATAAGCTATACAATAATTTTATATTTTATTTGATAATTTTTAATCTCTATTATTATTAAATTAAAGTTTATATAAGTAAATTTTTAATATCATATTAAAACCCTTTATAATAATTCAATTTTGAATTTTTATGACTTGATTTTTTTGTATTAATAAACTATTATTATGCTCCATATTTTTCTTTTTCTAATATATTTTCAACTAATTATGTGAAAAATCTTGTGGATTTTGAAATTGAGAATTTAGGGAGAGATATTTGTAAGAGTTGGTTATTTTGTTTTGCAAAGCTAAAATTTATGGTTAGGGTTTGAGAGAAAGGAGTTTTGTGTGAAAAGAGGAAATTTGCTAAGAGTTATGAAAATTCCTCAAGATTGAAGTTGTAAAGGGTTTAGTCTTCACCTTGAAGAAGACAATTAGTTTATTTGAGGAGGCCCTTAAGGAGGGAACCTTAAGGAGGGGATGTAGGCGAAAAAAGTGTCAATACCTTAATAAATACCATTTACAATTTCTTCTATCCCTACTTTATTTACATTTGTTTCACTTATTCATTACTTAAATTTATTGTGGTAGTTAATTTAAATTAAGGTGCTTGAATTTATTGAGTATAAGTTGTGGTTGTTGCATTGTATTTATTGTGCACTTAATGTGTTTGATGTTTTGCCTCAATTGTGGTTATTGAGTATTATAGAAATTGTTAGAAAGACTTACATGCTTTGTGTTAAAATTTTTAAAACCCAATTCATCTCGCTCTTGAATTGCCTACGGACCTACAATTAAATTTACATATTAATTTTAATTATACATATATTTAATAAAAATATAAAAATATGCAATCGAACCTTAAACAAACAAATGGCATTTTAATATTTAATTAATATTTTAATAAAAATAATTAAAAAACATACTTGTAAAAGAGTAAATTTTAGAATGTTATATAAATTCATAAATTAAATATAAAGAAAATAAAAATCAAGTATAGTTAAGCTCTAATATAGCAAATAATTAAGTTTATATTTACTAATTTATCATTGTTTAATAATATAATTTGTAAGTAAATGGATCAAAACAGGTTTAATGGATTGGGGGTCAAAATGGGTTAGTGGGTCGTAGGCTAACACGTGATATGAATAATAAAGTGTGAGATAAACATGTTAAATCTAGTTAACGAGTCAACCTGTGACATAACATAATGATTGGCGTGTCATAAATAAGTTGACATGATTTAGACATTGACACGAACACAAATAAACTCAACCCAAACCCTCAATTTTCTTATCATATTCACGAGTCATGTCTAAAATTATCACTCCTAATTGATATTCCAAGAATAATTATTAATGAGTTTCCTCTGTTGAGTAACATTGTTAGCGATTTAGACCTTGGACCTAGTATGTATATTGTCACTGTACTTAAAAGTGGGATAGCTAAGGTTAATGAACGAATTGGGTTTGAGGATTTATTTAACATATAAGGTAGTGTGAATATTGATATGTTAAATGATAGTCCTTAAAGATATTAATATTGGTGGGGTTAGTGTGACTAATGCTGAGGGAAGCGATGATAATGTTAGGGATAAAAATGGAAAGGATAAGCAGCCAATAGAGGTTGTAGATGCAATTGATCTATAAGTTGATGATAGCTTAAGTAAGGAGAGTAAGGCTAGTTCCACAACTTCCACTATCAATCAACTTTAGGCATCTGTTCCCAATATATTATAGCTGCTAGTAACTATCTTCATGCCATAACCTAAAGTACATACCTATGAAGGCCAGATAAAACATTATAATTTTTTTTAGTCTTACTTGTTCACTTTGCCATAGATAGTGTAATATGGTTTAAGAAATTCTTATTTTGGTTAGTTGGAAGGTCAATAGGATACCTATTAATGAGAGTGGTGCATACCGTGTAACATCCTCCCGAACTTCTGGAAAAAAAAATATTTAAACTAAAGTGAGGAACCATAATTAACTCAAATATTAATGAGAAAAATTTAGTAAAAATTTTAGAAATAAAATACAACTAAGTCAAATGAGCCGCGATGGGTAACCCAGAGGAAGTTGCGGCTCAAAATTCATAAAATAATTTTTGGGACCCTAGAGAAGGGTTATTGAGGTTCCCATGGCATTAGAATGCCAAGAAAATATTTAGAAAAATTTTTCAATCGGTACAGACAATTTTGACCCGTTAAGCCAAACGGAGGGCATTTTGGTCATTTTCGCCTTCAGAGGTGATTTTTGGCCGACTTGCCCAGTTGAGTAAATAATTATTATGATAGAAAATATGAATAAATATTGCTAAAAATTAAATTGAAAATGAGTAGAGAAAAGAAGAAAAGAAAATGAAAGAAAAACCTAAATATGACATCACATGATGTCATTTGGAAGGCTTCCACCAATCACAACTTAACAAGCCAAATTAAAAAGAGATAAAATGACAAAAAAATGAAAACAATTTCTGCAATTCTACATCTTCTTCAGCCGTTTCCCTCTTCCCTCTCCCTCCACCATTTTTATCAAGCTTTGAACTTGATTTTCTCTTCATCCACTCACTAAAACCCATATGTCTCTTCATCAAAAATTAATCCCACACCTAGATAAAGCAATTGACAGCCAAGAAAAGAGGAAACAAGGAGGTTTTCACAAGTCCAAGAAGTGTCCCTTAAAGGTTAGTGCACTAAAACCTTTTCTTTCAATTTTAGGTGTAGTATGCATGCCAAATTAAGTGGGAAATTCAAGAAATTGAAAGAATTAGTTAAGGAATTAAACATCCCTAATTCAGCAACCTTGGGAACCTTATGGGGTTTGATGAATTCCTGCATATATACATGATTAGTGATGATGATTGATGAGGTTATATGCATGAGAAGTGATAGGAATTTAATTGATTAAGTTTTGAAATTTGAAATTAGGGTTTTGGGAGTGAAGAATTGGACTTGGTTTATGAAGTGATTAATGGACATTTTAATGGTCAATTAGTGACCATTTAAGGCAAGTTAATCATAATTTGAAGTGAGTTAATGCATGGAATGGGAAGGAAAGAAATGAGGCTGTGAGTCCAGCCTGTTTGGACTGCCATATCCTTGGCTGTGTCGGTCCAATTGGTGTTTGGCCAATTGGACATGAAACTAGGCTTGTAATGGCACATTTTTGCTGAAGAAACCATGCCTAAAAGACCAAAGCAAGAGGACCAAAAGTTGTCCCCATTCCGGATACAATGACCAAATGAACAGTAACTATTCATTTGGCCATAACTCACTGTAGAATGGTCAAATTGACCTGAAATTTTTACAGCAACAAGATAGGATATAGACAAACAACTTTCATGAAGAACATCACCCCAAATTATGCCATTAACCCATTCAAATTATTGGACAAAGTTAAGTTATCAAACCTGCAACTCTGCAGATTTTCACTTGAGCAGTAATGTTTGGATGGCTATAACTCTCTCTAGAAAACTCGGATTTAGGCGATTCTTAAACCGATGGAAACCTAAGGTATGGTAGAACATTTCATAAGAAGAAAGTTAGGCCAAATTATGAACTTAACTTGATCAAATTACAGACCAAAGTTGGACCAAAAATCCAAAATCTCAACTTATTTTGGCCATAACTTGAGCTACAAAACTCCAAATGGAGTGATTCAAAAAAGGAAATTCAACTAGACAAAATAAGGAACAACTTTCATGTTTACCATTTCCTCAAATTCCCACTGTAATAGTGCTTAATGGAATAGTAAAATTAAACTTCAAAAACTGAAAATTTTGTTTCCCTTGGTTTAAGCCTAGAAATGGTAATGGTGATCACTTCCAACAAGTTTTAAATGAAAAATGTGGTATGTTTGAAGTGCCAAAGTCAATGTACCTACTTTCTATGCAAAAGTCAACTTTTTTGTTGACCAATGAAATAAATAGTGACACCAAAAGTTGAAATTCAAAGATTGAAGAATTTTAAAGTATCAAATGCCCTAGTATACCTAACAAGATTGGTTTGGATAGTTTGGCATGCTAATAGGGTATTGTTTTAGCAGTACTGCGAAAGGCTTTATGCCTATATTCATGGCTTTATGCCCGTATTCATGGCTTTTATGCCCGTATGCATGGCTTTTATGCCCGATTATGTGATATCATGGCTTTTTAGCCATTACATGGTTGACGCCATAGTATGACCAATGACCCGTTATCCAGTCCAGTCGTCTAGTATAGGTTACTTGGGCATGGAAAAGTATAACTGTGATTGAACTGATTATTAAAGAAAATACGAAAATTAAGTATCAAGAATGATTACAAAAATACAAAGAAGCTCAATATCATGAAGAAAATAATTAACGAAATGCATGAAGAAGTTAATATCATAAAACATGATTAGCCCTCGACTAAACAATAAGTTAGTAATTATTCATTTCTTATGAACACAATAGCAAGGAAATTATTATTTTTATTTGCATATTATATTTTCTTGTATTATTGGCACCACTAAGCTTTATGCTTAAGATTTGGACAGAGGGCCCAGAGACCAATAGTGTCCGTGTCACCTCACCATCCACCATTGGTAGGACACTAGGTCCCATTTTGTATTTTGAGATTTTTGTAAATTTTGTAATTAAACTCTTATTTTATCATGTGTATTTGAAACAAATGTAATATAATTTTGTATTAATGTAAGTACTTGTAATTTGTGATTATAAATCACATGTGAGAATTTATTTATGATTTGAGTCTAATGATGATGTGAAATGAATGAATGACAAATAGAGAAATTGTTAAGAAAATTGTGTTTGTGAAAGGAAAAGTGAATACATAACTGTGACTTGTACATGATTATCACATGAGATGAATGATTAAGAAATGAATGGTGAAAAATGTTGAGATTTTGATATTGAAGTTTGAGAGTGATGAGATGATTGAATATGATCATAGGAAGTGTTTTCAAGAATTCTCTATTTTTAGGATTTTCTATAAAATTCTCGGAACCTCAAATAAATTATAATTTAGATAAATGGCTTAAATAAATTATATTTCACACGTTATATTCAAAAGGAAGAATAAAAATGAATTAAGATAAAATATAGTGCTCAGTGGCATAACTTGCTCTGTCACATACCGAATGCACTAATTAAAAATACTCTACCTAAACTACTTGTATATAAGGTAAGCGGAGGTCGTTCACATAATGAATGAGTAAATACAAATAAGAAAATAGATCTTAGACACAAATAAATAAAAGAAACTAGAGCACCTAACACACTTAAAATATAACGAATTAATCTATATGAAAGTAACACACAATAAAAACCTAATATACTAAACATAATATGCAAAGAAGAAATAAAAGGGCACTAAAAATACTTAAGTTAAAATTAAGAATTCTAGAATATAAATATAAAATAACCCAATTGTAATAAATTCAGTAGAGAGGGTGTATCCACCATGTCACACCTTACCCCTCTGTAAGGCATAACATGATCCCGTAGAATATCTAATAAACTACCGAACTTCACCTACCGATAACTCATTAAGTACCCTATAAGTGATTTTAAAACAATTTTCTTACTTTTTATAAGTGGTGAGCATTTTCTAATAGATATCAAAACATTTAATTAGAGTTTGAAAACTAGTTAAGATTTTTGTCCCATTTTATTTTTCTATAAATTTTATAAAATTTTCGATAGAGTGCCGTCTGTCTTTTGAGAAAACAGTTCTTCAAATACCTATAAAAAGCACTTCCAATTATTTATCTCATCAACTTCATCAACTCAACATCCATCCCAACCAATTTCAACATCATTTCTCAAATTCCAAATTTCAAAGCAATAATTTCCAATTCAAAGATTATCCAAAATAATACTAAGTAATTTCACTCAAATTAGAACAAAATACTTTCATTCATATTTCATTAAAGATAAAACAATTTACATTCATCCAAAATTTACATTAGAAAAATCTAAACTAATATTATTATAAACTTTATACAACTACTCATGACCATTTTTTACATTTACATACATTTACATACATCAAAATAATTTTTACAATTAGGGTATAAAATATACCCGATAAAACTTCAGGGAAGGTAGCTCCACAATCCTTAGCAGCTCACTCTGCTGCTTCTCTAGTCTCTATATCTGCGACAGCAATAACAGCCATTGCTGAGTACTGTGACTCAGTGGTGCACAACATACTAAAATAATCTTTATGCGGAATTTAAATCATACTTATTCAAAAATTGAATTGAACATGAGAAATAAATTCAAAACATGACTTATAAATTTTAATCCAAACAATTTCATTTTGAAAGTCTCAAAACAAATTTCATAAAAACACACAGTTATATCATGCCATTCGAAACATATTAATTTCAATAGCCAGAGGCTTATGAGAAGTCACATCATAAGGCTAGTTAGCTCAAATATATGGGAACCTATTCTTTTTCTTCTTCTACTGGCACACACCTCAACACTTCAGCCAGAGAAGGAATCAAAATTCGAAATTGATTTCCCCCACTAGTCATGCTAGTGAGGTATTCAAATATATGGTCATGACACTATGGTTTCAAAACTATCTTAACAATTTACTAAACATTTATTGCCATTTTAAACACAAACAAGTAACCTTTCAACAATTTAAATCAAAAGCATAATAAAAATTTCAAGATAATGGTGTCACAATGTAATATTTCAATTCTTTCAAAACAATGTGCATAAGAAAATTTACAGAAATTCTATATTGTGCACAAACTTTATACGAGTCGCCTCTTGACCTTGACTCGACACCTTGGGTTTTTTCCCGGTATTCCTTTCCACTGAAACACACAGTTTCACAGTTTTTCAGTATCACAATTTATCATAATTCTAAAAATAAATTCAAATCCACTTATACCTAGTTTTAATATGCTAAACTTGACGTTCTTTAAAATTTGTATTTCGGATTTACTATTCACGATACTATTAAAGTTAATTTGTTGACTTTCTAATGCTTAATAGGTATGGGAATTCCAATTTCACCCACATACCACATTTTGGTTACCTAATTTGTTAGTTTTGTTTGTTTTCTTAAATTTTAAGTCTTTTAGGCAAAATTGCAAATTTTCAGTTTTGGTGTCCTATTTTGTACTGTTCCATTGGTCATGTTGCTGTTAGAATTTGGCTAAGTTTTCTTCATAGAAATTGTTCCTTATTGTCTTAAATTTATTTCCCTTTTTGAATCACTCCATTTGGAGTTTTGTAGCTCAAGTTATAGCCATTTGAACATGGCTGGCAGTTGGTCTAACCTGCATTTTCCAGGCACCAACTTGGTTACGGCGGTTTAGGTCACCAAATTTGGGTGGCTAAATGACTTAGTTAAGGGCATAATTTGGACTTGTTTCCTCATGAAAGTTGTAGGTTTATATCTCAGCTTTCTACTGGTAAAATTTCAAGTTATTTAGACCTGCCGAGCCCAAGTTATGGTCATTTTTGTACAAGGCAGAACACCCAATTCCGGATTTGGTTAATTTGTTCACTAGGTTATGGTCACTTTCTAAGCGTGATTCCTAAATGAAAAATGTGCCATTTTGTGTCTAGTTTCATTCCCAATTGGCCTCACACCAATTGGGTTGGTAAATTTTCAATTTTGATCCCTGAAAGGGACCTTGGTCATGCTGCCTGCAGAATGTCCATAACCAATCCGAATTTCCATTTGGTTCCAACACTTCTAACACACCACAATTGGTCATACATGATCATTTTTCACCTCAAACAAGGTCAAACTCACCATTTGACCATTTCTTAAAATTTTATCTCTCAAACCCTAGGTCCAAAACTTTAATCTTCATGCAAATCAAATCTAATGCATTCCAAACACCAATCCATAGTTCACATACATAATTCAACTTAACCAACCATTCAAATACATCAACTTCACTCATTTCACACCCTAACCTACTGCTGGCCGAATTTCTATTTGGTCCACCATGCTTGATTTTATTCACTTATTTGTTAATTCCAAGTGTAACTTAGCTACTTAAACATAAATTCAAAGAGAGAAGGAAGGAAGAACACTAACCTCAACTCTTTGATTTACAATCCACCAATTCTTTCACTTTCTCCTTTCTTCTTCTCCCTCAATCTTCCTTTTTAGTGTAGATTGGAAGCTTTTTAGGGTTTAGGGTTTATTTTGGGAAGCTAAAATCAAGTTAGGTAAGCTTGATTCACTCATCAATGGTGGTGAGGGAGAGGGTGAGCATGGGTTATTGCAAAAAAAAAGGAAGAAGAAGAGTGTTATTTATTTTTTTTTCTTTTCTTTTATGAATTTTTAAGCCTTTAGTAAGACAAAAATTATCCTAAAATTTTAAATTTTAAATTATTAAGTTTATTGCATCATGCATGATGTCATGCATGATGTAATAAACTTTATCAACTTTTTCTTTTTCTTTTTTTTTTCATTTATTTTTCTTTAGTTCTTTAATTTAATTCTTGATCCTGAAATTTTCTTTTCTCCGATTTTATTGGACAGTTAGGTCAGGAGTCAGCTCTAGGGGTCAATTAACCAAATTGCCCCTCGCCGGTTCGATCCGGTTTGCGAATAATTTAATATTTCTTCCCCCTGACCTAATTATTTGACCGGCTTAACAATTCTTTTTCATGATTTTCTCTTTTCCACTGTGTTTGCAATAGCCCTAAGGATCGCGGTGTCACATTTTACGGTTCAAAATTTGAGTTTAAATCGACCTCGCAGTCCTTCCCGAGAAGGTTACCCATTGCTGTGACTCTCGGCTCATTTAACTTCTTATGTTATGTTTTTTTTATTTATACTTAACTATTTGGCAATTACTAATTATTTGCGTTTAGGGCTTATCTAGGTGTCTTAGATGTGATTCTAATCCCCTTAATTATCCGGACCGACACCGGTCATCAGAACAGTGAAATATACCAGGCTATACAAATAGGGGTGTTACAATTCTCCCCCCCTTAAAAGAAATTTCGTCTCAAAATTTTACCTAGTATCAATTTCTGAACAGCTGTGGGTGCTGTCTCCTTATATCCTCCTCTCGTTCCCAAGTAGCCTCCTGGCTCGAATGATGGTTCCACATCACTTTCACTAGTGGTATTTGCTTGTTCCATAATTACTTCGCCTCATAAGCCAGAATCTCTATAGGTTCTTCCTCATATGTGAGGTCTGGATTCACTTCAATTTCTTCTACTGGTAGTACATGAGATGGGTCTGATCGATACTTCCTCAACATGGACACATAGAAGACATTATGTATCTTCTCTAACTCTGGAGGTAGTGCCAAGCGATATGCCAAAGGACCCACTCTTTCCAGAACCTCATATGGCACAATGAAATGAGGACTCAGTTTCCCCTTTCTGCCGAATCTCATAATTCTCTTCCAAGGGGAAACCTTGAGGAATACTTTGTCACCCACTGCATACTCAATATCCCTTCTCTTCAGATTGATATAGGACTTATGGCGGTCTGATGTAGTCTTAAGTCGATCTCTAATCAACCTGATCTTCTCTTCAATTTGCTGAATAATTTCGGGCCCAATCATCTTCCTTTCACCTACTTCATCCCAACCCAGGGGAGTTCTGCACTTTCTACCGTACAAAGCTTCATATGGAGGCATCCCAATGCTTGATTGGTAGCTGTTGTTGTAAGCAAACTCGATCAAAGGTAAGTGTGTGTCCTAATTGCCCTCAAACTCAATCACATAAGCCTGTAGCATGTCCTCCAATATCTGAATTACCCTCTCAGACTGGCCATCTATCTGTGGGTGGAATGCCGTGCTGAAGTTCAATCTAGTTCCTAGGGCTCTCTGAAGACTACCCCAGAATCTAGAAGTGAACCTACGATCTCTGTCTGATATGATGGATACTGGAGCTCCATGCAGTCTTACTATCTCATCAATGTACAACTTGGCCAATCTTTCTAAACTGTAGTCCATCCGGACTGGCAGAAAATGAGCAGACTTGGTCAGTCTGTCAATAATGACCCAAACTGCATCATGACTCTTCTGTGTCATCGGAAGTCCCATCATAAAATCCATTGTTATTCTCTCCCATTTCCATTCTGGTATTGGTAGTGGATGTAACAAACCAGCTGGTACTTGATGCTCTGCCTTCACTTGCTGACAAGTTAGGCATTTGGAAACAAATTCTGCCACATCTCTTTTCATACCCATCCACCAGTA
Organism: Hevea brasiliensis; assembly: GCF_030052815.1. Lineage (NCBI taxonomy): Eukaryota > Viridiplantae > Streptophyta > Magnoliopsida > Malpighiales > Euphorbiaceae > Hevea > Hevea brasiliensis. The sequence goes on from NC_079495.1 coordinate 85,620,958, forward strand.
ATGCTCCTTTAGCCCCCTATATATTTTTGTGCCACTAGGGTGCATGGCAAAAGGAGACTCATGTGCTTCCTTCAAAATGATCTTCCTCAAATCAACATCATTAGGAACACACATTCTGCCCTGGTGTAGCAGTAGACCGTCATCTCTTATTGAGAATTCTGGTTTCTTGCCTTGTCTGACTTCTTCCAACAGCTTCTGATACCTTTCATCATTCTGAGCAGCCATTCTGATCTGATCAATCAACACTGGCTGTACATGCCATACAACTGCTGTCTGCCCCTCATCATTAATCTCTAAGCTGACATGTAATGATCTCATCTCATGTACCATAGACAAAGGAGTAACCCGTAGACTTGCCATAGTCTTGCGACTTAAGGAGTCAGCCACAACATTAGCTTTCCCTGGCTGATAGTCTATCAGACAATCATAGTCTTTTATCAACTCTAACCATCTCCTCTGTCTCAAATTCAACTCTTTCTAAGTGCCTAAATACTTCAAACTCTTATGATCTGTGTAAATGTAGCATTTCTCCCCATATAAATAGTGTCTCCAGATCTTAAGAGCAAATACAATAGCTGCAAGCTCCAAATCATGTATTAGATAATTCCTCTCATGTGGTTTCAATTGGCGTGATGCATAAGCAATGACATTTCGATCTTGCATCAATACACAGTGTAACACCCCTATTTGTATAGCCTAGTATATTTCACTGTTCCGGTGATCAGTGTCAATCCGGATAATTAAGGGGATTAGAACCACACTTAAGACAACTAGATAAGAACACAAATAATTAGTAATTGTCAATTAGTTAAGTATAAATAAGAAAAATAGAACATAAGAAGTTAAATGAGCCGAGAGTCACAGCGATGGGTGACCTTCTAGGGAAGGGCTGCGAAGTCGATTTAAACTCAAATTTCGAACCATAAAATGTGACGCTGTGGTCCTTAAGACTATTACAAACATAGTGGAAAAGAGAAAATCATGAAAAAGAATTGTTAAGCCAGTCAAATAATTAGGTCAAAGAGCCGGAAGAAATATTGAATTATTTGTAAATCGGGTTGAACCGGCGAGGGGCAATTTGGTCATTGACCCCGAGAGCTGACTTCTGACCTAACTGTCAAATAAAATCAGAGAAAAGAAAATTTCGGGATCAAGAATTAAATTAAAGAACTATTAAAGAATTGAAGAAAAAGAAAAAGAATAAAAATGAGACTTATTACATCATGATGATGACATCATATATGATGTCAAAATTAATTTTAATTTTTCAACCTTTTTGACCAAGTCAAATAGCCAAATAATTATTAAAAAAAAAACAAAAGGAAAAGAAAATAGAATTATAACATCACCCAAATGACATCATGCATGACATTAAAAATAAATTCTATTTAATTTAATTTTTGACTAAGTCAATTATGTGGCATAAAAACAAAAATTCAAAAAGATTTTTTTTACTTCTTCTTCTTCTAATTTCCGTAGCTCTCTCCTCTCCCTCTCTTCTTATTTTGTTCCACCATTAAAGCTTAGATTTAAGCTTCTTAAACTTTAGATTTTACCCCCAATCCTTGAGAATAATTATAGAAACCATTAAATTGACCCTCAAGAAGAAGATTTGGAGCAAGAAATTAAAGGAATTTGAAGATTTGAGGGAGATTGAAAAAAACTTCAATTAAGGTAAGTTCCCTCTTTTAATTTGAATTTGAATTGAATTTTTAGTATGAAATTGTGGTTAAACAAGATTTTGATTGCATAAAAACATGAAAAATTTTCATGTAGAGGGACTCCATGAATTCGGCTAGAATTAAGATTGAGTATAGAATTGATGTCAATTGATTGAAGTAAAAAAGTGAGCATGCTTGAATGAAGGTGTGAAGATGAATTATACACTTTGAATCTTTGAAATTAGAGAATTAGAAAATTAGAGTTCTTGAATTAGGGAAAATAGGGGGAAAAATTAGAGATTTTTGAAATTGAACCAAATTGACCAAATTGTGGTTAGAAATGGTCAATTGGGACCAATTGAGGTGTGTTTGAATGGATAGAAGTAAATTCAAATTCGGATTGGTGAAGGGTCAATTCTGGATAGTTTGACCTAGGTCCTTTTGAGGGACTAAAACTAAAAATTTACAAGTCCAATTAGTATGAGACCAATTGAGAATGAAAATAGACACAAAATGACACAATTTTTATTTAGGAATCATGTCCAAAAAATGACCAAAACCTAGTGAACAAATTGACCAAATCCGGATTTTCTCAGTCTAACCTGTACAAAATGACCAAATGAACAATATTTGTATAAAGTTTGTAATAAAATTTAGTTTGAATTTCTTTTAATGTAAATTTTTAGTATGATGTATATATAAATTGTTTTTCTTTAATGAAATATGAATGAATGAAATTGATTGACAGTATCTTGAGGATTGTTGAATTTTGAAACTTGAGAAATTGGTTGGAATTGATTGTGAATTTGAAGAAGTTGTGGAGAAAAATTATTGGAAGTGCTTTTTTTCAGGTATTTGAAGAACTGTTTTCTCAAAATACAGACGGCACTCTGCCGAAATTTTTATAAAATTTGCGGAAAAATAAAATGGGCCAAAAATTTTAACTAGTTTCCAATTTTAATTAAATGTTTTAATATCTATTTAGAAATGCTCACCACTTATAAAAAGTAAGAAAATTGTTTTAAAATCCCTTATAGGGTACTTAATGAGTTATCGGTAGGTGAAGTGCGGTAGTTCATTAGGTATTCTACGGGATCATGTTATGCCTTATAGAGGGGTAAGGTATGACATGTTTTAGTGGTATCAGAGCAAATTTTTGAAGTATGTTTTAACTTGAGAATTTTTGTCTTTTCTTGTTAAGTATAACTGCTCAATGTTCATATTTGTTACATACAGTGCATTACATCATAAATATGAACTAACGGAGGGAAATCTCCTTGTGTTATTTGTTCAGGAGATACCCTAACTTCAGACTGAAATGGAAGAAGGGGATCGCTCAGTCGAGCAATCTGTTGAAGCTGAGGCACAAGGGGAAGCCCCAGCTTTACAAAATGTCAGTGGATCAGTAGCACCAGCCCCACAAATGCCGCAATTTTCTGCACAGTTCGCACAGCAGATGGCGGCTATGTTTCAACAAATGGCTGGGGGTATGCCTACTCAAGCTCTACCCCAGACACCTGTGGCACAACCACTGCCTTCAGCCAGACCCACTGACATTTTGTAGAGCTGAGGCTTCCCCTTGTGCCTCAGCTTCAACAAATTGCTCAACAGAGTGATCCCCTTCTTTCATAACAGTCTGGAGTAGGATATCTCCTGAACAAATAACACAAGGAGATTTCCCTCCGTTAGTTTATATTTATGATGTAATGCACTGTATATAACAAATAAGGACATTGAACAGTTGTACTTAACAAAAGAAAAGACACAAATTCACAAGTTAAAACATACTTTAAAAATTTGCTCTGATACCACTAAAATATGTCACACCTTACCCCTCTGTAAGGCATAACATGATCCCGTAGAATACCTAATGAACTACCGAACTTCACCTACCGATAACTCATTAAGTACCCTGCAAGGGATTTTAAAATAATTTTCTTACTTTTTATAAGTGGTGAGCATTTTCTAATAGGTATCAAAATATTTAATTAGAGTTTGAAAACTAATTAAGATTTTTGTCCCATTTTATTTTTCCGCAAATTTTATAAAATTTTCGGTAGAGTGCCGTCTGTATTTTGAGAAAACAGTTCTTCAAATACCTGTAAAAAGCACTTCCAATTATTTATCTCATCAACTTCATCAACTTAACATCCATCCCAACCAATTTCAACATCATTTCTCAAATTTCAAAGCAATAATTTCCAATTCAAAGATTATCCAAAATAATACTAAGTAATTTCACTCAAATTAGAACAAAATACTTTCATTCATATTTCATTAAAGATAAAAAAAATTTACATTCATCCAAAATTTACATTAGAAAAATCTAAACTAATATTATTATAAACTTTATACAACTGCTCATGACCATTTTGTACATTTACATACATTTACATACATCAAAATAATTTTTACAATTAGGGTATAAAATATACCCGATAAAACTTCAGGGAAGGTAGCTTCACAATCCTTAGCAGCTCACTCTACTGCTCCTCTAGTCTCTATATCTGCGACAGCAATAACAGCCATCGCTGAGTACTGTGACTCAGTGGTGCACAACATACTAAAATAATCTTTATGCGGAATTTAAATCATACTTATTCAAAAATTGAACTGAACATGAGAAATAAATTCAAAACATGACTTATAAATTTTAATCCAAACAATTTCATTTCGAAAGTCTCAAAACAAATTTCATAAAAATACACAGTTATATCATGCCATTCGAAACATATTAATTTCAATAGCCAGAGGCTTATGAGAAGTCACATCATAAGGCTAGTTAGCTCAAATATATGGGAACCTATTCTTTTTCTTCTTCTACTGGCACACACCTCAACACTTCAGCCAGAGAAGGAATCAAAATTCGAAATTGATTTCCCCCACTAGTCATGCTAGTGAGGTATTTAAATATATGGTCATGACACTATGGTTTCAAAACTATCTTAACAATTTACTAAACATTTATTGCCATTTCAAACACAAACAAGTAACCTTTCAACAATTTAAATCAAAAGCATAATAAACATTTCAAGATAATGGTGTCACAATGTAATATTTCAATTCATTCAAAACAATGTGCAGAAGAAAATTTACAGAAATTCTATGTTGTGCACAAACCTTATACGAGTCGTGTAACACCCCGAACCTCCGAGTTATGAATAGTACTATTTTTGGTCCGTGACTAGTACTATTCAAAGACACCTTGAGGGCCAAAAATAAATAGAAAATTAATTGAGATAGACACAATAGAAATTTAAGTGACCCAAAAATATAAGGACTCACCGGGTATACTGTAAAAGAGGGATTATGACCCGATAAGGGGCATTTTGGTGAATTCACTTTAAGAGTTGATTTGGTCAATTCACTTTAAGAGTTGATTTTTGATCAAATGTCAATTTAATTAAATGAAAATAAAATATTGAATTATGAAGAAAGATTGAGGGATAAATTAGAGTAAAAGTGGAAAGAAAATAAAAGAGGCAAAAATCTAGAATTTAAATTCCATTTTTGACCTAATTAAAATTAATAACTTATGGGCTTTTGACAATTTAACTTAATTATTTAATTAAAAAGGAATAAATAAGTATAAAAGAAGACAAGTCTCCTTCTTTCCCTTCTTCCATGCCACCACCCATCTTCCCTCTCCCTCTCTTTTCTTTTCCCTTCTTCTCCAATCTTCTTCCACCATTGTTTTCCCTTCCAAGTCTTGATTCACTTCAATTCACTTCATAAATTCCATAGCCCACTAAAAGAAAACATCAAAGAGATCTTTGATTGAGAGATTAAAAAGAAGAAGAGCAAGATTTGGAAGAGATTGGAAGTTGGAAAAATCATCAAGTGAGGTAAGCTCTCTCTTTCATGCTTGATTAACCAAATATGCTTTGAATCAAGTTTGGGTGTGATGAATTTACATGAGAAAGTATGAAATTTCATAAGAAAATGAAAGAAAACATGTATGGAATCTAAACTAGGGTTTTGGCCAAATTGGAGAAAAGTTAGGGTTTGATGTCTTTGAATGAAATTTATTATGAGATTAAGCTTAGTTGAAGTAGTATACATGATTGGGGCAAAGAAATTGCATGAAATGTGTATAAATTTAATTATGAGAGATTAGGGTTCATGGGAAAATTAGAGTTTTGGTGCTAGAGAGTGAAATTGGTGTGTGTAGTGTTAAATTATGGTCATTTGAGGTTTCTTTAGTTTGAATTGACATTGGGTTGATGAATGGAGGTAATGAAATGGTAGGATTAGGGAAAATTGTAAACTTTGGTGTTTGAAAATTATGGGGTTTGTGCTAGGAAGTGCCATTGATGTGTCAATGCTAAATTATAGTCATTTTTGGGTGAATTAAATGTGAATTGAGGTTGGTTAGTGGGAATAATTGAAGAAATGAAAAATTTGAACCTAGGGTAGAATTTGCACACTGAGTTCAGTGTGTTTGACAACCCATAAATTGAGCTACATAACTCCAATTGGTTTCACACCAATTGGAAATGGAACTTAAGACATAAGGCTAGAATTTTTGTGAAGATACCCTGCCCCGAAAATGACCTTAAACTATCCGAAATGAGCCTTGAAGTTAGAGACAAAATTCTGGAACCTGCAGAATTTGACCATATGAACAGTAAACTTTGCATGGCCATAACTCTCTCTAGAAAACTCCGATTTAGGCAATTTTTGAACCAATGGAAACCTAAGACATAGTAAAACATTTCATATGAAGAACTTGAGGCCAAATTATGGACTTAACCCAATCAAATTACTGAGCAAATTTGAATCACCGAATCTGCAGAACTACAGATTTACTATATGAAAAGTAAACTTTGAATGGCCATAACTCTCTCTAAAAAACTCCGATTTAGGCGATTCTTGAACCGATGGAAACCTAAGACATAGTAGAACATTTTGTATGCAGAACATTAGACCAAATTATGGACTTAACTTGATCAAACTACTAAACGAAGTTGGATCGATAAATCTGCTAGAGCTGAATCTGCAGCATGAATAGTAACATGAACAATAACCGTGTTTTGGTCATAACATGAGCTACACAGCTCCGAATTAGGCAATTCAAAAAGGTAAATAAATTTAAGACCTAAATGAACAATTTTCATGAAGAACACCTCATCAAATTATGATTGAAACTAGGTAAAAATTGGGTTCAAAGATTGGGGCACTAAGCTGTCCCAAAACCAAAACTCTCTAAAATTTGGAAAGCTAATTTAAGATGCATTAGACATTCATGTAATGAGTTCTTGGCAGCAATTGAGATTAGTATTGAGGTATTCTATTTGTGTATTTTCAGTAGAGAAAGAGGTTGGGACGGACAAGGAATAGTGAGTAAAGAGAAAGGAGAGCATTGAAGGTTTGTGCACAACTAACATTTTCTTCATTTTTAAACTTGTAAATTGCTTGGAATGTGTTAAATTAAATGAGTTTGCTTTGAACAAGTTTACTTTGACTAAAATATGATTTTTCTCTTGCATTTAAGAAATTTGGGTGTTGCCACTTTTTATGGATATGATGATGAATTTAAATGTGTTTATTGGTTTATAAATGTGATTGTTGAGTGGGAAATTTTTGAAAACTGTTTTGAAACCACAGTTAGCATGACAATCCCTTTTGGAACTCCCCAATAGTAACAGCTACTTGGAGTTGATATTAGTTAGCTAGCCCTTCCCTCATTAATAACGGTTAGTGAGGTTGAGATTGCTTTATCGTGGTGTACAACATGACACTGATCGTGAAATTTTGTGTCATGGCCTAAACTGTGTGTTGATGTTGGCAATACTAATGCTTTGTGAATTGTGATTTATGAAGTATGATTTCTCATTTGAAATGTTATTCCAATAAATGGCCTTTATGGACTTAGAACTATTGTGAAGTTTTCCTGCTTAAGAAAAATGTGATTTATTATGCTTTGACAAATTGTGTTTTACCTTAAGTTTTAAAGTTATTGGTTGTGCACCACTGAGTGATATACTCAGCGATAGCTTCTTTATGCTGTCGCAGGTAAGGGAAAGGAGAAGGCTACCGAGTGAGAGACTTGAAAGCAGCATTTTGGTATTGTTTATGGGTATTTACGTTAGGTTACCCTTGTAATTCCTTTGGATGTATTTTGTACCTATATGTATGGATGTACGGACATTGAGCAGTTTGTATTTAAAAGCATTGCATTGCTATCACATTTTGAGTTTGTAACTATTTTGTATTTTACTTTGAGACTTATGAAAAATGTAACTTTTGCAATATTTAGTCTATCATTATTTCCAATGAATGTTTACATGGAATTTTAACTATTCTCATGCAGTTTTCCGTAAAAGAATTGATAAGATAAAAAGCTATGGTTTGTTTTAAAATCTTTTATAGCATAACTAATGGCTTATCGGTAGGTGGAGTTCGATAATTCATTAGGTATGCTACGGGAACATGTCGTGCCTTACAAGGGATAAGGTGTGACAAGTCGCCTCTTGGCCTTGACTCGACACCTCGGGTTCAATTCAAATCTACTTATACCTAGCTTTAATATGCTAAACTTGACGTTCTTTAAAATTTGTATTTCGGAGTTACTATTCACGATACTATTCAAGTCAATTTGTTGACTTTCTAATGCTTAATAGGTATGGGAATTCCAATTTCACCCACATACCACATTTTGGTTACATAATTTGTTAGTTTTGGTTATTTTCTCAAATTTTAAGTCTTTTAGGCAAAATTGCAAATTTTCAGTTTTTGTGTCCTATTTTGCATTGTTTCATTGATCATATTGCTGTTAGAATTTGGCTAAGTTTTCTTCATAGAAATTGTTCCTTATTGTCTTAACTTTATTTCCCTTTTTGAATCACTCCATTTGGAGTTTTGTAGCTCAAGTTATAGCCATTTGAACATGGCTAGCCGGATTAGTCTAACCTAGATTTTCTGGGCACCAACTTGGTTCTAGCAGTTTTAGGTCACCAAATTTGGGTCGCTAAATGACTTGGTTAAGGGCATAATTTGTGTAACACCCTCCTTGTAGCAACTCCGTACATTCTACTGTTCCGGTGACCAGTGTCGGTCCAGATAGCTAGAACGTCTGGAAAAATATTTAAACTAAAGTGAGGAACTATAATTAACTCAAATATTAATAAGAAAAATTTAGAAAAAATTTTAGAAATAAAATACAACCAAGTTAAATGAGCCGGTGCCCTAACGATGGGTAACCTAGTGAAAAGTTGCGGTTCTCGCAACTAGGAGCCCTAGACCCAGGGGAAAAATCATAAAATAATTTTTGAGACTCCAGAGAAGGGTCATTGAGGTTCCTATGGCATTAGAATGCCAAGAAAATATTTAGAAAAATTTTTCAATCGGTACAGACAATTTTGACCCGTTAAGCCAAACGGAGGGCATTTTGGTCATTTCGCCTTCAGAGGCGATTTTTGGCCGACTTGTCCAGTTAAGTAAATAATTATTATGATCTAAAATATGAATAAATATTGCTAAAAAATTAAATTAAAAATGAATAGAAAAGAAAAAAAAAGAAAATGACTTAAATCCCTAATTATGACATCACTATGATGTCATTTAAATGCCCTCCACTAATCACCATTCAACAACACAACTAAAATTCTTTAAAAAGGGAAAAATGACAAATTAAGAAACCAATTTCTGGTTTCTTCTTCTTCATCTAGCCGTGACCCTCTCTTCCATCTCCCTCCATAAAAATTTTCTTTCATCACTTCCATTTCCCATGAATTCTCACTACTAAACCCTAGACATCTTTCATTAAAACTTGTCTATACCTCTTGGGAAAGTGTTTGGCAGCCTAGAAAAAGAAAGAAAGTGAAGTTCAAGCTTGGGAAAATTCTGCTCAAAAAGGTTAGTGCTTATTTATGCATATATCTCTCTTATTCCATGTTAGGGACTTAAAATGAGTATGAAAGTGTAAATTAAATGAAATAAAACTTATGTGTATGTACATCATGGAATTTGGCAGCCCTAAGGAAGGGATAATATTGATTGTTTTGATGGGCTTAGAGTGGACTAGAGATGATGTTTAAAGTATATATATATATGGATAATGAATTAGTGTGTTTAACTAAGATATGTTGTGTGAAATTGAAATGGGGAATTAGGGTTTTGGAGAGAAACTTGGACTTTGCTTATGTAATGGTGAATGAACATTCTAATGGGCAATTAGTGACCATTTGAGGTAAGTTGACCATAATTTGGAGTGAATTATAGCATGACAAACTGATTTGGTATGCTGCCTAGTGAGAGCAGCAGGTGTGGCTGTGAGTCCAGCCTGTTTGGACAGCCATAACTTTGGCTGTGTAGGTTCAATTGGTGTTTGGCCAATTGGACATGAAACTAGACATATAATGGCACAACTTTGGTGAAGAAACCATGCCCATAAGACCAAACCAAGTGGACCAAAAACTTGCCCCAATCCGGGTATCCTGCAACCAGTTTCTGCAGAATGACCAAATGAACAGTGATTGTTCATTTGGCCATAACTCATTGTAGAATGGCCTAATTGACCTGAAATTTTTCCAGCAACAAGCTAAGATATAGACCAACAACTTTCATGAAGAAACCTACCCCAAATTATGACCAGAACCTATCCAACAATTGAGTTGCAGTCACTATTCACTGCATTGTAGATATGGTCAGCCCTGAAAATTTTCAATCCGGCCAGTTATGGTTTTTGGACCATAACTTGAGCTACAAAACTCCAAATGGAGTGATTCAAAAAAAGAAATTCAACTAGACAAAATAAGGAACAACTTTCATTTTTTATCATTTTTCCAAATTCCCACTGCAACAGCAACTAATGGAACAGTAAAGTTTGGGTATGAAAACTGAAAATTCTGCTCTATTAATTTTAAGCTTAGGAATGGTATTATTAACCAATACCAACAAATTTTAAATGCAAAATGTGGTATGTTGGGAGTGTTAAAACCAATGTACCTATTTTCTATGCAAAAGTCAACATTTTTGTTGACTAATGAAGGGAATAGTACCACCAAAACTTGAAATTCAAAAATTGTAAAATTCAAAAGTATCAAATGCCCTAGTATACCTAACAAGATTGGTTTGGATAGTTTGGCATGCCAGTAGGGTTCGATTAGCGATCGCACATGGCATTATGCCATTCTCGTGATTTCATGGCTTTTAGCCATTCGACATTGTGTTGATATTTGGCCTTGTGCCTATTGTCATTACACTTATTAGTCGCTCTATTGCACACCGGAGATGCATATGTGACCGATGGTGTGACGCCCGAGGTACTAGATACCCAAGTGCGATTTACCCGTTTATCCATCCGATGCCCAAGATAGGTTACTTGGGCAACAAAAAATGAAAGTGGATAAATTTAACGAAATAATGAATATAACAAGTACAAAATAAGTAAGACATCGATACATTCACTGCATATTTACTTCCTGTTATTTCTTTTTATTTTATTATTGGCACCACTAAGCATTATTGCTTAGCGCGTTGCTTTTGCCACGCGTAGGTTCCGAGAATCTTGACCGAGAGCCCAAGAGACCACGGTGGGTGAGACCTCCTGTAGCTCTGCATAGTGTCCGTGTCACCTCACTATCTTCAGTGCATTGGTAGGACACTAGGTTTCATTTTGGTATTTTGTAACTAACTTTTATTTTCTCATATGTAATGTATTTTGGTATTAATGTATATAGTGGAAATTGTGTTTGTGAATGAAAAAGTGAATATTTATTTATGACTTTTACATGATTATCATATGAGATGAATGATTGAGAAATGGAAATGTTGTTGAAAAACATATTGAGATTTTGATGATTATTGGAGTTGGGATTGATTGGAAATGATTATTGGAAGTGTTTTTCACAGGTTCCGAAGAACTGTTTTCTCCATTTTTAGCCGGTACTCTGCCGGATTTTCTATAAAATTTTCGAAATCTCAAATAAATTATAATTTCAATAAATGACTTAAATAAATTATATTTCACAAGTTATATTCAAAACTACGATAAAAATTAATTAAGGAAGAATAAAAATGATTAAGATAAAATAGAGTGTTCCGGTACACCGTGTGACATAGCTTACTCGCATATACTGTAGACGGGTAAGGGGTGTCACAATTTGGACTTGTGTTTCTCATGAAAGTTGTAGGTCTATATCTCAGCTTTCTACTGGTAAAATTTTAGGTCATTTAGACCTGCCTAGCCCAAGTTATGGCCAAATGAACAAACACTGTTCATTTAGTCATTTTTGTACAGGGCAGAACACTCAATTCTGGATTTGGTCAATTTGTTCACTAGGTTATGGGCACTTTCTGGGCATGATTCCTAAATGAAAAATGTGCCATTTGTGTCTAGTTTCATTCCCAATTGGCCTCACACTAATTGGGTTGGTAAATTTTCAGTTTTGGTCCCTGAAATGTACCTTGGTCATGCTGCCTGCAGAATGTCCATAACCAATCCGAATTTCCATTTGGTTCCAACACTTCCAACACACCACAATTGGTCATACATGACCATTTTTCAGCTCAAACGAGGTCAAACCCACCATTTGACCAATTCTCAAAATTTTATCTCCCAAACCCTAGGTTCAAAACCCTAATCTTCATGCAAATCAAATCTAATGCATTTCAAACACCAATCCATAGTTTACACACATAATTCAACTTAACCAACCATTCAAATACATCAACTTCACTCATTTCACACCCTAACCTACTGCTGGCCGAATTTCTATTTGGTCCACCATGCTTGATTTTATTCACTTATTTGTTAATTCCAAGTGTAACTTAGCTACTTAAACATAAATTCAAAGAGAGAAGGAAGGAAGAACACTAACCTCAACTCTTTGATTTACAATCCACCAATTCTTTTACTTTCTCCTTTCTTCTTCTCCCTCAATCTTCCTTTCTAGTGTAGATTGGAAGCTTTTTAGGGTTTAAGGTTTATTTTGGGAAGCTAAAATCAAGTTAGGTAAGCTTGATTCACTCATCAATGGTGGTGAGGGAGAGGGTGAGCATGGGTCACGACAAAAAAAAAGGAAGAAGAAGAGTGTTATTTATTTTTTTTTCTTTTCTTTTATGAATTTTTAAGCCTTTAGTAAGACAAAAATTATCCTAAAATTTTAAATTTTTAATTATTAAGTTTAGATGTAATAAACTTTATCAACTTTTTTTTTTTCTTTTTTTTTTCTTTAGTTCTTTAATTTAATTCATGATCCCGAAATTTTCTTTTCTCTGATTTTATTGGTTAGTTAGGTCAGGAGTCAGCTCTAGGGGTCAATTGACCAAATTGCCCCTCGCCGGTTCGATCCGGTTTGCGAATAATTTAATATTTCTTCCGGATCCCTGACCTAATTATTTGATCGGGTTAACAATTCTTTTTTGTGATTTTCTCTTTTCCACTGTGTTCGCAATAGTCCTAAGGACCGCGGCGTCACATTTTACGGTTCGAAATTTGAGTTGAAATCGACCTTGCAGTCCTTCCCGAGAATGTAACATCCTTATTTTAGCTAGTTCGTACAGTCTACTGTTCCGGTGACCAGTGTCGGTCCGGACAGCTAGAATGTTCGGAAAAATATTTAAACTAAAGTGAGGAACAAAAAATTTACTCAAATATTAGTAAGAAAAAAAATTTAGGAAAAATTATAAAATAATTTTTGGGACTCCACAGAAGGGTCATTGAGGTTCTTATGGCATTAGAATGCCAAGAAAATACTTAGAAAAATTTTTCAATCGGTACAGAGAATTTTGACCCGTTAAGCCAAACAGAGGGCATTTTGGTCATTTTGTCTTCAGAGATGATTTTTGGGCCAACTTGTCCTGTTAAATAAATAATTTATATAACATAAAATATAAATAAATATTGTCAAAAATTTAATTGCAATTAAATAGACAAGAAATGAAGAGAAAAATGAAAGAAAAAGGATTTATGACATCATCATGATGTCATTAAAGTTCTCCCACCCAATCTAACATTGACACATGGCATAACTCTATTTAAAGAGATAGAATGGGCTGGAAAAGAAAACAAAAATCAGAACCTCTCTTCTCTGTTCTCTCTTTGCCGTCACACACACCTCTACCATTGCCCTCCATAACCAAGCTTTACCCAAGCTTGATTTCTTGGGTTTCCATCCATTAAAACTTAAATCTCTCAATACAAAAACTTGCTCCTACACCTTGGTGATCCTTTTGGGAGCAAAAAGAAGAGGAAACAAGAGCTTTAGCAAGTGGAAAAATCTCACTCCTTTGAGGTTAGTGACCTAACCATGAATTTTACTTTAAATTCATGATAAGGACTTTGAATGAGTGTAAATTATAAAGAAAAAAAATTGTTGAATACCATTTGTATGTAAACCCTAGATTTTTGGTAGCCATGGTTAGGGTTTGATTGTGTTGAGTTTAATGAAATTAAAAGACTATCATGGCTGCCCATAATATGTATTTACTAAGTGGATTGATGAAATAAAGTGAAAATGCATGTGTGGTAATGTTTGAGTTAGGGTTTGGAGTGGAAAAATGGGATTTTGACCATGTGATGATAAAAATAGGTTTTAATGGTCAATTAATGACCATTTAGTTCTATTTAAATAAAAAATGAAGTGTGTTAAGTGATGGGATAGGGTTTGGTGTGGCTGCCATTAGAGTGACCTACAGAATTGGACTTGAGTCCAGCAGGATTGGGCAGCCATAACTTGAATTGTAGAGGTTCAATTGGTGCAAGGCCAATTGGAAATGAAACTAGACACATAATGGCACAACTTTGGTGAAGAAACCATGCCCATAAAACCAAACCAAGTGGACCAAAAGCTTGCCCTAATCCAGGTGATCTGCAATCTGCCTGGGCAAAATGACCAAATGAATAGTGATTGTTCATTTGGCCATAACTCAATGTAGAAAGGTCCAATTGACCTGAAATTTTACCAGCAACAAGCTGAGATATAGACCAACAACTTTTATGAAGAAACCTAACCCAAATTATGACTAGAACCTATCTAACAAGTGAGTTACATTCACTGTTCACTGCACTATAGATATGGTCAGTCTAGAAAAATTTCAATCCGGCCAGTTGTGGTTTTTGGACCATAACTTAAGCTAAAAAACTCCAAATGGAGTGATTCAAAAAAGGAAATTCAACTAGACAAAATAAAGAACAACTTTCATGTTGATCATTTTGCCAAATTCCCACTGCAAGAATGAAAAATGGAACAGTAAAAATAAAGCATGAAAACTGAAAATTCCACTTAATTAACATTAAGCTTAGAAATGGTATTGGCAACCAATACCAACAAATTTTAAATGCAAAATGTGGTATGTTGGGAGCATTAAAACCAATGTACCTATTGTCTATGCAAAAGTCAACATTTTGGTTGACTAATGAAGTGAATAGTGACACCAAAACTTGAAATTCAAAAATTGTAAAACTCAAAAGTGTAAAATGCCCTAGTATACCTAACAAGATTGGTTTGGATAGCTTGGCATGCCAATAGGGTTTTGTTAGCAGTACTGCATATGGCTTCATGCCATTCTATGTTTCATGGCTTTCCCATGCTATTCTGTGAAATAATAGCCTTTGGCTATGTTATTTGAGTTGATATACTTGGGTTTTAACCCTGATGATTATTACAGCTTATTAGCTGTTCTATTGCACACCGGGAGACACAATGTGACCAATGGTGTGATGGTCCGAGGTAATTAGTACCCAGTGCCAGTTTACCCGTTTATCTAGTCCAGTCAACTAGTATGGGTTACTCGGACAATGATAATAAACCTTACCAAAGTTTAATCAAATAATAATGAAATTAATATCAGAAGTTAAGTCTACCAAAAATGTAAACACACATTCTGTATATTCGTTTCATTTTATGTTATTTTATATTATTTTATATTATCACCACTAAGCAGAATTGCTTAGCGCGTCATTTTTGCCACGCGCAGGTACTAGAGACCTAGCTGGGGAGCCCAGCAGACATCAGATGGGGTGAGCCTTCAGAGCTGCATCAGGGGTCCAGAGTCACCTTGCATCTGCACTGCATGTGGTAGGACATTAGGACTATAGGTGGCCCTTTTGTATTTTGCATTTTGTATTAGTTTGGATTGTAACTATAAACTCCTGTAATTATGTATTAATGTAAATATATGAAATTTCATATTATTAAGGTTTTCTGCATTATGTATGTTGATAAATGAAATGTTGAGAATTATTTGTGAATATGCTTCAAATGATGAAGTGAACAGAAAAGTTTTGAAAATAGTATTGTGATTTGAGATTGAGATTTTGAGATTGACTTGGATGTATAAAATGGAGTTTGGATTTGGAAATTATTTTAGAAGTGTTTTTAAACAGGTTCAGAAGAACTGTTTTTCCAATTTACAGCCGACACCCTGCCGGATTTTCTATAAAATTTGCGGATAAATTCAGATTTATCAAAATTGAAAATAAATGAATTATAAAGGGATAAATTATAATAGAAACATAAATTGGTACTCCAGCACACTGAGTGGCATAACTTGCTCAGCTACACTGTAGACGGGTAAGGGGTGTCACATTTAGTGGTATCAGAGCATCGGTTTAGGCGTTTCTGGGCCTAGATAGAGTACATACCATTGCATTGCATTTATAAGTGTTGAGGTGACGCTGATGCAGATCTGTTTGTTTTCTTATTTTGAATAAGATATGGATCCTGCTTCGCAAAGAGCAGTTGAGGAAGAGCTGGAGAGTCATGCTCCACCAAGGGCAAAATCTGGGGGCAGGGTAGAATCTGCTCCACCAGCAGCTGAGGCACCTGCCCAACCTCAGTTTGTGTTATTTCAGCAAATGACTGAATTCTACCGGCAAATGATGGGGGCAATTCCACCACCACAACCACAGCCACAACCTCCACCAGTACCACAGAAATCTCATTTGGAGAAATTGAGGAAGCATGGGGCTGTGGACTTCTTTGGGAAGAGGGAAGATGATCCCATGACCGCAGAAAATTGGTTGGATAGAACCATCAGAGTGTTGAAACAGCTAAATTGCACCCCTAAGCAGAACCTGGTGGGTGCTGTGTCCCTGTTTTAGGATGATGCATATTAGTGGTGGGACACAGTAACCAGTGAGGTGCAACCTGAACAGATCACCTGGGAATTCTTCCTCACAGAGTTCAGGAAGAAATATGTGAGCAAAGTGTATTTAGAAGAGCGAAGAAGGGAATTTATCAGTCTGAGACAGAGACAGTTGTCAGTGGCTGAGTATGAGCGTGAGTTTGTCAGACTGAGCAGATATGGGAGGGAGATAGTCCCTACAGAGGCAGAGAGGTGCCGAAGGTTTGAAGAAGGGCTCAATGACAACTTCAAAGTCATGATCACAGCACTGGAGATCACGGATTTTTCTAAAATGGTAGATGCAGCATCAAAAGTGGAAAGGGTCAGAATCAATGAACAAAATAGAAGGGAAAGACAGCAGAAGAGGGGTGCGGGTCAGTCCAGTACATTTTCTGCTCCCAGCAAGAAGAGTAAGGGTCCTCCTGCTCAGAGTTCAGGACCACCACAGGTCGTGGCCGATCTCGAGGCCTGCACCACAGTTCACACCTAGGAGAGGCCAGTCCACACCAACAATGGGCAGCTCTCCAGGGACGGTGTTTAGGGGACCAACCCCTGCATCTTTTGCTTGTCAGTACTGTCAGAAGTGGCATAAGGGGGAATGTTGGCGACTGACCGGTGCATGCTTACGGTGTGGATCGACAGAACACCAGATCAAGAATTGTCCGAAGAGGATTACTACTGTTGCTCCAACACAAACTGACAGATCTGCTCCTACACCACAAAGGGGTAAGAAGTCTGGTAAACCTGAGGTAGCTGGTCCATCACTGAGGCCTACATCTGAGTCAGCTGAGAGGCCAGATACTAGAGTACTTGCTAGGGCCTATGCCATCAGAGCTCAGGAGGAGCAAGATGCCCCGGATGTCATCAGGGGTACGTTTTCCCTCTACAACACTTCTGTACATGCATTGGTGGATCCAAGATCCACTCATTCCTACATTTGCATCAAACTACCCACAGAGAGGGGAGTTCCAGTAGAGGAGAGTGATCAAGACATTCTGGTCATAAATCCACTAGGCCATAGTGTGGTAGTGAATAAGGTGTATAAAGGTTACCCGTTGAGGATTTAGGGGTATGAATTCTCGGCAGACCTAATTGAATTGCCCTTCCATGAGTTTGACGTGATTTTGGGTATGGACTGGTTGTCACGTCATCAGGCAATAGTTGATTGCAAATTGAAGAGGATTTCTCTAAAAACTTCTGAGGGTAATGAGATTACTATTGTGGGTGAAAGGACGGATTACCTGTCCAATGTTATATCAGCCACGGTTGCAAGAAGATTGATGAGAAAAGGCTGTGAAGCTTACCTAGCACACGTGGTTGATATTAGGCAAGCTAAGCCAAACCTGAGTGATATACCCATAGTGAGAGACTTCCCAGATGTATTTCCTGAAGAGTTGCCCGGTTTACCACCAGAAAGGGAAGTCGAGTTTGCTATTGAGGTAATGTCGGGTACAGCACCCATTTCTATTGCTCCTTATAGGATGGCACCCACTGAATTGAGGTAGTTGAAAACTTAGTTGCAAGAGTTGCTTGATAAGGGGTTCATATGCCCTAGTGTGTCACCATGGGGAGCTCCGGTGCTGTTTGTGAAGAGGAAAGATGGAACTTTGAGATTGTGTATTGATTACCAGCAGTTGAACAAGGTAACTGTGAAGAAAAATATCGATTACCCAGAATCGACGATCTGTTTGATCAGTTGAAAGGAGCCAGTGTATTTTCAAAAATTGATCTCAGATCAGGGTATCATCAGTTGAGGGTAAAGGATGCAGATGTGTCAAAAACTGCATTCAGAACTCAGTATGGGCACTATGAATTTTTAGTGATGCCATTTGGGTTAACAAATGCACCAGCAGCATTTATGGACCTTATGAACCGTATCTTCCATCCATACTTAGATCGGTTTGTAGTGGTCTTTATTGATGATATTCTGGTGTATTCCAAGGCCAGGGAAGAACATGATGAACATTTGAGGATTGTTCTGCAAACCCTACAAGAAAAGAAGCTGTATGCTAAGTTGTCCAAGTGTGACTTCTGGATGAGTGAGATCTCTTTCCTTGGACACATAGTATCAGCTGAGGAGATTAGAGTGGATCCCAAAAAGATAGAAGCAGTGATGGAATGGAAGCTTCCCAGAAATATAACTGAGGTCAGAAGTTTCTTGGGGTTAGCTGGGTATTACAGAAGATTTGTGAAGGGGTTCTCTCTTATAGCTGCTCCAATGACTAAGTTGTTACACAAGAATGTGAAATTTGGCTGGAAGGACAAGTGCCAAGCTAGTTTTGAGAGGCTAAAGGCTATGTTGACAGAAGCACCAGTGTTAACACAACCATTGTCGAAAAAGACTTTGTGGTCTACAGTGATGCCTCGCATAATGGGCTAGGGTGTGTGTTGATACAAGAGGGAAAAGTGATAGCCTATGCTTCCAGGCAGTTAAGGCCACATGAATAGAACTACCCTACTCATGACCTGGAGTTAGCAGCAATTATCTTCGCACTGAAGATATGGATGCATTATTTATATGGTGAAAAATGCTACATCTATACATACCACAAGAGTCTAAAATATTTGCCAACCCAGAAGGAGCTCAATCTTAGACTGAGGCGATGGATTGAGTTCCTAAAGGACTATGATTGTGTGACAGATTATCATCCTGGGAAGGTAAATGTAGTTGCTGATGCCTTGAGTAGAAAGTCCATCACAGCTTTAAGATCACTAAATGCCTGTCTGTCCTTAGCTCAAGATGGAGCTATTTTAGTTGAGCTGTAAATAAGGCCAACCTTGCTACAGCAGATACAAGATGGGCAGAGGGCAGATGAAAAACTAATGGCCATTGTGGGTAAAATTCCAGAGGGGAAGGAAACTGAATATGAGGTGAAAGCAGATGGGTGTCTGTACTACAGAGGAAGAGTGTGTGTACCAGATGATGGGGAATTGAAGACTAGTATTCTGAAAGAAGCACACACTAGTGTTTATGCTATGCACCCGGGGAGCACAAAAATGTATAATGATTTGAAGCTTCATTATTGGTGGCCTGGTATGAAGAGGGATATAGCTGACTATGTGACTAAGTGTTTGACATGTTAGCAAGTTAAAGCAGAACATCAAGTTCCATTAGGATTGCTACAGCCTATAAGCATACCTGAATGGAAATGGGACCGGGTCACTATGGATTTTGTTAGTGGTCTACCTCTCACCCAAAAGAAGTATGATGCAGTGTGGGTGATAGTGGATAGATTGATGAAGTCAGCACATTTTTTGCCAGTTAGGACTGACTACTCACTGGAGAAGCTAGCAGAATTGTATATCAGTGAGATAGTTAGACTACATGGAATCCCACTTTCCATCATATCTGACCGAGACCCAAGGTTTACATCGAGATTCTAGAAAAAGTTGCAAGAAGCCTTGGGCACACAACTCCGTTTTAGCACGGCTTTTCATCCCCAGACGGATGGACAGTCAGAACGAGTAATCCTAGTAAACCTAAGAACTAATTGAATTTTTATAGTTAATAAATTGAAAAGATAGTAACAAATTTGAATTATGTGATAGATCCTGAAAGATATGCTAAGGAGTTGTGTCATTGAGTTTGAAGGGAGTTGGGATAGATACCTCCCACTTGCAGAATTCACATATAACAATAGTTACCAAGCTAGCATTCAAATGGCTCCGTATGAAGCACTGTATGGGAGGAAATGTAGAACCCCAGTGTGTTGGACTGAATTGGGTGAAGATAAGCTGGTAGGACCAGACCTGGTGAAACAGACTGAGGAGAAAGTGAAGATAATCAAAGCTAACTTGAAGGTTGCCTCAGATAGACAGAAATCTTATGCCGACTTGAAGAGAAAAGAGATAGAGTATGCAGTTGGTGATAAAGTGTTTCTCAAAGTCTCACCGTGGAAGAAAGTACTGAGGTTTGGGAGAAAGGGTAAGTTAAGCCCTAGGTTCATTGGCCCATATGAAGTCATTAAACGTGTGGGACCAGTGGCCTATCGGCTAGCTTTACCACCAGAACTGGATAAAATTCATAATATATTCCATGTTTCCATGCTGAGAAGGTATTGCTCAGACCCTTCACATGTCATTTCCATGGAAGAGATTTAAATCCAACCGGATATACAGAAGAACCTATACAAATCCTAGCTCGGGAAGTGAAGGAACTAAGAAATAAACAAATTCCACTGGTGAAAGTGCTTTAGAGGCACCACAACACTGAAGAGGCAACTTGGGAAAGTGAAGAGATAATGAGGTAACAGTTTCCTCAACTGTTTGCATCAAGTAAATTTCAAGGACAAAATTTTTATTAGAGGGGAAGAGTTGTAACATTCTCATTTTAGCTAGTCCGTACAGTCTACTGTTCCGCTGACTAGTGTCGGTCCGGACAGCTAGAACGTTTGGAAAAATATTTAAACTAAAGTAAGGAACCAAAAATTTACTCAAATATTAATAAGAAAAAAATTTAGGAAAAATTATAAAATAATTCTTGGGACTCCAGAGAAGGGTCATTGAGGTTCTTATGGCATTAGAATGCCAAGAAAATACTTAGAAAAATTTTTCAATCGGTACAGACAATTTTGACCCTTTAAGCCAAACGGAGGGCATTTTGGTCATTTCGTCTTCAGAGATGATTTTTGGGCCAACTTGTCCTGTTAAATAAATAATTTATATAACATAAAATATAAATAAATATTGTCAAAAATTTAATTGCAATTAAATAGACATGAAATGAAGAGAAAAATGGAAGAAAAAGGATTTATGACATCATCATGATGTCATTAAAGTTCTCCCACCCAATCTAACATTGACACATGGCATAACTCTATTTAAAGAGATAGAATGGGCTGGAAAAGAAAACAAAAATCAGAACCTCTCTTCTCTTTTCTCTCTTTGCCGTCACACACACCTCCACCATTGCCCTCCATAATCAAGCTTTACCCAAGCTTGATTTCTTGGGTTTCCATCCATTAAAACTTAAGTTTCTCAACACAAAAACTTGCTCCTACACCTTGGTGATCCTTTTGGGAGCAAAAAGAAGAGGAAAACAAGAGCTTTAGCAAGTGGAAAAATCTCACTCCTTTGAGGTTAGTGACCTAACCATGAATTTTACTTTAAATTCATGATAAGGACTTTGAATGAGTGTAAATTACAAAGAAAAAAATTGTTGAATACCATTTGTGTGTAAACCCTAGATTTTTGGTAGCCATGGTTAGGGTTTGATTGTGTTGAGTTTAATGAAATTAAAAGACTATCATGGCTGCCCATAATATGTATTTACTAAGTGGATTGATGAAATAAAGTGAAAATGCATGTGTGGTAATGTTTGAGTTAGGGTTTGGAGTGGAAAAATGGGATTTTGACCATGTGATGATTAAAATAGGTTTTAATGGTCAATTAGTGACCATTTAGTTCTGTTTAAATAAAAAATGAAGTGTGTTGAGTGATGGGATAGGGTTTGGTGTGGCTGCCATTAGAGTGACCTACAGAATTGGAGTGACCTACAGAATTGGACTTGAGTCCAGCAGGGTTGGGCAGCCATAACTTGAATTGTAGAGGTTTAATTGGTGCAAGGCCAATTGGACATGAAACTAGACATATAATGGCACAACTTTGGTGAAGAAACCATGCTCATAAAACCAAACCAAGTGGACCAAAAGCTTGCCCTAATCCGGGTGATCTGCAGTCTGCCTGGGCAAAATGACCAAATGAATAGTGATTGTTCATTTGGCTATAACTCAATGTAGAAAGGTCCAATTGACTTGAAATTTTACCAAAAATAAGCTGAGATATAGACCAACAACTTTCATGAAGAAACCTAACCCAAATTATGACCAGAACCTATCCAACAAGTGAGTTGCAGTCACTGTTCACTACGCTGTAGATATGGTCAGTCTAGAAAAATTTCAATTCGGCCAGTTGTGGTTTTTGGACCATAACTTGAGCTAATATACTCCAAATGGAGTGATTCAAAAAAGAAAATTCAACTAGACAAAATAAGGAACAACTTTCATGTTGATCATTTTGCCAAATTCCCACTGCAAGAATGACCAATGGAATAGTAAAAATGAAGCATGAAAACTGAAAATTCTGCTTAATTAACATTAAGCTTAGAAATGGTATTGGCAACCAATACCAACAAATTTTAAATGCAAAATGTGGTATGTTGGGAGTATTAAAACCAATGTACCTATTGTCTATGCAAAAGTCAACATTTTGGTTGACTAATGAAGTGAATAGTAACACTAAAACTTGAAATTCAAAAATTGTAAAACTCAAAAGTGTAAAATGCCCTAGTATACCTAACAAGATTGGTTTGGATAGCTTGGCATGCCAATAGGGTTCTGTTAGTAGTACTGCATATGGCTTCATGCCATTGTGTGTTTCATGGCTTTCCCATGCCATTCTGTGAAATAATAGCCTTTGGCTATGTTATTTGAGTTGATATACTTGTGTTTTAACCCTGATGATTATTACAGCTTATTAGCTGTTCTGTTGCACACCGGGAGATACAATGTGACCGATGGTGTAATGGTCCGAGGTACTTAGTACCCAGTGCCAGTTTACCCATTTATCCAGTCCAGTCAACTAGTATGGGTTACTTGGGTAATGATAATAAACCTTACCAAAGTTTAATCAAATAATAATGAAATTAATATCAGAAGTTAAGTCTACCAAAAATGTAAACACACATTCTGCATATTCATTTCATTTTATGTTATTTTATATTATTTTATATTGTCACCACTAAGCAGAATTGCTTAGCGTGTCACTTTTGCCATGCGCAGGTACTGGAGACCTAGCTGGGGAGCCCAGCAGACATCAGACGGGGTGAACCTTCAGAGCTGCATTCGGCGTCTAGAGTCACCTCACATCTGCACTGCATATGGTAGGACATTAGGACTATAGGTGGCCCTTTTGTATTTTGCATTTTGTATTAGTTTGGATTGTAACTATAAACTCCTGTAATTATGTATTAATGTAAATATATGAAATTTCATATTATTGAGGTTTTTTGCATTATGTATGTTGATAAATGAAATGTTGAGAATTATTTGTGAATATGCTTCAAATGATGAAGTGAACAGAAAAGTTTTAAAAATAGTATTGTTTTTTGAGATTGAGATTTTGAGATTGACTTGAATGTGTATAATGGAGTTTGGATTTGGAAATTATTTTAAAAGTGTTTTTAAACAGGTTCAGAAGAACTGTTTTTCCAATTTACAGTCGGCACCCTGCCGAATTTTCTGTAAAATTTACGGATAAATTTAGATTTATCAAAATTGAAAATAAATGAATTATAAAGGGATAAATTGTAATAGAAATATAAATTGGTGCTCCGGCACACTGAGTGGCATAACTTGCTCTGCTACACTGTAGACGGGTAAGGGGTGTCACAGAGAAGGTCACCCATTGCTGTGACTCTCTGCTCATTTAGCTTTTTATGTTATGTTTTTCTTATTTATACTTAACTATTTGGCAATTACTAATTATTTGCGTTCAGGGCTTATCTAGGTGTCTTAGATGTGGTTCTAATCCCCTTAATTATCCGGACCGACACCGGTCATCAGAATAGTGAAATATACCAGGCTATACAAATAGAGGTGTTACACACCATGTAACATGTATTACTCATTAACTAAAGATGCAAATTTATTCAATTAAGTAAATTGGTTATAGAAGTTAACAACTTCCTTATCTTTCCTTATATTAAATTAACCAAGAAGTGCTCTATAATTAATTCCTTACCATCACACTCAATCTAAGACTGGAATAGTTTATAATTAAGTTTAATGGTAGCATTACTCATTAGAAAGACATTCCAATTCAAGGTAACAAACTCATTTAGCATGGCTCGTTCAACCTAGACACTAATCTTTATGTGCTACTTGTAGTTAGAATATTCAAGCTATTACGTACTCAAATTATCTTAACTTAGTAATATATTTTCATGCATAATTAATTAGTTGGCCACCCTATCCAACTATACATTCGACATTCATAAAATAAATAAAAATATAGGTAATACTTAATACAGAACAAATTCATATTTTATTAAACTCAAATAAAAGCCTCACGATAACATGTTTCATGGCTTCAACTATCTCCTTACTAAATTGCAAAACTACTCACGCATAACTAAGAACATTAAACATAAATAAATTAACAACAAAAGAGAGAAAAGCATATTGCCCCTTTTAGAAGTAATTTGAACAACTTCGATTTGATATTGATTATGATGCCACATACTCCAAAGGATGTAGAAGCACTCCATAAGCCAAAAGGAAGAAGAAGAAATCACACCAACAACTAGATCAAGCAACTGATACCTTTGAATGCATTAAGAGGGAATTTGGTTAATGAGTAGAAGAGAATTTATTATCTTTAAATCTTTATTGTAGACCCTTTTTATAGAGAAAAATAGGTTAACTAAGACTCCATATTTGATTTGGAAGTCCTAGTTGCATTCTGGCTTAATTCTCTCTCAAGAATCTTAGTTAAAGTAGGAAAATAAGTTAAAAACAACTCTCCTGATATAGATCTGCCACTTGCACGACCTAGGAGACCCATACACCTCTAATTTATTTATTTTGGGCTTCAAATAAAATAATTAAACCCACCATTTAAGGCTCTAACTTCTGGTCTCATATAACTCAACATAAAGAGCCCAAACACACTTAATATGCGACTCTTACTGTAATCTAGCCTAATTTCTCTCATTGTTCACATATCACCGCAAAATATATTAATTAAGGTACTTCTAAGCTCATAAGGTCAGATTCATACTCTAAATAGTGGATCACATACAAGCTCCATCTGAAACATACACACTATAAGTATGAACAAAACTAAGCTCTCAAAGTATCATAAATATAATAAACATATTTACTTAAAAAACATTAGAACTTAACATAGCAATCTCATAAAAAAAAGTTAAGCATGCCACAATGGAAAATCCTCACATGGCAGAATAATCACTCTTTCTCTATGTGTTTAGGCATTATGTTTACTGTCAAATTCATTTCAATGAAAATGCACTACCATAAGCTTGCTTGTTCATCTAATCTCCACTATTTTGATCATATGCATATCATAAATTAAAAGGTCTTTCATTTGGTTATAATGGGGCTAGGGACAAGGTATGAAACAAATGATATATAAGTTAAAGAACTAAAGAAACTAGTAGAGCATCTCATGAATTCACAACATAAAACAAATACCAACCAGAATTCATCACACTACAAAACAAGCACTTTTCTAGCTTCACCTTTCTTATTCACACCTTTTCAACCACAATAGTTATAACAATTGATGTTCTTTCATAGTAGGAATTAAAGCATAAGAATGAATGTAAATTACTTTGTTTCTTTCTTTTCCTTTTTTTTTTTGAATTTGTTGCTTTTCGTTTCTACTTTTCACTTTGATTTTGTGTCAATGGAATATCAATTGTATACTTTCAAACTCATATTCCTAATTCACTACCTCTTTTACATACATTCCAACTAAAACCCATTTCAAAAAGTTCAAAATGCTTTAGTAATCATATGGTTAGGGTAGAAACACTTATTTTACAGGTTAAGACTTGTAATGTGGCTCAATCACAAAGAATAGAAATAATGTAGGCTAAAAATTGGCTCACTAAGGGGTAGAAACACTTGTTTTATAGGCTAGAGATACATAATAAAGGAATGAATATTCACACAACAAAGAAATAGATTAATATTGATGTTTTAATCATAGGCTCAAAAGCTCACAAAAGGTATTGATATTCCATATTAGCATATTCAACCTTTCAATTCGATTACCATATAAATAAAGCCTAAGTTGCAAATTAATATATCCAAGCTATTCATGTTCTCATCAAACTTGATCAATCCATAATCATAATGTGCATAATCTCATCAAACTATGGAAAGAACTTGAAAACACATTAAAACCCATAATTTTCAAAAGATAAAAAAAATTACTAAGTAAAAGAACTAAACACATAAATACCTTCCCCTACAATTAAATCTTACATTGTCCCCCAATGTAAGTTATTATGCAAAGAAGACATATTAAAATCAAGAAAATAAAAAGTAGGGAGATAGAAATCCAAATCTGTTTGATTCTTGGGTTGCCTTCTAAGCAGCGCATTTGTTTAGAGTCTTATGCTTGACTTTAAGCTTTCTTCTCATTCAGCATACTATGCATCCCCCAAATCCACTTCCTCTACATTGCAAACTTGGAAACCTTCATCATACGATTTAAGCCTATGTCCATTCACCTTAAATGCCTTATTTATTGTTAAACTTTGGATCTCAATTACACCATGTGGAAAAATATTAGTAACAATAAATAGACTAATCCATCTAGATCTCAACTTAAGCCTTGAATGGAAAAAAAGCACTTTTTGTCCAACTTCAAATTGCTTCCTATAAATCATTTTATCATGGAAGGCTTTATGTTTTCACCTTGCAATTTTTGGAATTTTATTAGCATCATTCTGTATCTTTTATAACTCTTGCAATTGCAACTTCCTATGCTTACCAGCCTTATTCATTTTGAAATTGCATTGCTTGATAGCCCAAAATGCTTTATGTTCCAACTCCAAAGGAAGATGATAGGGCTTACCATAAACCAAGTGATAAGGAGACATACCAATTGGTTTCTTATACGCTATATGACCATAGTGCTTCATCAAGCTTCAAACTCAAATCTTTCCTATTTGTATTCACTGTGTTTTTAAGGATGGATTTGATTTCTCTATTGGAAACTTCAACTTGGCCACTAGTTTAGGGATAGTATGCAATGGACACTTTATGAGTCACATGGTACTTTTTCAAGAGAGCCTCCACTATTCTACTGCAAAAATGAGTTCCTCTATCACTAATGAGAGCTTTCAGAATTCTATGCCTATTAAATATGTGAGACTTAATAAAATCTGCAACAATTTTAGCATCATCAGTCTTGGTGGCTTTAGCTTCCACCCACTTTGAAACATAATCAACAACAAGAATAATATAAACATAACAAAAAGAAGAAGGAAATGGCCCCATGAAATCAATACCCCAAACATCAAAAATTTCACATGCAAGTATAGGGGAAAGAGGTATTTGATCTTTAGAAGTTAAATTACTTATTCTTTGGCATTGTTCACTTATCTTGCAAAATATATAAGCATCATGAAACAAAGTAGGCTAAAAGAAATCACATTCAAGTACCTTAGAAGCTATTCTGTTTGTTCCAAAGTGACCTCCACTTTTATATGAGTGATAAAAGGTGAGAATAGAGTTATATTCGGATTGAGATACATACCTTCTAATCACTTGATCAACACCATACTTCCATAAGTATGGCTCATCCCAAAAATAGTACTTTGCATCACTATTTATTTTATCTTTTTGAGCTCTAGTAGAATTAGGAGGAAAAGACTTGGTAACTAAATAATTAGTAATATCAGCATACCATGTTTCACCTTTATCAAGTGCATACAAGTGCTCATTTAGGAAAAATTATTACACTAGCAACGCATCTTTTTCTTACTCCACTCTACTGAGATGATTAATAACCAAATTTTAGGCAACACTTCTATCTTTGATCTCCAAGTCAAATTCTTGTAATAAAAGTATCCACCTTATTAATCTTGGTGTGACACCCCTTACCCGTCTACCGTGTAGCTGAGCGAGGCATGTCACACTCGGTGTCAGAGTGTCTTAACTTATCTTGTTTCATTTATCAGTAATTATATTTTATTTTATTAATTTAGGGTCAATTTATTAATCGAGAAATCGATGAGTCTCCCTAATTATTGATCATTTTGACGATTTCCACTTGTTAAAAAAATCTCAACAATAATTTTAAATATATGTAATTTTCCTCAATCTCAAATCTCATCTCTTTATCTCAAATTCAAATCTTTCTCCATTTCATGCATAAATAAATAAATGCTCACATTCATAAAGAAATACTCAATTTTATTAACTTATATAATTTACAATAATTACATGAGTTTATAATTTACATGGAAAAAATTAATATCTAACACAAAATACAAAATACAAAATATCTGATGAAGCCTAGTGGTCCTACCAAAATACACTGCACGAATGAGGTGACATGTCACACCTTACCCCTCTGTAAGGCATAACATGATCCCGTAGTATACCTAATGAATTACCGACTCTGTCTACCGATAACCCATTAAATACACTACAAGGGATTTTAAAATAATTTTCTTACTTTTTGAAAGTGGTGAGCATTTCTAGCAGGCATTAAAAACCTTTAATTGAAGTTTAAAAGTTATGAAAAATTTTTGTCCATTTTTATTTTTCCATAAATTTTGAAAAAATTTAGGCAGAGTGCCGGCTGTAATTGAGAAAAACAAAAAATTTTACCTGTGGAAAACACTTCCAAATATATCACTTCAATCAATCTCAACCACCATTACAACTCAAGTTAACACAATTTTCCCTAAACTCCATAATTTAAATCAATTTCCACAATTCATAATTCTCAATTCAATTATTCTCAAAAATAATAATAATTCATCTCATTTGCATTTCATTGAAGAAAAGTTTATTTACATTTATCAGTCTAAATTTACATAAGAAAACCCAAAATAATATTATTACAGAATCTGTACAACTGCTCATGACCAATTTACAAATGTACATACAGTCAATTACATCAAAATAAACATGTACAATCAGGGTATAAAATTATACTTGATAAAAGGTCCAGAAGTAGCTCTGAAATCCTCAGCAGCTCACTCTGCTGCTCTTCTAGTCTCTCTATTTGCGATAGCTATAAACAGTCATCGCTGAGTACTATGACTCAGTGGTGCACAACATACTAAAATAAAATTTTATGCATAAATCAAATCACATTTATTTAAATATGGTACTGAAAATGAAAAACAAATACAAAACACAATTTATAATTTTAGTCAAAATAGTCTCATTTCGGAAGTCCCAAAACAAATTTCATTAAAATACATAGTTATATCATGCCATCAGTACAATGTTCATCTCAATAGCCGGAGGCTTATGAGGAATCTCAAGGCTAGCTAGCTCAAACTATGGGTACCCATTCAATTTCTTCCTCTATTGGCACACACCTCAACACTTCAGCCAGAGAGGGAATTCAAAATTCAAAACTCAAAACTAATTCCTCCCACTAGGCATGCTAGTGAGGCATTCAGATATAAGGTCATGACACTATAGTTTCAAAATTATCTTAACATTTTACTAAACATTTATTGACAATTCAAACACATACAATTAAATTTTCAACAATTTAAGTCAAAAGCATAATATTCATTTCATTCACAAATTTATAATAAAAAATAAATCACAATTTATTCATCAAAACAAATTGTCAAGAGAATTTACAGAAAAATTTTATGTTGTGCACAAACCTTGTGCGAGTCGCCTCTAGGCCTTGACTGGATGTCTCGGGTTCTTTCCCGGTATTCCTTTCAACTGAAACACACAATTTTACAGTGTTTCAGTATCATAACGTATAATAAATTCACAATTACTTATGTCTAGCTCTAATATGCTTAATTTAATGTTCTTTGAATTTTGTATTTTGGGTTTACTATTCACGGCACTATTCAAGTCAAATTATTGATTTTCTTATGCTTAATAGGTATGGGAATTTCAATTTCACCCAAATACCACATTTTGATTGCTTGATTTGTTGATTTTGGTTGCCCTTTCAATTTTTAGGTCTCCTAGGCACAATTTCAAAATTTCAGTTTTGATATCCTGTATTGCACTATTCCATTGGTCATGTTGCTGTGAGAATTTGGCTAAGTGTTCTTCATAAAAATTGTTCCTCATTGTCTTAGCTTTATTCCCCTTTTTGAATCACTCTATTTGGAGTTTTGTAGCCCAAGATATGGCCATTTGAACATGGCTGGCCGAATTGGTTTAACCCAGATTTCTAGACTTGTTTAGGTTCTGGCAGTTTTGGACAACTAACTTTCAGTGGCAAAATGACTTGGTTATGGGCAGAATTTGTAACACCCCTATTTGCGCCTGGTATATGTTACTGTTCCGGTGACCGGTGTCGATCCGAATAATTAAGAGGATTAGAACTATGTTTAAGACACTTAGAAAAGCCCTGAATGAAAATAAATAGTGATTGCTAGAAGGTTAAGTATAAATAAGAAAAACAGAACATAAAAGGTTAAATGAGCTGGGAGTTATAGCGATGGGTGACCTTCTCGGGAAGTGACTGCGAGGTCAGTCCCAACTCAAATTTTGAACTGGAATATGTGACGCCGTGGTCCTTAGGACTATTGCGAACACAGTGAAAAAGAGAAAATCACGGAAAAGAATTGTTAAGTAGGTCAGGGATCCGGAAGAAATATCGAATAACTTGCAAATCGGATTGAACCGGTGAGGGGCAATTGGTCAATTCACCCCTAGAGGTGACTCCTGACCTAACTGTCCAATAAAATTTGAGAAATAAAAATTTTGAAATGTAGATTTAAATTAAAGAACAATAGAAAAATAAAGAAAAAAGAAAAAAGAAAAGAAAATGAAAATTGAATTATGACCTCATCAAGATGACATCATGTATGACATCAAAAAGTAATTTTAATTTAATTATATTTTGACTAAGTCAATTGTTGAGATAAATACATAAAAATAACTAATTAAAAAGAAAAATTATTTTGAGTCTTCTTTCTCCCCTTGGCCGCCCCATCTCTCTCTCTTGTCTCTCTCTGTAATTTCCACCATGAAAGCTAAGTTTCAAGCTTTCTAAACCCTAAATTCAACCCTAAATCCCTTACTTTCCTCAAAGAAAAATTGTTATTGAGCCTTGAGAAGAAGATTGAAGAAGAAAGAAAAGGAGAAAAGGAAGTAAGTGAAGAATTGAAATTCAAGGTTGAGGTTAGTAGTTTGAATTGGAATTTCTTTGTTTAATACTTATGTTTTTAGTTTAAATATCTTAGATTTTAACTTAAAATCAAAAGAAAAAAACTTGTTGGGGGAGTAACTAGAAATTCGGCTAGCCTTAGGTGTGGTTTGAATTGATGGAATTTGGTGAAATTAAATGGTTGTTTAGGTTGAGTTATGTATGTAGAGTATGGATATATGTTTTGAATGCATTAGATTTGAACTTTATGTAATTAGGGTTCTTGAGTATTTGATAATTAGAAAAAAATTGGAGAATTGGTTAATTGATGCCATTGACCTTACTTGAGTTGAGAAATAGTCAATTGTGACCATTTGTAGTGTGTGTGAATTGATAGAACCAAATTGCAATTCAGATTGGTTAGTGTTCATATTCTGGCAGCTTGACCTAGGTCCCTTTCAGGGACCAAAAATGAAAATTTACTAACCCAATTGGTGTAAGGCCAATTAGGAATGAAACTAGACACAAAATGGACCATTTTTCATTCAGGAATTATGCCCAGAAAATGACCATAACTTAGTGAATAATTAGGTCAAACTCGGGTGTAGTGCATTGCCACTGTACCAAAATGACCAAATAAACAGTATTTGTTCATTTGGCCATAACTTGGTCTAAAAAGGTCTAAATGACCTGAATCTTATACGATGGAAAGTTGAGCCATAGCCCTACAACTTTCATGAAGAAAACAAACCCAAATTTTGATCATAACTTATCCGAAAAGTCACTTGCAGTTAGCACACCAAAGCGCGATTATCGAAAAATGCCAGTGCAGGTAACACTAAATCCGGCCAGCCCCATTCAAATAGTCATATCTTGGGCTACAAAACTCCAAATGGAGTGATTCAAAAAGAGAATTAAAGTTAAGACAATAAGGAATAACTTCTATAAAGAAAACTTTGCTAAATTCTAACAGCAACATAACCAATGGAACAGTACAAAACAGGATGCCAAATCTGGAAAATTTGAAATTGTGCCTAGAAAATCTAAAAATCTAAGGAGCAACTAAAACCAACAAAATTGGTAACCAAAATGTGGTATGTGGGTATAATTGGATTTCCCATACCTATTAAACATAAGAAAGTCAATATATTGACATGAATAATAACCCCGAAATGAAAATTTCCAAGAACTTTAGTTTAAGCATATTGGGGCTAGAATTGAGTATATATGAATTAATTATTGGATTTATTGTGAGATAAGATACTGAAACACTATAAATTACATGTTTCAGCTGATAAAAACTCGGATAAGGATAGGGCAAACTGAGTAAAAGCTTAGAGGCGACTCACATCAGGTTTGTGCACAATAACTTTTCACTTTCGATTTGCTATTAGAAAATTTATTTGAATGCATTTTGGAGCAATTTATGCTAAGCAATGCTTTGAGAAATGTTATGTTGCCTACTTTGTAAATGGAAATTTGAAATGAAAATTGATTAATGTTTTGCATGAAATGTTGAATAATATGATTTTAAAATTGTTTTTTATCACACTTGGCATGGCAGTCCCTTACTATGTTCCTCCTCCACTTGTGGGGTTGAGTTTGATATTTGATCATTTTCCTCCCTCTCTAGCTAGCCAGTCTGAGGTGAGTTTGGATGAGTACTCATTAGCTAGCTAACCACCTCCCTCATTGATTTCGATTAGTGGGGTGAGTTTGCCTTGTCATGGTATACAACACGGTATGTTTAGAAATTTTGTGTCATGGCCTAAGTTGTGTTATTAATTGACAACGTTGTGTTTATTAAATTGTTTGATCAAATTTGTGTTATATTAAGCTTTGAAAATTGTGATTTGTTACAAATGTGATTTGAAAAATTGTGAAATGCGATTGTGAGATTTTTGAATTATGAATTGTTCATAAATGTTTTATATTATGCATTTTATACTTTATTGTGCACCACTGAGTATTTTTATACTCAGCGATAGCTTCTTTTGCTATCGCAGATAGGGAAAAGGACATAGCAGCAGAGTGAGCTGCTATAGTAATAGGGGAGCACAACTTGAAGATTTTTATACGGGTATATTATTTATACCCATTGTGTTTTGATTGATGTAAATATAGTATTGTCATATGTATGTATGTAAAATTGAGCAGTTGTATAGTAAATTGTAATAATATTACCTTTTGGATTTTTATGCCTGTAAATTAAATTGTGATTGCAAATTATTTATTTTGAATGCAATGTGTATAAATTAATTTGAAATATTTGAGATGATAATTTTGTTTTGAATTGTGGAGATTGGTGGTTGAGATTTGATGAAGTGCACTATTTGGAAGTGTTTTCACAGGTTTTGAAGAACTGGATTTTTCCAATTATAGACGGCACTCTGCCGAAATTTTTATAAAATTTGTGAAAACTTTAAATTGATTGAAAATTTGATATGTGGTTTAACTTCAAATAAAAGTTTTTATTTCCTACCAAAAATGCTCACCACCTTCAAAAAGTAAGAAAATTGTTTTAAAATCCCTTGCAGTGTATTTAGTGGATTATCTGTAGGTGAAGTTCGGTAATTCATTAAGTATACTACGGGATCATGTTATGCCTTACAGAGCGTAAGGTGTGACATGTTTAGTAGTATCAGAGCATGGTTTTGAAATGAATTTTGATTGTGCATGTACATATTTCCTTTGCTAAGTGCAACTGCTCAAGTGTCTTAAATTGGTACATATGACATATTTACATCATGAATATGCACTAATGAAGGTCAACCTCCTTGTGTTTGATCTCAGGAAGTAGAAATTCTGGAAAACAGAATGGCACAGGGAGATCATTCTATAGAACAATCTGTCAAGGCTGAGGCCCAAGGAGAAGCCCCAACACTTCAAAATGTGAGTGGGCCCGCCACTCCAGCTCCTCCTTAAGCACTGCAGTTTCCTGCTCAGTTTGCACAGCAGATGGCTGCATTCTTTCAACAAATGGCGGGAAACTTGCCAACACAAGCTCAAACACAAGCCTCTACAGCACAACCACAACCCCCAGCAAGACAATATTAGAAGTTATTGAAATTTGGGGCCACAGAATTCAAAGGAATAGTGGATCCACTGGAAGCAGAACAGTGGTTAGAGAGGATGAAACGGGTTTTTAGGAAACTACAGTGTGCTAAAGAGTTAAAGTTCGAATATTCAGTATCACTTCTCCAAGGGGATGCATATGAATGGTGGAAGGCCATCCCCTATAGCCTGGTAGAGTCACCAGTTCTCACTTGGACAGACTTTTTGAGAGAATTCAGATAGAAATGGGTCCCCGATACTTATGTAGACATGAAACTACAAGAGTTTTTAAGTCTGAAGCAAGGGGATAGAACTGTAGCAAAGTATGAGTGGGATTTCTTTCGACTAAGCCACTATGCCGGAAGCTTGGTCACCACCCCCATAGACCGGTGTAAGAGATTTGAGGCCGGGTTGAGGCCTATTTTGAGAATGCAAGTGGTGGGGTTCCGACACCAGAATTTTTTTGAATTGATTTTATAAACCCTGGAACTGAAAAGGATAGAATCAAAAGGGGCAGTGAAGAAGAGTACACAAGAGAAAGATGAAGGAATGGAAGCGTGAAAAACACAAGTTTACACCATTGAATTCAAAAATTTTCACCTAGGGTCACATGCATCATGCAAGATTTATTTTTATCTATTTGATTTCAATGATAAAAAACATATTAAAACTCTTTTAATATGTTTTTGGATCTGTATTTGCCATTTAAGATTTTAAAATTAATCAGATTAATTTTAGAATCCTAGATTAAATCAAGAACGATTACACTAACCTCTTGATGCACTGCAGCGTGTCTGCGCCTTTGAGATTTGTCTTCAGGACACCAAATGTTGTCCCTCTAGCTTGTCCACACCAAGAACACCTATGGCAGCCCTTGAACAGCTTCTAAAGCTTTTTCTATTAATTAGAAATTCAAGTTCTGCCTTTTAAGAGATTAGAGATGTAAATAGGACACTAGAAACAATTTCTAGTGTTCTTAATTCAAGAGATTGGTGGCTAATCTCTTTGAATTGATGAGAGATGAAGAAGAATAGATGAAGAGCCACAAAATAGCGTGACAAAGGAGAGGAGTGGCTGCTGGTTGTTTTTCTTTTTCATAACAACACTTATA
This sequence comes from Hevea brasiliensis, assembly GCF_030052815.1. Lineage (NCBI taxonomy): Eukaryota > Viridiplantae > Streptophyta > Magnoliopsida > Malpighiales > Euphorbiaceae > Hevea > Hevea brasiliensis. The sequence goes on from NC_079495.1 coordinate 85,656,697, forward strand.
TAGCTAGGTTAACACATTAAACCCTTGCCACATGTCACCCTTTGATTAGCTCTAGGTTTAAGTGACCCAATCACATTGTGCCGAGTGTCAAACCTATATTTAATCTTGATTTTAATCATCTTACATGATTAAAAAACATTTGGCAAGCTTATGTGTAATCCCATGTGTCACCATCTCATGGTGCCACGTGTCACACTGTGAAATGACCAAAATGCCCCTGTGTCTTAATTTTGAGTTCTTAACCCAAAATAATTAGTTTTTTTTCTTCTAATCAATTTATATCAAATATAAATTAATTAATTAATCTCTATTAATTAATTTCTCATTAATTAAATTCATATTTAAACACTTTAAATATAAATTTAACTTATACTATATATCCAATAATCTAGATTTGGTTTCAAGTCATGCTAGGGACTTTGCAATTTAATTGCAAACCAAACCTATTTAATTAATCAATTAAACTCTTTAATTAATTAATTAAATCATATTTAAATAGGTGATAACTTGTGTATGTGTGTGACTTACTAGGCTCATCACTAATTGGCAATGAGACATGATATCAACTCTTAATATCATCAGAACTCTTTCTTACCATAAATGATTTCTCTAAATCATTTTATGAACCTCATAGACCATGGTTAACACCTAGCATAGCATGCCATGGCCACCCAATTAGTAATAAGGTTTACCTTAAATGAACCTATAATCATATGTTACCATGCACTAGAATCTCTCTTACAAAATCCCAACTCAAGCCGAGTCATGGTTTATGTCAAACTCCATTTGCTATGAATATTATGTTCTCTTTTAATTCTAGTTCTTGATTAAAAGATTTTTCTCATCAGAAACTCTTTTCTGAATAAATCTATCTGTCCTGGCCAGGAACTTGAAACATCAAGAACAATTAAATGAACATAGGATTTTATCTCTATTTACTTAGAGGAACAAATTCCATCTTGATCAACACCTACCTCCATATATAACTAGTAGGAGCCAACAGATGCCCATATACCCATACACAGTACAAGTATGAAAGCAGTATCAAACTCAAACTACCTATATACAAGATAACTATGCTATCTCAGGTCTAAAGATTATATGCACTGATATGATTTATGACAAAACATTGACAAGAGTAAACTCCATGTGCTTGTCATAAGTGTTACTGGTTCGGCCTATTTATCATTTATAAGTGCCTATCATGTTTGTTATATGGCATGAGACTCACCATTCCATCTTATTTATATCTCATATAAATAACTTGGGAACAAACATGAATACAATCTTTCTGGATAAGTCATGTCCTTATTATGAAGCATCCTCGATTGTTAACATATTTATGATACTTTGTGCTAGAAATATTGTCACTCATATTCTTAACAACTTAAGAATAATATTTCTAACAAAATATCAATGGACCTTTTCTATTACACATAAATATATTATGTAAACGGAAAAGTGGAAATGCCTTTTATTAATAAAAATATGTACAAGATACATACTAAATGATATGCTTTAGGGCATACTACTAACAATCTCCCACTAGCACTAGAGCCATTCATTACAATATCTTAGACCTATCTTCTCAATATGTCGGTCTAACTGAGTTTGTGACATAGGCTTAATGAATGGATCAGCTGGATTTTCAGCTGATGCTATTTTCTGCATGGCTATATCGCCTTGCCCAACTATTTCTCTGATAATGTGGTAGCGCCTTTCTATGTGTTTGGATTTCTGGTGAGACCTTGGTTCCTTAGCCTGTATGACTGCTCCATTGTTGTCACAGCATAGTGGAACTGCTGACTCAATGGAAGGAACTACTGTAAGTTCTGTCATGAACTTCTTTATCCAAACAGCTTCCTTTGCAGCATCTGATGCAGCAATATATTGAGCCTCTGTAGTGGAATCTGCAGTCGTGCTCTGTTTGGAACTCTTCCAACTGACTGCATCTCCATTACAAATGAACACATATCCAGAGGTAGACTTTCTATCATCGATATCTGATTGGAAATCAGAATCAGTATAACCATCCAATTACAAGTCTCCACCTCCATAAATCAAGAATAAATCCTTAGTTCTTCTCAAGTACTTAAGGATATTCTTGACAGCTATCTAGTGTTCCAAACCTGGATTGGATTGATACCTGCTAGTCAAACTAACAGCATATGCGATATCCGGCCTAGTACACAATATTGCATACATTAAACTTCCAATAGCAGAAGCATATGGAATCCTGACCATCTTATCTCTTTCTTCAGGTGTCTTTGGAGACATCTCTTTAGAAAGGTGGATACCATGTCTCACTGGTAACAATCCTCTCTTTGAATCAAGCATGTTAAACCTCTTTAACACCTTTTCCAAGTATAGACTTTGGGATAAACCAATTATTCTTTTCGCTCTATCTCTATAGATGCGAATCCCAAGAATATAGGTTGCCTCCCCTAAGTCTTTCATGGAGAATGTATTTGACAACCATACCTTTATAGTTGTCAACATACTTGTGTCATTACCCATCAATAGTATGTCATCCACATATAAGACAAGGAAAGTGATAGCACTGTCACTAACCTTCTTATATACACATGGCTCATCCTCATTTTTGATAAAACCAAAGGATTTAATGGCTTCATCAAAACGGATGTTACAACTCCTCGAAGCTTGTTTCAACCTATAAATAGATCGCTTTAGCTTGCATACCTTGGAACCATCTTGGGATTCAAAACCCCTAGGTTGTTCCATGAAAATGTTTTCTTCAATGTATCCATTGAGAAAAGTTATTTTGACATCCATCTACCAAATCTCAAAATCATAGTATGCAGCTATTGCTAATAAAATCCTAATTGATTTAAGCATGGCAACAGGCGAGAAAGTCTCCTCATAGTCGACTCCTTGCTTTTGGTGAAACCCTTTCGCTACTAGCCTTGCCTTATAGGTCTCTACCTTTCCATCAGAACTAATTTTCTTCTTGAAAACCCATTTGTTAATCTCGGATTTCATAGCATCAATCCATTTTGAAGAGTCTATATCTGATATAGCTTCTTCATAAGTAAGTGGATCATCTCCATGATCTACTTCTTCATGAATAGACAACTCTTGTTCTTCTTCATAAAGAAAACCATATCTCACTGGTGGGTGAGATACCCTGGTTGTTCTATGAGGAATAGCTGTAGATGTTTCATCAACGGGTATAGGTTGACTAGATGGATCTATATCCATCTGATCTGTTGGTTGGTCAGAATTCTCCAATTCTAACTTTATTTGCCTTCCTTTGCCTCCTTCTTGAACAAACTATTGTTCAAGAAATGTGGTATCTCTACTTATCACAACCTTTTGTGAAGTAGGCAAATAAAAATAATATCCAAAACTATCTTTTGGATATCCAACAAATCGACCTTTTTATGATCTGGTCTCCAATTTATCAGTGTTCAGCTTTTTGATAAAGCTGGACAACCCCAAATCTTAACATGCTTAAGACTTGGTTTTCTTCCATGCCATATCTCATAAGGTGTGGAAGAAACTGATTTTGATGGAATCCTATTCAGAATATACAAAGCTGATTCTAATGCAAATCCCTAAAAGAAGATTGGCATATCAGTATAGCTCATCATACTACGTACTATATCCAATAGGGTACGATTTCTCCTTTCAGATACACCATTCAGCTGTGGCGTTCCTGCAGGAGTCAACTGAGAAACAATGCCATGCTCTCTCAAGTATTCATCAAATTCAGTACTCAAATATTCACCTCCACGATCTGATCGAAGAGCTTTAATACTCTTTCCTGTTTGATTTTCTACTTCAGATTTAAATTCTTTGAACTTTTCAAAAGATTCATGTTTGTATTTCATCAAATACAAATACCCAAACCTTGATTTATCATCAGTAAAGGTAATAAAATAATGAAAGCCCCCTCTAGCCATTTCTTTAAATAGACCACATACATCACTATGTATTAGCTCCAAAATATTTTCAGCTCTTTGCCCTTGTCCAACAAAGGGTGATCTAGTCATTTTGCCCTGAAGGCAAGATTCACAAGTTGGAGTAGGCTCAGAGTCCAATGAGGATAGAATCCCCATTTTCTCCAGTTTTGCAATCCTATCTTCTGCAACATGACATAACCTTAAGTGCCAAATATATTTTGAACTTGAGTTGGTTTTCACCATGGCATTGCATTCTTTTAGATCACTTGCATTCAATTTGTGTTTGTCATTATTATCCAAATAATAAAGACCATCATTCATATAACCCGAACCAACATATTTATTTCCAAAATAAATATTGCAAACATCATCTGTGAACTGAAATTCATAGCCATTTCTAGTCAAACTAGATATAGAAATGATGTTCTTAAAAGCATCAGGTACATATAAATATTATCCAAACACAAAACATGTCCAAATATGTAAAAAGATTTAGATCCTATGGCTAAAGCTTCAACAGTTGAACCATTGCCAATCCGGACTCTAATATCTTGAGAACGCAAACTGCTACTATTTGCTAGTTCCTGCATATCATTAGAAATGTGAGAACTGGCACCAGTATCTAAAACCCAAGCTGTAGATGAATTATGAGTATCATCAGAATCTAAATAACAAGATATGGACATATCTTCTGAAGGTGTATCCTTCTTGTCCTTCAAAGAAGCAAGATACTCTAGGCAATTCCTTTTCCAGTGCCCATCTTTCTGGCAGTGGAAACACTTTCCTTTGCCTCCATCAGCTTTAGTCTTCCTTTTCTGTTTAGCTATTTTCTTGGAAGGACCAGGAATCTGAGGTTTCTTTTTCTTATTGCCCTTCTTCTTGTTGGACTTTCCAGCAGAAGAAGATGCAATCAAAGCTACCTCTTTTCCTTTATTGCCCGGCATATTCTTTTGGGCAATAACCAGCATGTTAAGTAAACCAGCTAAGGTGCATTCCTGTTGAGTCATATGGAAATTTGTCACAAAATTCCCAAAAGACTCAGGAAGGGACTAAAGGATCAAATCCGTCTGTAGTTGGAAATCCATGTTGAAGTTAAGATGTTCCAACTGCTCAATCAGCCGAATCATCTTGTGGACATGATCCCCAACATTATGTCCCTCAGACATCCTCATACGGAATAGCTGTCTAGATATCTCATACCTAGCATTCTCACGTGCTCACCATACAACTCTTGTAGGTGAAGGAGGATCTCACTGCACTCAACATGTTCTCATGCTGCTTTTGTAACTCATTACTCATGGAAGCAAGCATGTAACACTTAGCTCTCATATCATGCTCCTTCCACTTATCCAAAGTTTCATGTTCCTCTTGTGTGGCCTCTGGAGGTAAGGGACCAGGAACATTTGAATCTAGAACATATCCTATATGTTCAAGGTTTAGGACAAGTTTCAAATTTCTTAGCCAATCGCATGATTAGGTCCTGTCAACCTATTGCGATCAAGTATGCTTGCAAGGATATTGGATGGTGGTGGTTGTTTTGTGCTCATTTTTATCAGAAAATTAATTGCAGAAAATAACCAGATTAATTAGTAAATGTATCATGTAATTAACCAAAATGATTATGGTCTTTTAATCAAATTGGTCCTCCCACTAACTTAGCGAATCCTACACTTCCAAAGTAGAAAACAGAAATCCTAGTTGGATGGATTTCTAGTGGGTGATTGAATTCATATAATTCTATTGATCATCCTCAGGTACATCCATTATTGGAATTACAATAAACTATAAGTGAGCAACTCCTTGCCCATCACATCTCATGTGAGGTTCAATCCTTTACCTAGCCCCTAATGCTCAAAATCTCAGGTACATCCATTATTGACTTATCTTGCATTAGTTAAGTTGATCCCATTGAGCCAGTAATTATGTAAATAATTTTAATGTCCTCAGGTACATCCAATATTGGCCACCAAACCATTTACATATTTACAACATCTCATGCTTAACAATTATTCTTAAGAAAATCTCTTAAATTAATTGCATCTTATGCAACTATTTAAAATTTCTTAAAATAATTGCCCCAATGGAGGGCCTATGTTATAATTACTTTAATTATAGCATTTCCAACTTAATCATTTGTTTGGAAGATTTTATTGGTCATTCTAATTACTATTAAGGTCTCACTTTGTACATTATCCAATTAGCATGCATATATCATATAATAGCATACATTCCTATACATCTCATGCATTCATGGATAAGCAATAAATATGGTATGATCATGGACTTTCTAAGGGATTCAATTCTGAGCCACCAAGAATTGAATCAGGGCATTCCTAGGTGCATTTCATTCATTCATTTTACAAGAGTTGCTGAAGGAGTACATAATCAACACTTGATCTTGAATTCCTCCCACTGGTCCCACCAATGCTCTTGACCTCCTTGAACTTCTTGCAATCCAATATTACATAGTAATCCTTGGCATACCAAGGCGAATTTACAAGAACTTAAATAAATGAAATTACAACCCAAAAATTATTATAAACTTAATAATACATGCCCAAAATAAATTAAAATAAATTAATTAATTTACAATCCCAAAGAAACATAAAAGAAATAAATCCAATCACATTGGTCTTTTATAGTCCATGATCATCCATCATGCATATCACTATTTAACAATTAAATAAAACATACATACTTAAATTAAATTGAATATCTCATATTTAACTTAAAAATCCAGATTTGAATATGATTCAAATAAATTTAAAAATTCAGATTTGAATCTCATTCAAACAAATTTAAAAATTCAGATTTGAATCACATTCAAACAACTTTAAAAATTCAGATTTGAATCACATTCAAACATTTTTTAAAAAATCAGATTTGAATCACATTCAAACATTTTTTAAAAAATCAGATCTGAATTTTATTCAATCAATTTTAAAAAATCAGATTTAAATATGATTCAAACAACTTTAAAAATTCAGATTTGAATCACATTCAAACAACTTTTAAAATTCAGATTTGAATCACATTCAAACAATTTTTAAAATTCTGATTTGAATCATAATTTAATTGTGTGATAAAAATTCTAATTAAACAATTTAATTAGACATAAAATGGATCTTAGATCATATAACAATTGCACATTTACCATCCATTTACCTTTGCACACCATTGTGGTGCATCAACCATGCGCACCATGGTGTTCATCATTTGTGCCGCCACCTTAGCTTTGCAACCAGCAATGAACTTTTGATCTCATGATCAAAAACATAATTAAATCATATAAACATCAATCTAAAAGGCAAATATAGTGGCTCTGATACCAATTGAAGGAACGGAAGCGTGAAAAACACAAGTTTATACCATTGAATTCAAAAATTTTCACCTAGGGTCACATGCATCATGCAAGATTTATTTTTATCTATTTGATTTCAATGATAAACAACATATTAAAACTCTTTTAATATATTTTTGGATCTGTATTTGCCATTTAAGATTTTAAAATTAATCAGATTAATTTTAGAATCCTAGATTAAATCAAGAACGATTACACTAACCTCTTGATGCACTGCAGCGTGTCTGCGCCTTTGTTGTTCTCTTGTGCTCGTGTTAAAGGCTTGCTGGGAAGTGTTGGATTTGAATGTGAATGCCCTCTTTAGTACTGATCATCCCAAGTTTTCGACCTTATTCTTAACTTGTAGGATGAAGACTTAAGTGCCAAAGCCTATGCACTCGTGGAATTTATGGCTTTCCTAAAGTGAAACATTGACGCAACCGCTTTTGAATAAAGGAATTCTATGGGCTATGATGTGATTCTCCGGGATTGTCATGGCAAGCTTGTTTCGGCAATTTCTGGTTCGGTTCGAGGGATCTCCAATGCTCATTTTGCTAAGGCAATCTGTCTTAGAAAGGCTTTCTTATGGCTTCTAAATAACAACTTTGGAAATGTCTTGATTGAACGCAATGCCCAAGATGTTGTACATGTTAACTCTTCAGATGAAAATACTTCAAAGTGGGGTTTACTAATTGCCAATTAACTCTTCAGAACCCTTCTTCATTAAGGACAAAGTTTCTCTCTGTGTAGGATTAGAAGATAAGCTAATAAGGTAGCTCATGCTCTTACAAGGATGCTAGTTATTCAGTTTGGGAAACATTCCCAGAGATACGCTTCTTTGCAAAAAAATTTGTTCCTTTATATTCTAAAAAAAAATAATACATTCATAAAACCTCACAAATATATATAATATTATTAATTATAGGGCAACGTTGAAAGGACGTATAAATATAATTTACATGCCATTTTTTTAACAATTCCATTAGGATTTTATTGTTTTAATATTTAATTTATATTAATTATATTAATTAATATATTTTACAAATAATATAAATTTATACAGGTATTTTAGTTGGCTTACAATATTTTATAGTAGACAAGAAAATTTTAAGACTTATAAAATACTTTGAATGCACTCAAAACACAATTTCATTAGGATAATATTTTTTAATATTTAATATTAAATTAATTATATTAATTTATATATGTAATAAATAATATAAATTTATAAGTGTATTTTAGTCCGTCTACAAGTTTGCCCACTCACTCTTATTTTTATATATACTAACTTTTATTTTATATGCATTGCATGCATGTCTGTCTGTATTTATTGTATGTATTAATGACTTAATTTTCTTTATATGTAATTGTAGAAAAATTTCCATGCTAATTAACTAATAAACCTTAAAACTAATAGAAAATTTTCATTAGAGTAAGTATAATATAATAAAATTAAGAAAATTAAAATAACCAAGAAAGGGTCTAAATCAAAACTATGAAAACATTTAATAATCATATATATATATATATATAAGTAAATTTTTTTTTTAAAAAAAAAAGCCTTTTTTTTTCCTCAAAGGAACCCATACAAGCAAAAGTAGATGTTACCTATATGAGAAGATAGTGAAGATCAAGAGCCTTTCTTGGCGTAGGAGTCCATATAAAAGTAAAAATAGTAAAAAAAAATTTATACAATTTTTTAATTATGCTAATAAAAATAAATCAGAGGCACCTCAAAATGTTAACTCAACAAAAAGAGGGTGAAGATAAATATCATTTCTTCCCACAATAGAAACTCTACCGAAGCAAAAGTAAATAACTCCATACGGGTTGTGAAACTCGATTTTAGAAACAATTTTAAATGTTTATATTATTTATTAAATAACACATTTACAAATTTTAATATATGACAACATAAGCATTTAACAAAATTAGATACTTTTAATAGAATTCTTATTTTACTTGACATATGTTAACTGGGGCAGACGCGGGATTTAAAATGGAGTGGTAAATATTCATTTTTTTTTATATAAATTATATATTTTATTAATTTTAATAATTGCACACTAAATTGTATTATTTCATATTCAATGAAGTCTTGGGAATAAAATTTTTATACCAGTTGGTATATGTTATCAATTATAAATGGTGCGTGTATTTCTTTTGGATCTAAAGTTAAACTAAGAATAAGCAATTCTATCAAATGATTATTGAACTTATTATTCAATTTTTGTAATTGAAAGTCATTCACATTAAAAATACCAACTTTGTAATGGTGTTATACTAGAGGCTAAAGTGTCACAGTACAACTAAATTTAAGTTTAAAAATTTAAATGTGTATAGAGATATTTTAAATTAATTATTGTTTTAAAATAATAGTTTATAATTTTTATAATCAATAGACACTGAAAATTTTGACTCTATAGGGAAAACTTAAATAGAAAAAAAGTTTTTTGCCAAAGATTTTTTTTGGCTTGGATGTTTAATCTACTTCCATAATTAGTTGTAAAACTAATTTTAAATATTAAATTTGACAAAATAATTATCCCTAAATTTGGATGAAAATTTTTAGACACAAATTAATAAAATTAGTCACTAAAACTAATATTTTTAATAATTTAAATAAATATAAAAATTATTAAATTTTATATCGATTTTTTTTTTTTGAAAAAGAGCCCACTTAATATATTTAATTTTTTTTTAGAAAAATGGGGGAGGGTTGCAGGCCCCACGTTAATGTCCGTCTGCCCTTTATGTTGATTAATTTAATTTTCAATTAGATTAAAAAATTAATAGGATAGGACTTGGATTTAAGTAGGAAACTAAATTAGTCACTCAAATTAAAGACTTTTTAAATAAAATTTTCTTTTATTTTTTAGCCTATCAAAATAGAGGGAAATTTGTAGTTTAAGGCATTAGTTTATAATTTTAAGGGTACTAAAGAAATAATGATCAAAATTACTAATTTCCTATTCAGTCATGTAATGCCAAAAATTGAGTTAATAATACTTTAATATGAAACTCTTTCATTAATTTTAATATATGAAAATTTTAGACTATTTGATCAATGAAATATTTCTAATAATCTTTTTCTGATATTTCATTGTCTCATTCCTTCCATGGTAAAAAAAAAAAAAAAAAGAAAAAAGAAAAAATACACTTCATTACTGCTTTTTTTCTTGTTGGATTCAAATTCTTAATGTCAACAAACAAATAAATATTATCACTACTACTTAGCACATAGTAGCTAGTAAGCTTTCAACCCAAATGACTCATTTTGATTAAGAAGTTTTACTTGTATCACATTCAATCTAACACTATTCAGCATTTTTCATTTGACTTAGTTCAACAACTTAATAAATTAAAGAATCCAAGGCATCTGTATAATTGGATACTTAAGGCATTAAATATAAACAATGAAGCCTTTTCTTTTTGACTTATTTTAGGTATTTAACTAAAGCTCTCAAAGGCATCTCTATCAATTTGTATGTAACCTTTGATTCTTAGATATACAATTTTGCATTAGTTGACAACAACTATGCTTTTGTATACATACCAAAATAAAAAGGGTTGTATTTGAAAGATTCTTCTTCTTCTTCTTATTATTATTTTAATTCTCTTTGCATACATAATGGCGCTAAAATTCATTTTTTTTAACTTAAACAATATTAATAACATATATCAATTAATGTAATTGTCAATTGGATTAAAAAATTTGTAATAAAATTATATTCTTTATTCCAATAGAATTTAGATTTAAATAAGAAACTAATCTAACCAGTCAAATTAAAGATTTTTCAAATATACAGATAGATGACATATTTTTTAAATTATTTATATTAAATATATAAGTAGATTTAAAAAATAATAGAAAATACCTTTATTAAAATCTAATTATAAGGATTAAATAATCACAAATTAAAATGAAATTATGAAAATTTTAATAAAAAATTGTAATAAACTTAAATTCAAAATACAAGTTTTATAAATTTTAATATTTTTTTATTGATATTATTATAATTTAAAGAATTTATTTAGACATATTATTATTATTATTATTATTATTATTATTATTATTATTATTATTATTATTATTATTATTATTATTTGCTAAGAAGGAATCACTTGAAAATTTTTAAAAAATTAAAGGACTAAAAGGTAATTTTACCTTTAAAATTAGAAAAAAGAACAAAAAGAACCCAACACTCCCCCCCCCCCCTCCATGTCATTTTCTCTCTCCCTCTCTTTTTCTTTCTTTTCTTCTTTTCTAGCCATATCTCCCTCCTTCGGTCACTTTTTTCTGGCGATCTTGATATCAAAACACTCCTTTCCTCGTGAGTTTCACATAGATACCAAGCTTGTGCGATATCATTTCTTGGTTTGCTCGAATCAAGCTTTAAAAGTTTTAACCTTTTTAAACTTTCGAGCGAGATTTCTCCCAAACCAGAAGTCCAATTGAAAATTCGAGAGTACCAGTGCGTTATACGCTTCGAGAGCACCAGTGCGTTATACGCTTCGAGAGCTTCGAAACAATAACAATTTGAGAATTTCTCAACACCAAAAAATTTTTTAGGACCTTTAAGCTTCTTGGTTTCTTCATTTTGAAAAAATTTTACTGGTGCCCAACATTGCAGTTTTGGTCTGGATGCGCGAGCGCTGAGACCTACCTCAGAATGGTGTCAATATTTCAGCCAATTCTACCATTTTCAAATGTCTTAAACATGTTTCAAGTATCAGAATCAGCATAAGTGATCTGAATCAACCATCTTCTTCTTCCCAACAAAATCAGTAGGCGTTGGGTCACACTATGAGTTAGATATTAATTATATTTGTAATTTCAATATTATTATTTAATTATCATTGACATGTTCATGCATCCACATAAACATATATGCATAAGCAGTTAAATATATAGGATCACTCTTTTGCTGCATATTTATTTCCTGTTAATCATTTGTGGTTGTCGCCTAAGGGGAGGGGGAGGGGGTATATTATGGATATAGATTGGACGGATAAAAGAGGCTTGAGCTTGTCTCGCTGGGAGCTATTCCTTATGGATGTAGTAATGTCGAGGTGAGGTGCAACTTTGAGTTGATCTTACTGGCTTCCACACTTGGATTTAAGTGAAAGTCTAGCTTGAGTTGAGCTTTGTTGATGGGTCTTGGATTAAGAGAGCTGGATAGGGGATCAACTCCCTTAGATACATATGAAAATGCTTTAATGCGCGTGTGTGTATAGCTCCAAATTGTCTTCTTGTGCGAGTAATCGATGATTTACTTAATGTATGTGTTTGGTGTGTATTTCATACTTAGGGATGCATTAGTTATAGATAGCTATAGAAATTATATTTATAATCAATATCTAAACTCTCTAAGTTGAATGCTTACCCCTATTCAATTATCTTTTCCTAGGTAATAAGTGGTTATTATTTTGGCAATTAACCCGCTTTATTTCTTGCAGGGAAACTTAAACCGTTAATATATTAATTGCATTTATTTTTATTTATATATAGAACTCAGTAGTGACTATTTTTAGATGTCCTTGTGATGTAAAACTAATTTGTCAAATTTAATAAGTATTTGTGATGTTGGATTTTAGGGGAGTTGAGCTCTTATTATGATATTGGATATGATTATGGTTTGAGAGGGTGAACTGAGCTCCCCAAGTTATTGGTTTTATTATGTTACAGGTTAGGAGAGTTTTCTTCCCCATTGGATTGTGCATTTTATGATCGAACTTTGTCTATTTGTTTTCTTTCTTTTGAGCTTTTCTTTTTGGGCTTTATTATTGGGTTGTAGACTATCTAGGCATATTATAGGTTTCAGGGGCCTTATGCTGAGCCAAGTTCTAGTGCAAGCCTGGCCTAGAAATCTGATCATGACAAAGTTGATGTCAGAGCTTAGGCTCTAGATTCATAGGAAAGTGTGCACCTAGGGTTGTCACATGCTGAGTATAGGATCCTATTTCGTCTTTTCTTTAAGTCCTTACTTTTAGTATTAGTATTATTCCTCAGGTAAATTTGCTACGTGTTAAGTGTTTTGGTTTTCGTGGGGTATAAGTGATATAAATTTGAGCTAGCAAATGTCCCAGGGTCTGCTATAATGATATATACCCTAAAGAAAGATATGATTAGCTAGTGTGGGGCCATTTGACATGCAAATTAGTGCAACGCATGAGTACCTAGAGGTAAATTATAGTAGTATAGCCACCCTAAGTGAGGGCAAGAGTACCACTGTTGGCAATTTGGCAATGGATTGCCCTGTTATGGCAAGTTCCTGGTATTAATGGTTAGAGAGGGGTAAGAGGTTAGGAAACATGGTCTATTGGGACATATTATGATAACCAATGCAATGCTCTTGATGTTTGTGTTGTAAGCTATAAATTACAATATCGATATGAAATTATTGCATAAAGTTACATACATTTCTAATGTGTTTCATGAGGGTGTTTGCAAATAGTTTCTGTTTTGGTACAGTTGTGCCAGATTAGAGTTCCATTTTTGCATAGTAGTTAGAAACTCTTAGTTAGGGTTTAAAGCCCTTAAGATAGAGTATCAAAGGTCGCAGTTGAGCAATAACCAGAGTGAGTAAGTCAGTTATCCTATTGTGAGCATAGAGTGATGGCATAAGTTGTCATGGGATTTGAGGTTTAGTAAAGTTGTAGTAAAATATGGGCATCTGCCAAGTAACACCATCTGGTCTCTAGTGAAAGATCTGTGGCAATTTTCGCATTGTGGTGGAGATTTTGTCTAGAATTTAATAAAGATAGTACTCCTTGGGTGGTAGTAGAGTGCAAAGTATGACTCTGCTTTTTAAGTAGGATTAAAGGTTACTAATGGTGTAATGACCTACAGAATGACATCGCACATGGGACTATAGTGTGATCGAAAGGTGTTGCTTACGTACTTTAGGGAGGGTACAAGTTCCACTGTAAGAGTTATAAGTGATCAAATCATGATAGATCTGGTTCTTTTAAAATTAGGGAAGGGAATTGGGTACCTGGTACCCTAAGTTCTGACTAATTAAGGAGAATGAAAGATGAAACCCTTATAGATCCCTTCCTCTCGTAGTATGTAGAGGCGATTAAGGTTCAATGATTAGAGAGTGAAAAGCTTAAGTATTGGTGGAGTACTACTCACAGTGGTTAAAAAACCAATTCTGAGTAGCACAAATGTGTAGGTGATTTGACAAACACTGAAGGTATAGTTATACTCATAGTGGTTAAAAAACCAATTCTTAGTAGCACAAATGTGTAGGTGATTTGACAAACACTGAAGGTATAGTCATTTGGTATAATTGTTAGTTTTAGAAGAAGAATAGAGCTAAGGAATAGAGTAGTTAAGTTTTATTTTAGGTAAAATAAAAAGAATTGGACTAAAGAGCAAGCTGAAAGACCTAGAATATGACAAGATTAAGTGTTGTTCTAGGCAAGGTAATGAAGGAGCGGAAGCATGTTGATTAGTTCATTAGAGCATTGAATTTCAAAAAATTTTCTTCTAGGGTTACATGCATCATACCCATATCTTATGTGCCTAATTAATTTCAATACTCAATTGCATATTAAAACACTTTTAATATATATTAGGATCTATGTTTGCCATTCAATATTATGAATTAACAAATTAATTTATTTAAACCCTAGTTTAAAAGAGAAGTTAGAGCACTAACCTCTTTGATGCACTATGGATGTAATTGACACCTTTAGGAAGTACCTAAGACCCCAAGTGTTGTCCCTCTAGCTTGTCCACACCTAGATCACCAATGGGCAGCCCCCAATTTACTTCTTAAGCCTTTGCCAACCAATTATAAATTGGGTTCTTACCTTTAGAAAGATTGTATGTGTGTATAGGACACTAGAAACAATTTCTAGCAATTTTAATTCAAAGAAATTTGGGCAATTCTCTTTGAATTGATAAGAAAAGATGAAGAGAGAAGAGGGAGAAAGAGGTGCTGCCACCTTGAGGAAGAGAAAATGTTGTGTTTTGTTCTTCTTTCTTTTCCCTTTTATAATTAGGTCATTAAGTTACTTAAACCCTATGCCACATGTCACCACCACATTGCATCTTATTTTTAATTGACCTAATCACATTAAGCCAAGTGTCAAAGCTAGACTTAATCTTGACTTTGATCACCTTACATGATAAGAAGACAAATGGCAAACTTATATGATGCCATGTGTCACCATCTCATGGTGCCACATGTCACCATGTGAAATGACCAAATTACCCTTATGTTGTAATTTTGAGTTCTCAATCCAAAATCATTATTTCTCCTCTTCTAATCAATTTATATCAAATATAAATCAATTAATTAATCTCCATTAATTAATTTCTCACAATTAAATTCATATTTAAACACTTTAAATATAAATTTAACTTACACTATACATCCAATAATCTAGATTTGGTTTCAAGTCATGCTAGGGACTTTGCAATCTTTTTGCAAACCAAACCTATTTAATTAATCAATTAAACTCTTTAATTAATCAATTAAATCACATTTTACTTGGTGATTATCTTTTGTATGTGTGTGACTCACTAGGCGCATCACTAATTGGCAATGAGATATGATATTAACTCTTAATATCATCAGAACTATTTCTTACCATAAATGATTTCTCTAAATCATTTTAGGCATCTCATAGACCATGGTTGACACCTAGCATAGCGTGCCATGGCCACCTAATCAGTAATAAGGAATACCTTAAATGAACCTTTAATCATATGTTACCATGCACTAGAATCTCTCTGTTATAAAATCCCAATTTAAGCTGGAGTCATGGTTTATGTCAAACTCCATTTGCTATGAATATTATGTTTTCTTTTAATTACAGTTCTCGATTAATTAGATTTTCTTGTCAGAAACTCTTTTCTGACTAAATCTATTTGTCCTGGCTTAGAACTTGAAATATCAAGAACAATTAAATGAACATAGGATTTTATCCCTATTTACTTAGGGTAACAAATTCCATCTTGATCAATACTTATCTCCATAATAACTAGTAGGAGCCAACACATGTCCATATACCCATACACAGTACAAGTATGAAAGCAGTATCAAACTTAAACCACCTATAGGCAAGATAACTATGTTATCTCAGGTCTAAAGATTATATGCACTGATATGATATATGACAATGCATTGACAAGAGTAAACTCCATTTGCTTGTCATATGCATCACTGGTTTGGCCTACTTATCATGTATAAGTGCCTATCATGTTTGTTATATGGCATGAGACTTACCATTCCATCTTATTTATATCTCATATAAATACCTTGGGAACAAACATGATTACAATCTTTCTAGATAAGTCATGTCCTGTGTGAAGTATCCTCGATTGTGAACCAATTTATGATACTTTATGCTAGAAATACTGTCACTCATATTCTTAACAACTTAAGAATAGAATTTCTAACAAGATATCAATGGACCTTTTCTATTACACATAAGTACATTATGTAAATGAAAAAGTGAAATTTCCTTTTATTAATAAAATATGTACAAGATACATACAAAATGATATGCTCTAGGGCATACTAGTAATAATCTCCCACTAGCACTAGAGCCATTCATTACAATATCTTAGACCCATCTTCTCAAGATGTCGGTTTAACTGAGCTTGTGACATTGGCTTAGTGAATGGATTAGCTGAATTTTCAGCTGATGCTATTTTCTGCATGGCTACATCACCTTGCCCAATTATCTCTCTGATAACATGGTAGCGCCTTTCTATGCGTTTGGATTTCTGGTAAAACCAGGGTTCCTTACCAAACAGCCTCTTTTACAGCATCTGATGTAGCAATATACTCAGCCTCTGTAGTGGAATCAGCAGTCATACTCTGTTTGGAACTCTTCCAACTAGCTGCACTTCCATTATAAATGAACACAAACCTAGAGGTAGACTTTCTATCATCGATATCTGATTGGAAATTAGAATCAGTATAACCATCTAATTGCAAGTCACCACCTCCATAAATCAAGAATAAATTCTTAGTTCTTTTCAAGTACTTAAGGATATCCTTTACAGCTATCCAGTGTTCCAAACCTGGATTGGATTGAAACCTACTAGTCAAACTAACAACATATGTGATATCCGGCTTAGTATACATCTTTGCATACATCAAACTTCTAATAGCCGAAACATATGGAATCCTGGTCATTTTATCTCTTTCTTCAGGTGTCTTTGGAGACATCTCTTTAGAAAGGTGGATACCATGTCTCACTGGTAACAATCCTCTCTTAGAATCAAGCATGTTAAACCTCTTTAACACCTTTTCCAAGTATAGACTTTGAGATAAACTAATTATTCTTTTTGCTCTATCTCAATAGATGTGAATTCCAAGAATATAGGTTGCCTCCTCTAAGTCTTTTATGGAGAATGTATTTGATAACCATACCTTTATAGTTGTCAACATACCTATGTCATTATCTATTAATAGAATATCATCCACATATAAGACAAGGAAAGTGATAGCACTATCACTAACCTTCTTATATACATATCTACATTTTTTATAAAACCAAATGACCTAATGGCTTCATCAAAATGGATGTTCCAACTCCTCGAAGCTTGTTTCAATCCATAATTGGATTGCTTTAGCTTGCATACCTTGGAACCGTTTTGGGATTCAAAACCCCTAGGTTGTTCCATGAAAATGTTTTCATCAATGTATCCATTGAGAAAAGTTGTTTTGACATCCATCTGCCAAATCTCATAATCATAGTATGCAGCTATTGCTAATAGAATCCTAATTGATTTAAGCATGGCAACAGGCGAGAAAGTCTCCTCATAGTCGATTCCTTACCTTTGGCAAAACCCTTTCGCTACTAGCCTTGCTTTATAGGTCTCTACCTTTCCATCAGAACCAATTTTCTTCTTGAAAATCCATTTAATTCCCTATAGGTACAATACCTTCAGGTGGGTCAACAAAATCTCAAACTTGATTCTTATACATGGAATCAATTTTGGATTTCATAGCTTCAATCCATTTTGAAGAGTCTATATCTGATATAGCTTCTTCATAGGTAAGTGGATCATCTCCATGATTAACTTCTTCATGACTAAACAACTCTTGTTCATCTTCATGAAGAAAACCATATCTCACTGGCGGGTGAGATATCCTGGTCGATCTGCGAGGAATTACTGTAGATGTTTCATCAATAAGTGTAGGTTGACTAGATGTATCTATATCCATTTGATCTGTTGGTTAGTCAGAATTCTCCAATTCTAACTTTATTTGCCTTCCTTTGCCTCCTTCTTGAATAAACTATTGTTCAAGAAATATGGCATCTCTGCTTACTACAATATTTTGTGTAGGCAAATAAAAATAATATCCAAAACTTTCTTTTGGATATCTAACAAATCGACCTTTTTCTGATCTGGTTTCTAATTTATCAGTGTTCAGCTTTTTGATATAAGCTGGACAACTCCAAATCTTAACATGCCTAAGACTCGGTTTTCTTCCATGCCATATCTCATAAGGTGTGGAAGAAACTAATTTTGATGGAATCCTATTCAGAATATGCAAAGCTGATTCTAATGCAAATCCCTAAAAAGAGATTGGCATATCAGTATAGCTCATCATACTACGTACCATATTTAATATGGTATGATTTCTCCTTTCAGTTACACCATTCAGCTGTGGCGTTCTTGGAGGAGTCATGCTAGGAAACAATGCTATGCTCTTTCAAGTATTCATCAAATTCAGTACTTAAGTATTCACCTCCACGATCTGATCGAAGAGCTTTAATACTTTTCCTGTTTGATTTTCTACTTCAAATTTAAATTCTTTGAACTTTTCAAAGGATTCATGTTTTTATTTCATCAAATACAAATACCCAAACCTTGATTTATCATTAGTAAAGGTAATAAAGTAATGAAAACCGCCTCTAGCCATTTCCTTAAATGGACCACATACATCACTATGTATTAGCTCCAAAATATTTTCAGCTCTTAGTTCTTGTCCAACAAAGGGTGATCTAGTCATTTTGCCTTGAAGGTAAGATTCACAAGTTGGAGTAGGTTCAGAACCCAATGAGAATAAAATCCCCATTTTCTCCAGTTTTGCAATCCTATCTTCTGCAACATGACCTTATCTTAAGTGCCAAATATATTTTGAACTTGAGTTGATTTTCATTATGGTGTTACATTCATTTAGATTGCTTGCATTAGATTTGTATTTAACATTATTATCTAAAAAATAAAGTCCATCATGCATATAACCCGAACCAACATATTTATTTCCGAAATAAATATTGTAAACATCATTTATGAACTGAAATTCATAACCATCTTTAGTCAAACTAGATATAGAAATGATGTTCTTAAAAGCATTAGGTACATGTAAAACCTTATTTAAATACAAAATATGTCCACACAAGTATAAAGATTTGGATCCTATGGCTAAAGCTTCAACAGTTGAGCCATTGCCAACCCAGAGTCTAATATCTCGTTACTACAAGCTGCTACTACTTGCTATACTCTGGGCAGTTCCTATTCCAATGCCCATCCTTCTGACAGTGGAAAACACTTTCCCTTGCCTTTGTTAGCCTTGGTCTTTGTTTTCTGTTTGGCTATCTTCTTGGAAGATCCTAGAACTTGAGGTTTCTTTTTCTTATTGCCCTTCTTCTTGTTGGACTTTCCAGCAGAAGAAGATGTAATCAAAACTACCTCTTTTCCTTTATTGCCCGACATATTCTTTTGGGTAATAACCAGCATGTTAAGTAAATCAGCGAAGGTGTATTCCTGCTTAGTCATATGAAAATTTATCACAAAATTCCCAAATGACTCAGGTAGGGACTGAAGGATCAAATCCGTCTGCAGTTGGAAATCCATGTTAAAGTCAAGATGTTTCAGCTACTCTATAAGCCGAATCATCTTGTGGACATGATCCCCAACATTCTGTCCCTCAGACATCCTCATTCGAAATAACTGCCTAGATATCTCATACCTAGCATTCCTGCTATGCTCACATACAACTCTTACAGGTGAAGGAGGATCTCACTTGCACTTTGCATATTTTCATGCTGCTTCTGTAACTCATTACTCATAGAAGCAAGTATGTAACACTTGGCTCTCATATTATGCTCCTTCCACTTGTCCAAAGTGTCATGTTCCTCTTGAGTGGCCTATGGAGGTAAGGGACTAGGAACCTTTGAGTCTAGAACATATCCAATACGTTCTAGGTTCAGGACAAGTTTTAAGTTTTTTAGCCAATTAGAAAGATTAGGTCCCGTCAACCTATTGTGATCAAGTATGCTTGCAAGGATATTGGATGGTAGTGGTTGTTGTGTGCTCATTATTATCAAAAGAATAATTGCAGAAATAACTACATTAATTAGTAAATGTATCAAGTAATTAACCAAAATGATTATGGTCCTTTAATCAAATTGGTCCTCCCACTAACTTGGCGAATCTTACACTTCCAAAGTAGGAAACGGAAATCCTAATTGGATGGATTTCTAGTGGGTGATTGAATTCTTATAGTCTTATTGATCATCCTCAGGCACATCCATTATTGGAATTACAAAAAACTATAAGTGAGCAACTCCTTGCCTATCACATCTCATGTGAGGTTCAATCATTCATCTAGCCCCTAATGCTCAAAATCTCAGGCACATCCATTATTAATTTATCTTGCATTAGTTAAGTTGATCCCATTAAGCCAGTAAACATGCAAATAATTTTAATATCCTCAGGCACATCCATTATTGGGCCATCAACTTATTTACATATTTACAACTTCTCATGTTTAACAATTATTCTTTAGAAAATCTCTTAAATTAAATGCATCACATGCAACTATTTAAAATTTCTTAAAATAATTGCCTCAATGAAGGGCCCATGATATAATTACTTTAATTATACCATTTCCAACTTAATCATTTGTTTGGAAGATTTAGTCGTCAGCTTAGTTACTATTATGGTCGTACTTTGCACATTATCCAATTAGCATGCATATATAATATATTTGCATACATTCCCATACATATCATGCATACATGGATAAACAATAAATATGGTATGATCATGGACTTTCTAAGAGATTCAATTCTGAGCCACCAAGAATTGAATCAGGACATTCCTAGGTGTATTTCATTCATTCATTTTACAAGAGTTGCTAAAGGAGTACATAATCAACACTTGATCTTGATTTCCTCCCACTGGTCCCACCAATGCTCTTGACCTCCTTGATCTTCTTGCAATCCAATTACATTATAATCCTTGGCATACCAAGGCGAATTTACAAGAATATGGACTTTAAAGTCCTCAAATAAATGAAATTACAACCCAAATTATCATAACACTTATAATATATGCCACCAAAAATAAAATTAATCATTTTACAACCCAAAGAAAAATAAAAGAAATAAATCCAATCACATTGGTCTTTTATTATCCATGATCATCCATCATGCATATTACCATTTAACAATTAAATAAAATATACATATTAAAATTAAATTGAATATCTCATATTCAACTAAAAAATTCAGATTT
Organism: Hevea brasiliensis; assembly: GCF_030052815.1. Classification (NCBI taxonomy): domain Eukaryota; kingdom Viridiplantae; phylum Streptophyta; class Magnoliopsida; order Malpighiales; family Euphorbiaceae; genus Hevea; species Hevea brasiliensis. Next base: position 85,678,460 of record NC_079495.1, read on the forward strand.
GAATCTTATTCAAACAAATTTAAAAATTCAGATTTGAATCTCATTCAAACAATTGAATCAAAATTTAATTGTGTGATTAAAATTCTTAATTAAAAAATTTAATTAAGCATGGGCCTAATTATGGGCCTTAAATACCAAGCCCACACAACAAACCCAAACCATACGCATGGTTGGTGTTCACAACCATGCAAGTCGCCACACATGAGGACTTCAACAAGCATGTCGTCACCATTGGTTAATCCAAACAGCTTTAGATCAATTCAATTCACATAATTAAATCTCAATAATCAATCTAAATGGCAAATATAGTGGCTTTGATACCAATTGAAGAAGCAGAAGCATGTTGATTAGTTCATTAGAGCATTGAATTTCAAAAAATTTTCTTCTAGGATTACATGCATCATACCACATCTCTTATATGCCTAATTAATTTTAATGCTCAATTGCATATTAAAACACTTTTAATATGTATTAGGATCTATGTTTTCCATTCAAGATTGTGAATTAACAAATTAATTCATTTAAACCCTAGTTTAAAAGAGAAGTTAGAGCACTAACCTCTTTGATGCACTATGGATGTAATTGGCACCTTTAGGAAGCATCTAGGATCCCAAGTGTTGTCCCTCTAGCTTGTCCACACCAAGATCATCAATGTGCAGCCCCTGATTTGCTTCTCAAGTCTTTGTTAACCAATTATAAATTGGGTTCTTACCTTTAGAGAGGTTGTATGTGTGTATAGGACACTAGAAACAATTTTTAGCAATTTTAATTCAAAGAAATTTGGGCAATTCTCTTTGAATTGATAAGAAAAGATGAAGAAAGGAGAGGAAGAAAGAGGTGCTGCCACCTTGAGGAAGAGAGAATGTTGTGTTTTGTTCTTTTTCTTTTCCCTTTTATAATTAGGTCATTAAGTCACTTAAACCCTATGCCACATGTCACCACCACATTGCATCTTATTTTTAATTGACCTAATCACATTAAGCTAAGTGTTAAAGCTAGACTTAATCTTGACTTTGATCACCTTGCATGATAAGAAGACAAATGGCAAACTTATATGATGCCATGTGTCACCATCTCATGGTGCCACATGTCACTATGTGAAATGACCAAATTACCCTTATATTGTAATTTTGAGTTCTCAACCCAAAATCATTATTTCTCCTCTTCTAATCAATTTATATCAAATATAGATCAATTAATTAATCTCCATTAATTAATTTCTCACAATTAAATTCATATTTAAACACTTTAAATATAAATTTAACTTATACTATACATCCAATAACCTAGATTTGGTTTCAAGTCATGCTAGGGACTTTGCAATCTTATTGCAAACCAAACCTATTTAATTAATCAATTAAATCACATTTTACTTGGTGATTTTCTTGTGTATGTGTGTGACTCACTAGGCTCATCATTAATTGACAATGAGATATGATATTAACTCTTAATATCATCAGAACTCTTTCTTATCATAAATGATTTTTCTAAATCATTTTAGGCATCTCATAGGATATGGTTGACACCTAGCATAACGTGCCATGGCCACCCAATCAGTAACAAGGAATACCTTAAATGAACCTTTAATCATATGTTACCATGCACTAGAATCTCTTTGTTACAAAGTCCCAATTCGAGTTGGAGTCATGGTTTATGTCAAACCCCATTTGCTATGAATATTATGTTCTCTTTTAATTCCAGTTCTTGATTAATTAGATTTTCTTGTCAAAAACTCTTTTCTGACTAAATCTGTCTATCCTGGCCAGGAACTTGAAACATCAAGAACAATTAAATGAACATAGGATTTTATCCCTATTTACTTAGGGTAATAAATTCCATCTTGATCAACACCTATCTCCATATATAACTAGTAGGAGCCAACACATGCCCATATACCCATACACAGTATAAGTATGAAAGCAGTATCCAACTCAAACCACCTATATACAAGATAACTGTGTTATCTCAGGTTTAAAGATTATATGCATTGATATGATATATGATAATGCATTGACAATAGTAAACTCCATGTACTTGTCATATGCGTCACTAGTTCGGCCTACTTATCATGTATAAGTGCTTATCATGTTTGTTATATGGCATGAGACTCACCATTCCATCTTATTTGCATCTCATATAAATACTTTAGGAACAAACATGATTATAATCTTTTTGGATAAGTCATGTCCTATGTGAAGTATCCTCAATTGTGAACCAATTTATGATACTTTGTGCTAGAAACACTGTCACTCATATTCTTAACAACTTAAAAATATAATTTTTAACAAAATATCAATGGACCTTTTCTATTACACATAAATACATTATGTAAACAGAAAAGTGAAATTGCCTATTATTAATAAAATATGTACAAGATACATACAAAATGATATGCTCTAGGGCATACTACTAACAGGTAAACAAAATGAAATGAAAGGCAAGATTAAAGAGCTAGAACAGGACCACATTAGTGAGAACAAAAATAAGGTAGGATCTAAAAGTGCAAGTCTTATATCAAGTTGTAGTTTTGGCAGTGACAAGGGCCACAAACAGAGTTAAGAGTTACAGGTTATAGATCAGACTCTGTCTATTCCCTATTTCCAAGGTGGAGCTAGTAGTAATAGGACAAGATACCTTTGACTTATTGACAGTATGAGGAAAGTTAGGCGAGGAAGGCAACTGGAGCGAGTAGTAGCTAAAGGGTATATAATAGAGTTCTGAACTATCTTATGAGGCAGAGAAAAGAGGTTAGTAAGTAGTAAGTTGAATAAAAGTCAATCTAATAGATCAAATAGGCATGATGAGAGAAAAGAATAATGGATAATGACATAGAGGCTTTAGGTTAGGCTATAAAGATAGTGAGAAGGTAGTTACAGGTTCATTATGAGTGTTAGGAAATGTCTTCAGTTTGACCAATAGAGTCACTTTGTAGTAAAGCAATAAATGACAGAACAACAATAGGGGTAGAATAGGAAGACATATATAGGTGGTTATAAGTCACTAGGAAGTACAAGGATTAGAATAATGGCTGCAAGTAAAGGTGGATTTAGTACTAGAAAAATCTATTAGTAAGAGATATCTTCCAGAATATAGCTAAAGTCAGGGGCTCAATACGAATAATGATAGGTATGAAATATAAATGGAGTATAAGCAAAGATAATAAATTATAAAATGATATGTCAGGCAGGACAGTTGTAAAGAGAACTAATATCTTATGAAAAGAATACAATAGTTGTAAATGACACAGAGGATTGTTGCAACTAATATCTTATGAAAAGAATATAATAGTTGTAAAGAGAACATGAAATTTGAAAAGGGAGATAAAGAGAAATGGCTAAACATGAGGATGACGTTTGGAAAACTATAGGCAATAAATGTGGCTATGTATAGGAGAATGAATGCGTAAGTTATCTTGTAAGGAATTATGGCAGAACACATGTTCACCACTAACCTATTAATTTAGATGGAACTTACAGGTTCAAGGGGCCCTATCTAACTATGATGAGCAATTTTCTACAAAGGGTAGTAGGAAATAATAATGTTCTGATGGTCGAGTTGGGGAAGGAGGTATAGGAAGATTCTCCATGGTGAATTGCATGTGTTGCATAATAGGAATAACAGGTTTGTACCGTAGTGTTATATAACATAAAAGGCATGCTGGTAGGAGCCAATCACAAGGTCGAAATTCCAAAAGTAATGAAACTAGCAATCAAGCTAGGAACCAATAAAGTGAAGTGTTGACTTTAAGTGGATAGTAACGGGACCTAGTTGTAAGGTTTTTGTTGTGCAAAATCTCGCTAGTATATGGATTATTAATGATATAATACTATCCTAAAATACAAAGTCCTAATTCAATATAAACATTATCGTATCCCACCTTATTAGGGATTACAAATCCTACTCTAATTGGACTTCCTCCAAAATAGGAATCTTATCTCAATACTAAATCCTACTATAAACAAAAGTATACTTTATGCCTATATAAGGGGTTGAAGCCTCCATAGTCAGGTACACCATTCTACTTAGTTAATTCTATATTCTACTAGGTTTCAATTACTGACCTAAGCATTAGAGAGGTCGCCCAAAGGAGCCTACCCAATGTTCTCTGGTCCATATCTGTAGGAAATGTCTAATAACAACATCAGTGGCGTCATCTGTGGGAAAGATCAACAAAAAAAAGTTGTGTCTCTCCCTCATACTTTTCATGTTCTGAATTTAGATGAAAGAAGAAATCATTGTTTGAAAGATGAAAAAGTGGATGGTTTGTGGTTTACAACAACCCAACCAATTTTATTTTATTTTATTTTATTTATTTTATTTTTTATTTTTTGTTATCATTCAACAAATTCCCAAGGGAAATTTGAGGTAACCCACCTTAAATTATTTTCTTGTTGTTGCATCTTGTAACACACTTAAAAGGCCATGGTTATTTGTAAGATCTAAATAAAATATTTTGATCAAGAGGGATCTATTTTAAATTTTTTGGGTAGACAAGCTCGTAATTGAAGCAAGTCATTTTCGACTAATGATTTGACTAAGCACTCAGAGAGTCTGAGCAAGGGACAACCAAGATGGTTGTGGTTGCCATGTCCTTTGAACACATAGAGCCGTCTCTACATAGGCAAAGAAAAAAAAAAACTTGTATATTTTAAACCTTGGTTTTGTAAATTAATTGCAAAATGCCGCGTTTTTATTGAGATTAAATGACTTGTGATTCTTCGCCAAAATTACAAAAAGAAAACCAGTTTCTCCATCACACAAAGAGCTCTTGATTTAGCTAAAATGACAAAAAAGGCCATTGTATTTTGCTTCAGTAAAGTGGTTTTCAATTTTGATTATAATTACAATAAAGTTGGCCGTAGTTGGTCTGTGAAAAAAACATGTTACACTACCAAGTTTTAATGGCCATGTTTTTGTTTTATTCACAACAAATTATACCATAGATTTTCTCTCAAAAGGGCCTTCATTTTGTTAATTATTCTCAAGAGGCCACCTGTCAACTGTTACACAAATTTTATTGGAAGTAAGTCAAATTGCCACCACATAGAATTTCAGTTATTTTTGGTCTTATTTCCAAAGATGCTATACTTGTTAAAATTTTGGCATTATCTATTTGCCACCATTCATGGCTTATTGGCATTTACAGGAATTGTCGGGGCTATTTGGCTAGAAACAGGCCATTTTACAACAATGCAATAGAATTGATTTTTCTCTATTTTACCATTATGCCATCTTTCTTTTATGAGAAAAATGGCTTTTTGGTTAAAACTACATAATATGCAACTACGCATATACGCCAACTATTTTATTTAAAAATTACAAGTTTGCCGTTAATAGCTCTTTTCTAAATCATTCTCCACTCTCTTTAACCTAATGTATAATTACGGAATTTTACTTGGCTAAAAGCTAATTTCAATTTTATTTTAAGTAAAATAAAATTGTGAAGTCAATTTTAGTCCAATTGACACTTAAATTAAAGGTATTAAATTGTATACCAATTCTAGAAAATTATTAGAATTGACGAAAAGCGATTGTAAACATTTAATTGAATTAAATTATTTAGTTCAATATTATCATTAATGATAAATAACTAGTTATGGGTATATACCTTATTTTAGAGTTTATTAAAATTAAAAAAATACCATTGTTGTTTTGCTTAAATAATAAAATCCATGGATTACATTAGTTACCATGAGCGTCAGAGTGGCCTCTATTTTTTAAGCTCAATTACCGTCATCTGATCGAGAAGGGCCTTCTCTTTTATGCTTAAAATCACAAAGCTGCCACCATATGTAAGATTCTCCTCATAGTTAAATGTTGTGCCATTGTGAAAAATTGTATGCTATTTTGAAATTAACTCATGCCACGCTTACCATGATCCTGTGAGTGACAACATTATGTCACTATTTTTATTTTTTTTTATTTCAAAATTGCCATCTCTTATCAACGAAGAGTTAGTTTTATTTAAAGTGACATTTGAATTCTCAGTTCTTAATAGCTCTTATTTTTAAGCAAAATTACAAATGTTCCATCACATGTGCTGTATTATTTCTTTGGCAAAATTTACAAAATTACCATTCTAGATTTCATGGAAGGGAAACACTTACTGTTGCCCAAATTTAAAAGAAAGGGCCAGTACATGGCCTGAATGAAAATGTTGCAATATTTACAATTTGGCTACCATACAAGTGTTATTGCTATTAAAATCCCCCCGTATCAAAATTGTCCATGGTCTTTCCATATCAACTTCATTGTCACATGATGCTATTCTTTTTCAATGATATACTCATTCTAAAAATTAATTTCTAAAATTAATCAAAGGAAATTTATACAAGCCGGATTAAATTAATATTATTTTATGGAGACATAAATTTATATGCTTCAATATTGTCTTTGAGCTTAAATTTGACTTTTTCTAATGTAATAAGCTTTAGCGTCTAAATTAAATTTATTCTATATACATGTATATGGATGTATAAATATTTTACTTCCACATCTTCCATAAATATGAAGATCAATCAAGACCAAAGCCTTGAAATGTGAAATACACTTGATGCATTACATTATTTATTATTCAACAATGATTGCACAAGTATTATTTTTGCAGAAAATCTCCAAGAGCCACAGTGCCCATGAAAGAGCTTATAGTTGTAAAGAATCAAGGTGTCTATATTCTTGCAAAGAATTTAAGGCATTTATCCACTTGTGAAGAGACTAAGGCATAAGTCCACCCAAAGAGGTGTTGACAAACCACTTACGGGCACAAGTCCACTTAAAGAAGTGTCGATAAGCCATCCAAGGCATAAGGCCATCTAAAAAGGCATCAACAAGCCATCCAAGGCACAAGTCCACTCAAAGAGGCATCAAAAAGCCATCCAAGTAAGAAGTCCACCTAAAAGAGGTGTCAACAAACCCACCTAAAGCACAAGTTTGCTCAAAAAGGCATTGGCAAGTCATCCAAGGCATAAGTCCACCCAAAAAGGTGTCGACAAGCCATCCAAGGCACAAGTTCATTCGAAGAGGCATCGACAAGCCACATAAGGAATAAGTCTGCCTAAAAAAGTGTCAAAAAACCAACCTAAGGCACAAGTTCACCTAAAAAGGCATCAACAAGCCATCCAAGGCATAAGTCTGCCCAAAGAGTTGACAAGCCATCCAAGGAATAAGTCAAACCAAAGAGGCATTGACAAATTATCTAAGAAATAAGTATGCCCAAAGAGGCGTTAACAAGCCCCCCAATACATAAGTCGACCTAAAGTGGCATAAACAAAGCCATCTAAAGCATAAGCTTTCCAAGTGGCGTAGATAGCCACCCAAGGCACAAGTCTACCCAAGAGGCATCGATAAGACATCCAAGGTATAAGTCTGCTCAAAAAGGAGTCTATAAGCCACCTAAGGCATCAATTTGCCTTCAAGGCATCAAACAAACCACTTAAAATGGCATAAGTCTACCTAAAAAGGCATCAACATGTCACCCAAGGCATAAGTCCACTATCACGGCATCAAATAAGCCACTTAACATGGCAAAAGTCTACCGCGTCAAGGTGTTAGAATGCCCAACCATAAAAGCAATGGTCCAATACTTTAATATTTTCAAGGCAATAATCTATCACCTATTAAGGTAATAGTATGCCAATAAAAGAACTTTTAAGGTGATAGTTTGCCCTAAATTTTAAAGTAATGGTTCACCCAAAAATCTTAAAATGTTTTATAACATGGTCAGAGCTCTATCATTTAACCACTATTTGATAACAAATCTAAAGATTCATACTTAAGAGGGGACTAATGATGCAGTACCACCCCCAAATACTCGAGTTCTAATCCAATATAAATATTATAATGTCCCACCTTACTAAGGATTATGAATCCCACTCTAATTGGACTGCCTCCAAAATAGAATCTTATCTCATACCAAATCTTACTCCAAACAAGAGTATACTTGATGTCTATATAAGGGGCTCAAGCCTCCATAGTTAGGTATGTTATTCTATTTAGTTAATTTTATATTCTCCTTAGTTCCAATTACTGACTTAAGCATCAGATAGGTTGCCCAGAGCAACCCACCCGGTGTTCTCTCTTGTCTTGCAAGTTCATATCTATAGGAAAAAAAAAATCTAAGAATAAAATCATTTAACAAGAAATAAAGTGATGAGTGAGTATCATTCCTATGAGGACTTTATTGAGTATTGAACTAAAAAACAATTACAATTATCTAGATGACCGAATTGAAGAGAAATAGTGATTAAATCTAAAATAAAAGAAATAAAATGTAAAGCAATTAACTAAACTTGAATATCAATTAATAAAAGCATTTTAGAGCTAGGGTTTCACACTTCAATCAATTATAGACCTAATTCAATTCATTTAATAAATGAGAAATTAATACTTTGAAGGAAATTAATCTTAAGTCATCTTAAATCCTCTCTCAAGGCTCTCATGTTATATCTTAATAAACTTAAACCCTACTTTCGTGGTGATTAAATTAATTAAGACCCATTAAGTTCTTGTGATTACTTATTAAATCCTCATAGAATTTTAGCCTATCTCTAGATCAAGAATCTTAAGTTTAAAATCCTATTATTCCAATATTATTCTTCACTTTTCAGTTCTTCAATTAATATTTAGAATCAAGACTAAGTAGAGCTCAATACAAAGCATGTATTAAGAATAAGAGCTCAACACAAAGCATGTATTAGGACCCATTAAGTTCTTTTGGACCTTCTGCTAGAACTTCCTTTGAAAACCTTGTAGATTCGTTTCTCCTTTTGCTTCTCTCAAAAGTGATGTGCTCTCTTAAAAATAAAAAGATTCCTTCCCTTGAAAGTCTTACTTACTATATTATATCTATTGTAAAACCTTTATTTTAGAGTCCAAATAGGCTTAGAAAACCTTTAAGAATGGCTAGGAATCGAGAGAAGTTAGGTTGGAGTTTTTGTCTCTAGCATCAGCATGGGCCATTTAATTGCTTTAGTTTACACAGCCCTGGCATGTGTAACTCTCTCGATCTTGAATTTCTGAAGGTTTTTAGTGCTCAGAAGGTTACATGGGCCATGTAATTTTGTATACCAAGGAACACAGGCCGTGTTATGCTTTCTTCCACTTACATGGGCCGTGTTATATTTTGGAGCCTCCAAACTTTATTTTTCATGTTCCAACACCCCTCCAATTACCTCCATTCCTTCCTGAGCCACTGACACATACCTAACAAAGGCCAAGAACCAATAAATCAGATCAATTTAACATAGAATTTAAAAGAAAACTAAAAACACTTGAAAATAAGCATGAAAGTGACTGATTGCTAACAAAATGCGTTGAATATTAACCCTAAATGCCTATATGATATAACTACATCAAATGCTCCCAAACTAAAACCTTTGCTTATCCTCAAGAAAAGAGAAACTAAATGCATATGAAAGGTATTTTCCTTTCAGTATAACAAGAATTGAAATTCTAGACTTTTAAAGACAACCTTAAAAAGATCAACATTTCAATAACTCATCAAAATGTTAAGAAGTCAAACATCCATTGTATGTACAAATATTTAGTAAGGCGCAAATTACCAACCCAAAACATATGTCACACACCAGTTACAGGAAATCATTTACTTAAATGAGCGCATGTACACTTAGCAATTTGTAATGCTTCTATATGAATGTATTGAATTTAATTTCCCAAGTCCCATATGCAGATCTCCTAGCCCTATCTCCACTAATGTATCACCTACTATCAGAAGAACGAAAGGTCTTTTCATGAGGTTGCAATGGGATTAAATGGAATGATGTGGAAATCAAAGAAAAAGGATATAAGGTAATCAAAGTATGAGAGCTATTAATTTATAAAAATTCATGCACAATAGAATTTTTCTCTTTTTTTTTTTATTTTATGGAGAAAAAATTTATAAATTGACTTTAGTGCTAGCGTACTTCTTGATAATTGAATAAGGACTTTATTTATACTCTTGGATTTATTACACTTGTCCCTTTTCAGTTCCACCCCCAAACTCATTCTTTGAACACTTTGATAGATTATTTCTTTGTAATTTATTTCCATATACTAGTACTTCTATTTTATTTCTTTTTCCATATTTTCTTTCCATTTTTTTAGTGCACCTCACTTTTACAAACAACCTCTCTCATAAGGGTAAGATAAGTTTTGGGCTAAGGGCCATGTAAATAAATTGGTTAAAAAAAAGAAAATTATATAGGTAAATGTTTGCTGGTTTACAATCCTACAAGTGCATAGATCATTAACAAGTAATAAAGTAATGAGTAGAGTATCATTCCTACAAAGAACATGTTGAATACAAAACTATAGTGATTTTAATTATCTAGACGATCGAGTTGTAGAGAAATAATGATTAAATCTAAATTAAAAGAAGTAAAATCTAAAATAATTAATTAAAGTGAAATACCAATGGATGAGAATATTCCAGAGTTAGGGGTTCACACTACAATCAATTGTAGATAATCTGATTCATTCATTATTTACTATAATTGAACATATATTTTGACTATTGAATGCTTGGATGTTGAGAAAATGTTTAGGAAAGGGTGAAATTGTGGATTGATTGGAGTGGTGTGTGTGTTGTCTGATGCTGGACCTGTAGCTTAATTTGATTATAACTTGAGTTAGCTAAATTCAATTGAGGTGAAACCAATTGCAAAATAGACATAATACTACAATTTTCATGAGGGCACTTGACCTAAAATTGGCTGGAAGAGGTTGGAATTGGGGCTGGAATCCGAAAGTGAAATTCTGGAATCCAGGAAAAAGACCATTTGAACAGTACAACTTAGAATGAGCATAACATGCACTAGAAAACTCCAAATGAGGTAAATTTTGACTTGTTGGAAGCCTGAGACGTAGGACAACAATTCATATGGAGAACTTAAAGCCAAGACCCTAACTCAACCAAATTGCTAGACAAAGTTGGTCCAGAAAATCTATCTTGGTTCTGGATTGAACCTGAAATTCTGAACATTTGGGTACTTGACCAGTTTTGGGAAAATTATCATAACTGAAACTACAAAATTGCAAATGTAGTGATTCCAAAGCAAAAATTCTCATAAGACATGGAACTACAACTTTTGTGTTTTGACTAGAACCCAGATCTTAAGGTAACTTAGGGAAATTAATAGAACACTTTAGAAATGACAATGTTGGAATTCCTGCAATCCAGCACAATTGCCTTATGACCTCCGGATAATTAACATGTCATAACTTTTTCTAGAGAACTCCAATTGAAGTGAATCAAATTGATATGAAAACCTAAGACAAATGCCTAAAACTTTGCTTTAGAGATTTGAATTAGATTCTGAGCCTAAGATGCTCGGATATGGGATGCTATACTTGTTAAAATTTTGGCATTATCTATTTGCCACCATTCATGGCTTATTGGCATTTACAGGAATTGTCGGGGCTATTTGGCTAGAAACAGGCCATTTTACAACAATGCAATAGAATTGATTTTTCTCTATTTTACCATTATGCCATCTTTCTTTTATGAGAAAAATGGCTTTTTGGTTAAAACTACATAA